>NC_089503.1:163725311-164025311 GCF_036850995.1 Saccopteryx leptura
ATGGCGTTGGCCTGGAACACTGAGGTTGCAGATTTGAGGTCCTGGGCTTGCCGGGTCAAGGCACATATGAGAAGAAACTACTACTAGAAGTAGATGCTTACTGCTACCTCCTTCTCTCTCTCTCTCTCTCTCTCTCTCTCTCTCTCTCTCTTTCCTCTCTCTCTAAACTGAATAAATGAAATCTTTTAAAAAGTATGTGATTATCGCTGCGATAATCTTTGTGGAGTTACAGCAAGCCCATACAGCAAGTTCCACACCAGTGGAATCAGACAGAAAGTCTAGAAGACGACCCTCACACAACAGTTCATGATCCAAATCGTGACAAAGATGAGCTGCTCAGTGATCAGGACACCTGACTCCCGGCGAGGGCAATGAGACCTCGGCCTCATCCCCAAAGTAGTTCTGGGCACATTGAAGACCTACATAGGAAAGCAAGGCTTGAACACATTTGGAAAAAATGCTAAAGGAGAAGGAATTTTCTGACTTTTAAGGTAGGGGAGGGCCTGACTTGTGATGGCGCAGTGGGTAGAGTGCCGACCTGAAATGCTGAGGTCGCTGGTTTGAAACCTCCAGCTTGCCCAGTCAAGGCATATACGAGGAGCAATCAATGAACAAGTAAAGTAAGCAACTATGATCTCTCTTCTTCTCTGTCTCTCTCCCTCTCTCTCTAAAATCAATAAATAAAGCCTTAAAACCATCTAGGGAGATATTGGTAAAGAAGGCTATTTCTGTGAAAGATAAAGAAGGCAAAAAAAGAAAAGCCAATCTAATCTAATCTAATCTAATCTGATCTGATCTGATCTAATCTTATCTAAGGAAGAGGGACCTTCAGATCCATATAGATTCCAATGGGCAAAGGACATGAACCGGTGCTTCAGAGAAACATAAAATGATTCCGAATCTTGCTTGTCAGCAGAGTGTGAATTAGGACAGAGCAGTGACAGAGATGCGGCCCCAGTGCCGACGATACGGAGAAACGGTCTCTCCCAGATACCATGTTCCAGGCATGCCATGCGGTACAGCTGCTGGGAGAGCAACCTGACAGTTTCTAGGGCGGCCCAGCCGTCTGTGCACAGGGAGGCCTGCAGAAAGATGCTCCCTCAGCATGGTCTGTGATAGCTGCCCATCAGCTTGGAGGATGAACCGCTATACTGAGGGGCATGTTACGTAACGAAACACGAGGGGTCAGTGAAAATGGTGACCAGCTCTCTGGATCTGGCATGATCAGGGTCGGTGAAGATGTTTTTAATTCTAGAAGCCTTATTTTTTTGTAAGATAAGAAATGGGCTTCTGCAGTTACCTCTTGGAGAGAGGAAGTTCCTTGAAGTTATAATTAGAAACGATACTGTTACAGTATCCAGGCACCCTGAACCCTTTGGATATGGGCTGTCCTGGACCAATGCCAGCACATGTGGTTATCCAATTTGTCCTCTAATTTCTTGGCCAGCAGTAACAACAATAACTCTTTATTTTTTTCCCCAATTTTAAAAGAAATGGCCCATCACTAAAACTCGATCCTGACTGGGAGTATCAGGAACATACGGCCGACTGGATGAAGAAACTTTTATTTTGGTATCCAGAAAAATACATACTTGAAAACATCATCGTTTAAGTTTCATCTCTAACTCTCCCTCACTCGGCTCGGTCCCATGCCCCGAGCTTGAAGATAGCCCTCTCAGGAAAGGGACGCTCTGTGAACAACCTGCGCTATGACTCTTCGATAAGTCATCCGATTCTGTTCCCAATAAAGGATCGTAAGAAGGCAGGGGTTTGGACACCAGACGCTCCTTCCTGTCAGTAAGCAAATCTGCATAAAACCTGCAAGGTCGACACAATAGACAGACACCCTGTCACTGCGGCAGCCACTCTGGCTTTGCAGCTAGAACCTGCTGGCCCCGCTCCTGAAATGAGTGAAGGGAAGCAGCCCAAGATGTAATCCTGCTGGGCAGCCTGGAGCAGGTATTGGTGAAGGGCATGGCTAGTTGTGACAGGGGGTGCTTTCAAGAATACTTATCAGAATCTGATCTATCAGGATCAGATTCCTGACGGGTCAAGTCAGGTTGGGTGTCCTCACCATACGTGACTGTCTTGTTAGCAGCAGGTGGTGCAGAGAAGCTGGACTCCAGTGTGACGTGTGCAAATCCCTGTTCTCCCCCTTCCCAGCTGGTTATCTGACTCTGTTCTCAGGGCTGGGTAGAAACAGGAATGGCTAGCGACAACACTTGCTCTGGGGTTTGCTATGGGGATTAGAAATGACCCGTGCTGGGTGCTCTGCTCAGAGAAGACAGCAAGAGGTAGCTATGATATTAGACATGTGGGTTAAGGAAGTATTGTTTTCAATGAGAACTATATTCCGGTGCGTTACCAGGAGCTAGGACCACGGTTGCAGGATGTACCCAGCAGGTATAGAATAACGCAATAAATGGAGATTTCTTAGGAAGCAGCAGGAATTCAGAGAAGGCAGTGTGGTCTGTCTGGAAAGGTGGACCAGTCACCTTGAGCTGAGATGCGAAGGATGACCTTCCCAGTAACACCTGTGAGGCAGAAACCCTTGTGCACGTTCCCCAGCCTGGGAGATCGCTGACACCTGCTGTGTCTCCCGGGCCGCTGGGACCTGCTTCTAGGCGGAAGAATCCAGGACTTTGAACTCCTCAGTCCCACATCTTTGAACTAGGAAAACCATTTACAAAGAGGCACAAGCCCGGGTTTGACTCTCTGTTCCCCGTAGTCCCCTAAGTTTGAAGCCAGCAGTATGAGGAGTGGAGAATCTGCCAATATTATTATTATTATTATTATTATTATTATTACTATTATTATTATATAGTACCATTCATAACAATTACTAAGGCAGTCTCATATTTTGTTTAAAATTTGTCAAAGGCCCTGGCCAGCTGGCTTAGCAGTAGAGCGTCAGCCCAGCATGTGGAAGTCCTGGGTTTGATTCCTAGTCAGGGCATACAGGAGAAGTGAGCATCTGATTCTCCACCCATCCCACTGCCCCCCCTACCCCCACCACAGCCATGGTTCAAAATGGTTCGAGCAAGTTGGCCCCAGGTGCTGAGGATGGCTCCATGGTCTCTGCCTCAGGTGCTGGGATGGCTTGGTTGCCGAGCAATAGAGCAATGCCCCAGATGGGCAGAACATGGTCAGTAGAAAGCTTACTGGGTGGATCCTGATTGGGGCACATGTGGGAGTCTGTCTCTCTGCTTCCCTGCCTCTCACTGAATAATAATAATAAAAAAATTGTTAAAGAATAAAGCTAATTTCTCTAAAAGGATCTGGTCCTCCAATTTCGACAGTTCCCTTGGAAGGAACACATTATCCTAAATTTTAGTTCCAAAAGGCATTGGCATTCTCCAAGTGAATGCCTCCATCTTCTATGGATAGAGCGATCATTTCTATTTGGGCATTAGGTGTAGAGACTGTAAATTCCTACGTCTGAAAGAAGAATTTACAACTTCTTTTGTAAAGTGAACTATTGAGCATTTACAGTTTTAGAAAGGTGGAGGGGAAAGGTTGAAGCATTGCCTGGCATGAGCATTGTCTGGGAGGCGCGTGCCAGCCCACTTTGTTAGGACATTGACATCAGAGGATTCACCAGCCTCAGAAGAGGGCTGTTTATTATTTGGCTTTGGTTTGATTTTGGGGGAACTTGTGGCAGATGAAATAGAAGGGAAGTGAGTTGCGTTGGCTTCCTCTGACATAGTTCCAAATGCCCAAGGCCATTGGAATGGTGTCTTGGGTGAATAGATCAAAGATTTTCAACTGTTGTTTGGCATTGAATAGGTACGGCAGTCATTGCTGACGGGAGGAAGACCTTTTATTATGATTTTTCCCCCCATATAATCTGTACACTAGAGATGATAGTCAAGAAGACTCATTTTATGAAGCTCCTTCATGTACATGACTTTTGCTGACGTAAAGACAGATGATTTCAATGCCAGTAATTTATCGGGACCATGTGCCAGGTGCTAAGTTCTCCGTAATGACTATTGGGCAGAGGCCTCCCCAGCCATGTACAGGGTTGACTGTTGTCATCCCAGTTTCACTGGTGGGGAGACAGGTGATCTAAATTACCCAAGGATGCCAGCAACTCATGGGTCTGAGTTCAAGCCCACAGCCTTTGCCATGCGGCCATCCCGCCCCTGGGAGAGGGAACTAGTTAGGAAGGCCCCCCTCTTCCCTCCTTCCTCTCTGTGGTATTCAGATCCAGGTCACAGGGTGCCCATCCTGTGAGGGATAGTTGATGACCGCCCTGGGGCCGGAATCACAAAGCCTGGCTGGGAACACACTCTTGGCTGCCAGGCAGGTCAGACACTGTCTGTGAATCTGGTCACATTCTGGAAAATGACTATAACCTGAAATGTTGCGTTCATGAAAAAAGAAAAAGAAAAGGCAAGAAAAGAAAGAAAAAAAAACCTTACCAAAGAGTCTTCTGTAGCTGGTTGTTATACTAATAAAATCAGTATTTTCTCTTAGGACAAATAGTAGAGAGAAAGGATGCTTCCTGGTGGGCTTTCGGTCCGTAGAAACCTTGTTACCAAGACAGAACAGAGTCGTATGCCATCAGAGTGTGGTCATTCCCCATGAGAGATGAGGCACCATTGTCCAAGTGGAGGTCAGTGTTGTCGCTCGGGTCACCCTGACCTCCGTGAGCAGCACAGAGCTCCGTGTTCCCCTCCTCCCCCCGGGGAAGGTGGGTGAGTCATCATGTGCGTGGCTGTGGGGAGAGAGGCCTTCCTCACCGAGGTGCATTTTTAGATTCCATTTAAGAGGACGGCAGAGAAATACCTAGATCTCATTTGGAAAATAATGCAGAGGGAGTCTTCTCAGGGATGACAGGAAACCCATGCCCGGGCACTCATCCTTCTGGCTGGGCTCCAAAAATTTCAGCAGCGCAGACCCCAACTCTGCATGACCATGGACCGGTCACCCTGCTCTGCAAGGCTCAATTTCCTTATCCAGAGACGAGAGGGCGCTGGACTTGGGCAACATGTCAGGTCCTTTTCTGAGGTGCAGTTCTGGGATGTGCTGTCTCTTCAGCGCTGAGGTCAGAGTTTCTGTTAAAAACCCGGGAAGCTCAGGGTATGGGCCTCAGAGACAACTGCTGAGGCCCTTGGAGGTGACCCCATACGTACTCCCCAACTCTTCTCACACCCCCGACAGCTCTTAGATTTATGTGATGTGAGGGTTGAAAAAAGGTGTTTTCACTCACAAAATAGGACTGATGCCACTCACCTGGGTGGAACACACACTGGCCCGCTGGAGAGAGACCAGGCGTTTGTAGACGGCAGTAGCATATCGCATTTTGGATGCTTTGTTTGGTGCATGGTGCCTTTTTTTTGGAACTGTGACCCCAGGGTCCAAAGGGCCATTCTGAATCTAATAGGGGTTTCCGTCTCATTGGAAAGACTGCGTTGCCCGTTCTTACGCTGCCCGGTACAATGGTTTCACACACGGTTACCCATTCCATCCATTTGGTGGAATTTAATCTTTCAGGAGGACAGAGGGCCTCTGACTTTCCTGTTTGCTCTTAGTGCCTGGCTCAAGTTGGCCTATTTGGAATTGAACCCTGAACCAGAGCCTATGACCGGACTGGGTTTTATCAGCCAACCAGAGAGAGGGTTTCCCAGAGGACTTGACCGTGAGTCATGGGTGCACTAGCTCCCTTCTAGGACAGACCCAAGGCCACCAAATGAACTTGTGTGCAGGATGGCGGCTGACCAGGCTAACCAGCGACCCCGAGGGTCAGGGCTGAGACAGAACTGAGCTCTGAGCCGCTCTTCAAGTGGGAGGAGACACGTTGACCGCAGCGTGTCTGGCTGGGCTACTTCCCCATTCGCCAGACCCATTTGTCTCTGAAAATGCCTTTCCCTAAATAGCTGTAGTTAGCAAAATAAAAACATTAGTAAGAACCCCTAAAAAAACACAAACAAAAATGAATATCTCTAGGCCCAAGCTACTCAGAGATATGCCCAAACAAATGCTCTCCAGGCAATTACCATCCTGTGCCCACAGATAAAAAAATGACCACCCCGTCTTCTGCGGCGGTGAACACATATTGATTAGGTTCAAACTTAGAACCTCCAAAGTGAGTGATCTCTGGCCCTTGCTCAACTGCTTTGCTCACAGCCAAGGAAAAAAAGCCCTCACACAACACCTATTATAGCGCATGTAATTAAGACAAGCATCAGCTTTATGTACCATCATTTGTTTCTGCCAACTCTGAGTGGTGTAAATATTGAGCGGGGGGGGGGGGGGGCATCACCTGAATGCTAATCAATGCTTCCCAACGTCCCGGCGATGACTTACGGGGCCAGGGAAATGCTGATGTGCCCCGCTGCCGGGGTCCTCCCAGCGAGGCGCAGACTGTGAGGGCGTGCGGTGAGTGTTTTTCTAAATCAGAACATCACGTGCAAGAAGGCAAGAATGGAGACTGGATGCTACGAGGAAGAAGAGCTCCCCCCCTCCCCCAGGGGTGTCATCTGCTTTGCTTGTCTGACTTTGCAGGGAACCAGGAAGCCAAACGCACTTCAGGTAAAAGCTGTGGGGAGGGCATTTACCTCTGTTAGACAGACAAGGAATGAGGGATCACAATTGTGGATCACAATTAGGAGGCAAATGCCAAACCTAAGAAGCAACAAGCATCCCTAAAGAGGGATTCCTTAGAAACAGAGGTGCCGAGGCCATGAGGCAAATGCTTTCTACAAGTTCCCTGAAGCCTGGAAACCCAGATTCCATACAGACATAAAAGCAAACAGATGCAAACAAGTTATGAGGGCCCTGGCCGGGTGGCTCAGTGGATAGAATGTCGACCCAGTGCACCGAGGTTGCAGATTCGATCCCAGGTCAGGGCAGCCAGTGAGTGCACAACTAAATGGAACAACAAAGTGGAACAGCTGGTTGATGCTTCTCTCTTTCTGTCTCTCTCCACATACCCCTCTCCCAAATCAGTAGAAAAAAAAATGCTCCATCATATCATGTGGTTTGCCTCCTATGATGTTCGTGTCCCTCCTCTGCTCCCGTTCCCGGGTGTGGGTGTTAAATCCCCTCTGAACAAGCCTGGTCTCTCTCCAGCCCACTGTCCACATCACTCCCAGAGTCGACCTGTATCTCCTGCTCCTGTTTCAGGAATACTGCTAAAGCCCCTGACTGCCCACCGAGTGCCCGATAACCAGCAAGGGTGGCCTTGGTGACTTCCTTCACCCACGTCTCCAGGGGCTGCTGCTTCCCTCCGGCTGGCAGGTCTCCTAAGAGTCCCTGACTCATCTTGCATGCTCACCATTGTGCTCCCCACCAGTTGTGCTTGTGGCTGAGCATGCTGCACCTGTGCGGGCTCAAGCCTTGCTTTCCCTCGGCACATCTGTCTGGAAACCATGGTTTCAACCCTCACCAAGGGGACACAGTGTAGCCCCCTCTCTACCCCCCAGCCTCTGATCAGTCAACCAAAGCCCTATCTCCCTCCAGTATCGGAGGGCCTTAGGCCAGGCTGGGGTCACAACACATTGGGTTCCAGACTCAGGGGATGCAAGGCCTAGGAACATTCAGGATGGTAGGTCCTGGCTTTGGACTTGGGCTCAGCTTTTGAGGTAGCACTGATATGATTTCATCCCCATCCCAGATGAAGCAGGCCCTTGGGGACTCACCTGGGTACCTAGCGGAGAATCATCCATGTATTTCAGCCAAGTTGCCCCCGAATGATAGACCATTTATCATTTCTATGGGTTGGGGGGGGGAGTCTTTTATTCATACATTAGAAACTATCATGTTTTTTCCTGCTTCTTTAAAAATAAACTCTGGGCCAAAGACTATTTACCTCTGATTAGAAAGTCATGTTTTTCTTTCTTCTTTAAACAACAGCCCTGGCTGGTTGGCTCAGTGGTAGAGCATTGGCCTGGCATGTGAATGTCCAGAGTTCAATTCCCAGTCATAGCACACAGGAGAAGCATCCATCTGCTTCTCCATCCCTCCCCTCATTTTTCTCTCTCTCTTTCTCTCTTCCCTTCCCACAGCCATGGCTCAATTGAAGTGAGTTGGCCCGGGTGCTGAGGATGGCTCCATGGCCTCCACCTCAGGTGCTAAGAAGAGCTTGGTTGCTGAGCAATGGAGCAACACCCCCCAGATGGGCAGAGCATTGACCCCTAGTGGGCTTGCCAGGTGGATTCCAGTTGGGGTGCATGCAGGAGCCAGTCTCTCTGCCTCCCCTCCTCTAACTGAATAACGCCCCCCCCCCCCAACAAAACCACAACAACTAGGCACAGTTTTAAGGGACATTCAAGGTAGTTACTCATGGGCGCTTAGATTGCTGAAATTGTCAACCTTCATTAAACAGCCTGGGTATATGGTAGGTCACATAACCTAAATGCTCAGGAAAGGTTGAAAGCTCTTCTGAGCCCCTGTCCCCCTTCCACCATATTGACAGAGAATATAATACTTGTGATGATGAGGGAAAGATAAAAGTGATGGAATCTGAACGAGGCCCATAGTTCCTCTCGACCTTCTTCCACTGTAACCCAGCGATTCCGCTCATTTAAAGTACCACTGATGTGAGACAACTCTCTTTAAATATTTTATCATGGAGACGCTCTAGCACTTCTTACCCGTACATTACCACGTTTTTCGTTTAATTACTGATCAAGTGCACGAGCTGAGAAGACAGCAGAGGAGCCCTGTTGCCCTAACCCAGAATAATCTGTGTGGTTTACAGCCAGAGGGACTACACGCCAGGGTCCTCCTGGTTACAAGACAGAGACCCTACTTGGTGAGAACTCTACTATTTCTTGTGGTTCCTACAGAATCCACACAGGACCTGGCCTTGGCATTGCCAACCTTTGAACGCTCCATCTACAAAATTCTGTTGTCTTTTCAAATTTTCAGTAACATTTCTCCTCGCTGTATTTAATCACATTTTTTTTCTCGCTCCCACCCCAAAATATAAAAATGTCCTTTTCCACTCACAAAATGTTGACGGTATGCAAAAAATGAACTCTGGCTGTATTACTTCAAACTCTCCCTTTATTAGCAACAGTTGTGCGGGGTTGTCAAGACGCATTTCCAAACCAAAGTGGCCCCGGTTTGGAGGGCACACACATCTGTTTTGCTTTGCCTTTTTTGTTTTATTTTATTTCTCTGGCGATGAATTCACAGCTATCTTATAACCAAAGGCTAAAGAAAAAACATATGTTGGTCAATCTGATTTCTGCATTTTCTTTCTTTTTTATTTTATTTCCTCCTCCTCTTCATTCAAGGGAAGTTGCCTTCCTCAGCTGCCCTGCCAATAAGTAATACATGGACTTGGCAAAAAAGTTTATTTAAGTTGGCTTTATTAAGCCAACAAAATACAGAAATCAAGTTATGGCACAGGCAAAAAAAAAACCCCAAAACAAAAAAACTCCCAAAACAACTGCTCCTTTGAAGCCAATGAAAATCTATCTCCTTAATCCCCTTTTTATTGCAAGCCGGGTGATCTCTCTCCGCTGATGCACCGAGGACCTTGGTTTAGCTCATCTGTCTCGCTTTGCTTATCTTTCTTCTCCCAAGCTGTCCCTCAAGGAAAAGCCTTTCCCCTTGACAACTGCCATTTTTTACACGCGCACGGTAGTGCCCCTGGTTGTGAATACCTTACAGTTAATCCCCACGGAGATTTTAAGGAGCCAGTCCTTAATTACTGTTCGTATTATAAAGAAGAAATGTGGTGGTAGGTAGCAAACCAAAGCCAGAAACACACAGAGGTCGTCGATGGTGGGAAGGTGGATAAAATTTGATACTGTCTATCTATATCCCTAAACTGCCTCTGTGAAACATTCCTGTCATATCAGCACTGCCTGCTCCTTAGGTCCGTTAAGGGAGAAAATCTAGGACTTCAGTCTAATCACACCTCTTCCACACCTCAAACTGTTTACGGGAGGGCTACGAACCATGCAAACGCACAGATATAATGCATACGTACACATACACCTTCGCGTTGGAAGAGGTGATGATTTGGAAAGAAGGGCACAATCTCAGTAGAATAAGAAAACATGCACGAACGCGAAGACATGCGGAGCGTGGCCAACGCGCAGTCACCCTCCCCCCCACCCCCTGGTTGATTGTGGAATGAGAAAAAGGATTCCTTACCTAAACTAAAGAGCACCAAGAATTTCAGACACACGAACTCCCGCTGGTCGAACTGTAGCGCTCGGAGCTTGGTCACCAACTCCTGGGCATGGCTCATGAGGTTGTTGAGGGTGGCCCCCGCTTGCGAGGCGATGATGGAATAATCCACCTGTAACACAGAATCACAGGGCTCGTGACCAGCACGCTCAGGAACACGGGGTCCACCTGAGACTGCTCCGGCTGCCTGGCTGATGACAGAGGTGATTCACAACAGGAACGTAGCTGGAGACACAGTTCTGTTCTTATAAAACATAACTGTCCTCATTCTGATAAGTTTCACTACTTTGATTGCTCTGTAGGGAACAGTTTTTGACTAAATTTTATTGGTATTTACCTGAATACTTTAGATATATGATATATCATATATAGACCTTTTCTCTATTGTGAAATGGCGTTACCACATAAGATGAAGAATTTAATTCTCATGACGACAGTCACAAAAATTTCACTATCCCTGAAAAGTGAGTTTAGCACAGCATTCTGTGTGCCCACAGCAGTGTTAACGAGGACATGGGAATGTGAGGGCAGAGATAATTTTCTAGTTTTATTTTATCAAGAGACTATCTTTCAAAGTCCTCATCGGTCATGACGGGGTGGTGGCAGGGGACGAAAGGATCCTGTTGGGACTGTTCTCTAGCATGCTGTGCCCCAAAAGGCTACAACTACTTTCGTGTGATTATGAATACATCTCTCTCTCTCTCTCTCTCTCTCTCTCTCTCTCAAGATGGCCATGGTCTTATTTATCAGAAGAATAATCTCTCGATTGAGAAAACAAACCAACAAAAAGGATTATTTCCTTTTTCGTGAGAAAAAACAAAACATGGTGTGGCCATGCACCCATCTCGGATTACCCATGGAGACATGGAACATTTCATTGACACTAGGATGAGGGAGGGTGTGGCTTTCAGGCACCGATCGGGGAGCCCACTTGGTACCTGGCAGTCTGTCCTTTTCCACCGGCGAGCTCCCGGGCACACGTACCCTTTCAGGTGCGTTTAATATTGCAGAAGCAGCAAATTTGTCTGGGAGGCGAGCGCCCGTGTGCCCATCACCCGGAGCAGGCGGTATGAAATTTTTATATTTATTGACATTTCATTACCATAATTGACTGCACTTGCTTGTCCAGGAGTCGGCCCAGGGCTGCCTCCCGCCCTGCAGAACTGGTCCCTTGAGGAGAATTTGCAATTAAAAACCAGGCAGGATGGATTTTTTAAAAAATTTTTTATGGTGTAAATATGATGAGTTGAATTTTCAGCCTTAACTGGAGAATACTGGGGGTACAACTGAAACCTTCTTCAAGAGCGAGAAAAATTGTGTGTCAGGGTAAAGAAGACCCCCCCCCGCATCCCCGAGGTGTCAATCAGTTTAGATAGAGTCAAGTACGCATGAAAAAGCCACAGTTATTTAACGTGTCCTCCAGGAAAGCCGCGGTGGCAAGCACGGCACGGTCCTGCCCGCTTGGCACATGGGGTGGCATCTGTACCTCCACATCTGAGCATCAAGGGCTCTGAGAATGCCTTTGGTTTCTGCCTCTGAATGTGTGTGTGAGAGAGAGCCAGTGCTCAGCATGGGGGCACCCTGAGCCCTGACCTGGAAGCAGGTGGACGCCACAAAGTACCCGGCGACAGCTTGCCCGGCAGACCCAGACGGGCATCTCTCAACCATCATTGTGCCCCGTGCTGTAACAGAAACTTCTCCTGCAAGGGAAGTCCTTTCTTACACAAAGTGGTGCCTGAGCTCTGCATCTTTTCAGAACTGGACTTGCTCAAACGCCTCCAGGTCATAGCAAAGCAAACCCTCCAGAGGTGAAGTCAAGGACAGCCAGGGCCCCCGGGGTGGGAGAAGTCTGGGACAACATAAATAGCCTGGGGCCAACTCGGACCCCTGGCAAGCAACATGCCTCGGGCAAGTCATAGGATGTGTCCATCCATAGTGTCCTGAGTTATGAATAAGGCAGTTAAGCCAGATGGTCATAAGCCCCCTTCCTCCCCCCCTTCTGTGATTGTCAGAAGAGGAGCGTAGTTGGGACAATTCTACCGACTGGAGCTTGGAGCCAACATTGAACACACTCCAGCCACAGCTCTGCATGTACACAGCGCATTCAGTTAAGCCCTCAATCAGGAAGGTGCATTGCCACAACCCATAAATATGTAGGTGTTAATTTTATTATTAAGATGGGGTGTTTTGATTGATGGGTCGTTCTAACAGGTGTACCGTGAGTTCAAGCACTAGAAAGAATGTTGTACTTGGAACGTAGCACGTTGTAACTGCAAAGAACCTAAAGAATTATTATTATTATTTTATTACTAAGATGGGCTAATTAAAATTTGGTGGGCGTGTAGTTTTAACAGGTGTGCAATGATAAATTCAACCACTATGAGTTCATCTGAGAAAACGGAGCCCTGCGGTTATTTTCCCAGGATTTGGTACCAAGGAAGACAGACTCGGGGGGAAGTGATGGGTGTCCCAACACCTCGATACCTAGACATTTGTTGACATGCTCACATGGAGGCTCAGACATGTGATTAAGTGGGGGCTTTGATAACATTCCCTTCAAGGACAATTCATCAAATTCGCATGGCTCTGCAGGAGGCAGGGCAATTTATTCCCGGGACAGTGCACACAGCCACAACTTGCTTCCATTTTTACTACAAACAATTATGATCTTTTCATTGTTGAAGGCGGAGTTTGAACTCATTAGGGGAGCCACTGGCCTTGTCTGTTATGTACTTGGTAAAATTAATTTATTGTTGCCTGACCCGTGGTGGCGCAGTGGATCAAGCGTTGACCTGGAACACTGAGGTCGCCAGTTCAAAACCCTGGGCTTGCTTGGTCAAGGCACATATGGGAGCTGATGCTTCCTGCTCCTCCCCCCTCATCTCTCTCTCTGTCTCTTCCTTTTTCTTCCTCTCTAAAATGAATAAATAAAATCTTTTAAAAATATTAATTTATTGCCCTCTTCCATGTTCCCTCCATGCTGTGGAATTCAAGATGGCATTGAAGAAACACCACCAGCTGGTGGTGTCCCCTTGGGGTAAATGCCACTCCTCATAAGGGTAGACACAAGTTCTGCTAAATTGCTTTCAGTTCCACCAGCTGAAAGTTTGATGACGTGCATATTGTGAGAGGGCCGTCATTTTAACACACTCCACAATCACAGAAGAGACTTGAGTTGCCGGCTCCCCTTTTACTTACGGAGGTGGGACAGTGGCCGGGGATTAGCCACAATATGCAAATACTAAAGGCGAGCCCGCAACAAAGCAGTTGACGTAAGTTTTCTTGTATGAGTTTAGTTTTTAAAATACTGGATGGAAATGAATTCTTGTGATCATTCTAAGATACTATGTGTATAGAATTCGTTTGCTAATGCTTGCTATTAGTGATCCTCTTTTTTTTTTTTTTCTGGATGAGGTTACTTAGTATATACATCTATAGATGCTCGGTTCACAGACAGAATTATAGCATCATAGCTCGCTTTAGGGTGGGGTGGGGAAATGGTGTGAGACACTTCGGCTCAGTCCTGGGGACTGGTGCAGGGGGCTGCTCTGGGCAGCCGAAGGGAGCACGCCAATGGTTTGAGCTTTGAATGAACCACCAGGCGTCTCAATTCTGCAAACGTTTCATGGAGCGAACACAGTGTGCTGTGCTTGCTGCAGGGTTTAGGAGAGAGCTATAAAATTTTATCTCTTTTTTTCTTCTCTCTTGAAGCTCCTAGCAGCAGTTTTCTGGAGATCCCCTTGACTTTTTCAAATTCAGTCTCTTATTTTTTTTTTAATTTAAATTTTTGGTATAAAAAATATTTTTATTTATTTATTTTTAAATAGGGGAAGGGCCCGACCTATGGTGGTGCAGTGAGTGGCTAAAGTGTTGACCTGGAACGCTGAGGTCACTGGTTCAAAACCCTGGGCTTGCCTGGTCAAGGCACATATGGGAGTTGAGGCACTTCCTGCTCCTCCCCCCTTCTAGTTCTCTCCTTTCTCTAAAATGAATAAATAAAATCTTTAGAAAATAAATAAAATAAAAAAATAAAAAATGGGGAGAGAGCGAGCTAGAAGAAACAGGCTTCGGGAGAGGTGTGAGAAACAGCCAGCCTTCCACTGCGACGGCAGAACACCGGGTAGCAATAACCACTTCTAAAGGACGGTCAGTATCATCTATTCCTCGACTGTTCTTGGGCTGGAAAAACCAGAGAGCGAGAGACAAGCCATGCACTTTCTCTACTTTTTAAGTGGTAATTACTTCTACCCAGGGGCAGCACTTAAGGGAAGATGAAATGGGAAATGAGGAATATTTCTAAAGAGCCGGTGGGAAAGTGCTCCGGGGGAGAGGATGGCACAAACCATTTCATCTCTGAGACTCAGAAGGAAATGAAATCACATTAATTTGTGGGCCGAGTCCCATCCTTTTAATGCAGTTCCTCGCTGGCAGGGATGCGAGGAAGGGTTGGGGAGGCTAAGCCAGTGATTAGGCTCTGGAAATGGGTACATTTTCCCCTGCAAAGCCATGGGTCACGGGGGGAGGGGGCGGGGGGGGGGGGGGAACATGGCACACACACACACACAAATCTGAAAGGCCCATGGAGACTTTATTTTCTAACCTGGGAGCTTTTCTCCGGAGAGGCAGAGGGAGCAGGGACTGGGTAGTCACAGTGAGGCTGCCATTGATCCGTTTTGCAAAAAAAACAACAACATAAAACTCAGCAATAGTGTTTGCCTTCCCTTTGATTGGGGGGGGGGGGTAATTTATTTAATAACACAGCAAATGGCGTGGAGACAGCCTTTCATTTTCAGATCTGTGCTGCTGAGGTTTCATAGCACATAAACATTTATGGCCGGATGTAAAAGACCCCAGGGCCTGGGCAGCTAGAGCGTCTGAACCCTCCGGTGGTGCCTGGATAGGAACTGTGCCATCCACTAGCGGGACCATGGGGCCCCACGAGTTTAGTTTGCTAACACCTCAGTTATAGGATAGAGGGTAAGAAATAGGAGGACGTGCCCAAGTCCTGTAAGGTTGGACCTGGGTCCAATGGGTAGGCTCCCCTCCCCCCCAGATGATTCCCACAAGGCAGCGTTCATTCCTCCTCCACGTCTGTGTGCCATGTCACCTTCTCAGTAAGACCAACCCCAACCGGTCTGTTTGACATGGCGTGTGGGGGTCACGCTGCAGCCTATGCCCATGTCAGTGTCTGTTTACATGAGGACCCCTTTTTTATTCTATTTAACAGCACTCTGACCTCTGCCATGCTATAGGTTTCTGTATTAGGGTTATTTACTGTCAACTTCTCCCTGCTACAACCTTAATTTCCACAAGGGCACCCAGCATTCCCTGTTTTCTTCACTAATATATGCCAAAGTCCCGGTGTACGCTGTTCCATAAATATTTGTTGACAGAACAGATATGCATTCAGAAAGCATTCGGAACCAATGGCCATTTTTTTTTCTTTCCTTTTGAATGGCAGCCGGCTTGTGAAAACAAAACCTTCTGTCCCATCTCACAAGCTGACCACTGTGCCAAATACTCAGATTATAGGTGACATCTGACTCAGTCTCTTCCACCGACATGAATCCAAAATAGTAAGGATTCTACGATTTATATGGTTTTTCTAGTAGCTGATATGTGAGACAGTGTTGGTTGATTAAGGCAAAAGCTTGAAGGGAAAAAACCTGGGTCTAGCTGTTAATTTTTTTTTTTAAGAGAGATAGACAGACAGGGACAGACAGACAGGAAGGGAGAGAGATGAGAAGCATCAATTCTTCCTGTGGCTCCTTTGTTTTTCATTGGTTATTTCTCATTTCTCATATGTGCCTTGACCAAGGGGCAGAGCAAGTGACCCCTTGCTTAAGCCAGCAACCTTGGGCTCAAGTCAGTGACCTTGGGGTTTTGAACCTGGGACCTCAGCATCCCAGGTTGACGCTCTATCCACTGGACCACCACCTGGTCAGGCTAATTGTGAATTTTGACTTAACGATTGCTTTGACCCTGACCCTGCGGAGCCCAGCAGACTGGCTGCAGCTGTGTGTTTGCAATTGTGTCTGCTCGGCCAGGTTCCGCTGTGGCCACCAGAGCAGGGCCACTGTGCACCCGTCAGCTTCTCTCAGTTATCCACTGCTCATCTCCCCTTCACAACACAAGTACTTCTGACCTGGTCAAATCCCTGTCATTCTGAACAGGCTTATTTAATTAAAAAAATACTTTTTTTTTTTTTTTTTTGGTCTCGACACTCACTTGTTGCCCAGTAACCAGGAATATGCATCCTTCCTTCCCGTGAACCACCTGCCGGTAAATGTGGTCGAGAATCAGGAGCTCGCTCCAGCAGTTCTGAAGCAGCTTCATCTGGTCATCCACCTGTCAAAGACACAGAGGGAAAAAAGAAGAAAGACAGTTATTCACCCCGTTTCCATTTTTGTGTAGTTTTTGTACATAAGGGAGCTTTCTCGAAGCAGGGAGCTCTCCGCCCATGGCCACCAGAGTGGGGATGCTCAGAATTGGTGTTGTTACTGCTGGAAAAAAAAATCATTATTTTCATTTGGACAAATATATGCTGGTCCGCATAGAAATACTTAAGCTAAGTATGTCTAATCAATGAGCTGCTAGGAAGAGGTCCTCCATCATATTGGTCTCTCTATCGTTAATAGAGCTATTAGAGTTTGCTCGTGGGAGGCTTGGGTGCCCACCTGTCCTCGGTGGAAAGGACCCCAAATAGCTCATGTTTGTGCATCAAGAGGCTAATTGACCAAACCGAGGCTAAGGTAGACACAGATCCCCGCCAGCTGCCAACATGAGTGGGTTTATCTAGAGGACGGTTGAGGTGACGGCCCCAGCGGCTTTTGGAGATGAAGGCACCTGCCACCATCTGTCCTCCATGTCACAAACGATCGTCCACACCTGTGCTAGACTCAGAGCAGAGCCGTCTGGTCAGAAGGCTCACCTGCTGGTGCTTTAGGGCTCAGGCGAGTTTTCCACAAACTCTCTGAACTTGACTTTCCATATCTTAGAAATGGGTGAAGAATGGGCTTTCTCTCACAGGGCTTCCATGAGGCTGTGTCACAGGGTCAGGGGTGGGGGGTGTTTTAGCCGTGTTCTCTTTGCTCTGCAGGGAACCGCATGTGTTCATTACAGAAACATATCCGTTTCAAGGATAGTCCAGAGATCCGTGGTCTCAGTGTGTGTGTGTGGGGGGGGAGAGGGGGTTCTGGTCCATTACTATGGTGACGTGAAATGGTTGACTGCGTTCTGTCATGCATATCAGCCAGGGGCCTTCATGTTCCCAAAGGTGGTGGCTGTGTTTGGACATACCCTGTGTGTTTCTAAGAATAGCACCTGATGTGCCTTAGAAGTCAGCAGACCTGGTATCGGTCGGGTCTCAGAGAGGGTCCGTTTTATGCTTGGAAGTCTCCTCACTCAAGCTCTAGACCAGTGATTTTCAACCCTTTTTTTTCATGGCACAAACACACACTAATTACTAAGGTCAGTGCCCCTGACTAAATTCAACCATTTTCATCTCATGGCACAAATAAATTAGTTACTAAAGAAGAAGAGGTCAGGGCCCCTTTTTCTTTAGTAATTAGTTTATGAGTGCGTGAGAAACAAAGGTTGAAAATCACTGCTCTAGACCAGGGGTCTCAAACTCAACTCAGCATGTGGGCCGCAGAGCAAGATCACAGCCGTTTGGCGGGCCGCACTAGGTCTACAAAAGGCAACTGTTACGCAACACTTTTCTCACTGCAGTTGAAAACAACAAAAAAAAATCAGTACAACAAGCACAATCGTACATGCAGTTTACTCAGTGTCACAAAACAACCAGAAACTGTAGTTCGCATCACAACTGCTGTTAACTAAGCTAATATCTAGCTAGGATGCTAGAGAAATGAAAAATACAAGTAGGCCCCTAGGCTTACTTAATTTTATCCAAAATATTTTGAACGTTGTGGATTAGTCTGCGGGCCGCACAAAATTGTTCGGCGGGCCACGAGTTTGAGACCCCTGCTCTAGACTGTCTCCAAAGTGGAAGTTTATAAACCAAAATAATTCAACTCACTTTTAACTCATTCACTGTTGAGCGGCCATCCCATGGGACTCTGGGTGATGCTGGATGGTTCTTAGGGATGGTCCACTCACACAGCAGCAGTGACCTGCACCTGTGGTTACTTCTGTAAGTCCAGGGTACCACGACCGTGGTCAACCCTGAACTCAGAGTTAAGACAAGGGTTCCAGGCGCTGTTGTACCGCCTTCCCTGTGAGACGGTGGCCAAGCCACTACTCCTCTAAGCCTAGGTTTCTCACCTGCAAGTATGAGATTGTTCTTGTCGCAGGGAATGAGGTGGTGGATGGGCACCCCCCTTTGTAAGGTGTGAAACCATACAGAACAGAGGAGTATGTCACTGGTTCCATTTAGAAGGACAAAGGCAACCCTAGAGGTTGTCGAAGCTACAACTGGGCTCTGTGACCAGGAAACAGCACCAGAACATTTCTACCCGCCGGCCCATTCTGACCCAAAGAGTCTCATTCATTAAGTGAATGGATGGATAAGCCCCAGACCTGGGGAACATGGCGAGCGGGGGTTGGTGCCACCCCCTTTTCTGTGAAAATGCTTCTTGCGGGAGACAGGGTTCCCCTGAACACGACTCTGACCTCCACAGCGTTGTGGGGTTGTCACACGTCAGGCTGTGGGCAGCAGTGACAGGGTCCCACCTAATGCTTCTCAGCAAACAGCCGACGGGAATGGGGCCATGCATCTCAGCAGCTCACATGTCACAGCCCCTGGGGCAGGTTCCGAAACGTCTCTTAGATGCTGGGGCTGGTTTCAAAGCAAAATGCACTTGCTCCGTGGGTTCTAGCGTGTTCTCATGACAGAAAAGACCCTATTGGCATCAAACTTGAAATGTATCAACTCTGGTCCTGGCCAGTTGGCTCAGTGGTAGAGCGTCAGCCCGGCATGTGGAAGTCCTGGGTTTGGTTCCTGGCCTGAGCACACATGAGAAGCGCCCATCTGCTTCTCCACCCCTCCCCCTTCTCACCCTCTTCCCCTCCTGCAGCCATGGCTCCCTTGGAATGAGTTAGCCCTGGGTGCTAAGGATGGCTCCATGGCCTCCACCTGAGGTGCTAAAATAGCATGGTTGCCAAGCAGTGGAGCAATGCTCCAGATGGGCAGAGCATCGTCTGGTAGGGGGCTTGCTGGAGCACATGCAGGATTCTCTCTGCCTCCCTGCTTCTCACTTGAGAAAAAAAAAGAGAGAAAGAAATACATCAACTCTGAGATGTGAAGCTTAGGTTACTTGCCTACCTCTCTTTTCAGGGGAGCCTAAACCACTCTACGTGGTGACTGTATCCCCAGAAACAATGACCGTACAAGTTAATGTGGCACATAATTTCAAGATGGGGGAGGCGGGAATGGGGACACTTCAAGGTGCATTTGTGGACCCCTGGGGGGATGCCAGATTACGAACCTATTGACACAGCACGGACGTCTGGTTCCCATTTTGCAGGGAGAAAAGGGAAGTGACTGGAGGGGACCCGCTGGCCGTACAGACCAGGGAGAGGGGTGAGGGACTTTGACAGGGGGCCTGTTGCCTGGAAGCGCCCATGCATAGGGCTTCCTCGTGTCATGTATCGATGCCCCCCGAATTTCCTGAGGAATGTGACCCCGATACTTTCGACTGCCAGGTAGGAACTGCCTTGTCCTGGCCATCTTTTTCTAGGGAGCTGCTGTGAATATTCTTACAAGGGGCGATGGAGCATTCAGAATGAGAGTGGGGTACTTGGCTATTGATCCTTATTCCTGACTCTGTGTGTGAACAGAGACAGAGACAGAGAGAGACAGCCAGAGACAATTGCCCAGGAAGGAGGGGAGGTTCTGTTTTCCTAAAGCCTCTCTAGTTCCTTATGGGAGGCTGGACAGTTTCCGACTCCACTCGTGTCTATGTCCAGAGGCCACAGGAGGTGGACAGGACTCTAAAGCCTGCCCATGTCTGGGTCCCTCTGCTTCTCTGAAGGCTGCAGTCACAGGCAAACATGTTGGTGCCCACTGGACACTTGGTGTTTGGTTTTGGACTTGGTGGTGACCCTGTCCCTGTGTCTCCTTGGGTGTCTCCCCGAGGGTCTCTGATATGACCTCCTGTTTGCATGCATCCTGTAGCTGCACGGTCACCTATCTGCCACCCCTCAGGGCGGGGGTCCAATGGAGCTGTGGCTTGTGTGGCACCTACCCCAGCGCCTGGCAGCAGAAATGGGTGCATTCTATAAATGCTTGTGCAGCAACAGAACAGATGACGGGATTGCCTTCACGTCTCTGCTCTTCCCTGTGCATCTCTGGCTCCGATACCCCCACCCTGCCCTCGTGGGAGCAAGAAATGCTCCATGCTTGTAGGTGAGTGACCCTCTGTGCCTGGCAGTCCTGTGTGTGTGACCCTTCTGCACGACCCATGGGTCTGCACCCGCACATGGCCCGTGCTAAAGACTTCTTGACTGATGGTTGTTTTAACACCCCCTTCTGAGCCATTGATTCCTGGATTTAACACTCTCTGAGGGGAGTTTTCCAAGCCAACATTTCGCTTCATTATCTTCCATAATTGATCATGCCATATTTTATGTTATCTGGACCCTGGTGCGTACGCACCTTTGCCGGGCTTGGGGTGACTTGGTTTTTGTGCAGCTTTGAATAAATGGACTAGGGGAAATGTGGTGACCGACTTGTTCCTTATCTCGAGATAAGAAATGTCGGCAATTTTGAAAAAAAAATTTTTTCTTTTGAGAAACAGAGTTAGAGGTGTTACTGGGGTGGCCAGGTAAGGAAGGAAAGAGGAGAAAAATAATATAAGACTTTGGAGTACCTTTTCCAGGTGTGAATGCTGTCAAGAAACACTTCAGGGGGCTTCGGGAAAGGGGGACCAAGGGCACGCCGCTGCTCTGTGTACCCAAGCCTCTCGCTAGACCTTAGCCATAGGACCTCGTACCATTTTCACGTTATCAGCCATCATAAAAGGAAGGGCTTATCTCACAAACTGGGTTATTCATCGGAGAAACTATTTATACTGATGTTATAGATGAGCGTGTGAAGGAACACAAGCCTCATATTGTTACGGAGTCCAACCTCCCCGCCCCCTGCCACCCCCAGAAGGTTAATCATTAGAAACGTGTGCTTTCTCATAAGAACAGAGTGTTGGGCAAACACTTAGAGGAAGAAAAAAATGTGTAGCTCTCTCTCAAGCCCACATCTGACTGATCCAAAAAGTCTCTGGGTGCCCCCCTTCCTTATCCCTTCTAACTGTCCCGCTGCCGATCTGCGGTCCGACTTCCACTTTTGCTGGGGGCATGTCAAGGGGACAGCCTAGTTCACAGTGATTATACTTTAAGAGAGGATTTTTTTCCCCCAGGAAATGGTCTCCTGAGGGTGGGCTGGTCGTTTAAAGTGGTTTGAACCCATTTCTTAATTCTGGTCCTTGAGCCCTGTGTGCCTGGTCTTGGACAAGAAACTTGGTAGGAGATCGGAGACTCTCAGACACCATCTCTGCCTTCAGGGACAGGAGACAGACGTGTAAGTCCATTATTATCAGCTCAGGTGCACTGGAAGCCAGTAGCACTTTTCTCTGCTTTGCTTCTTGGCAGGGGTGGGGGTGGGGGGCGGGGGGAGGAATCCCGAGGGGCTCACGGAAGCTGCAGAGGAGGGTGTGATGGAGTGGGCTTGCATGTTGTAGAATCACGTAGTCAACTGTCTCTCAGTGGCTCCTGTTAGAAATCTTGGGACAAAGTGCTTAAAACACAATGTAAAAGATTCTTCAGAACCATTGCCCATAACATCCAGTTATTATGTTATTAACAAAAATTCCTGGAGAGGAATCACCCCCACATTCCCCCTTCCCTATCCCACCCCCATTTATTTTATACTTCTTTTTCTCACAATGGTGATATCACTAAAGGTCTATGCAGAAGCAATGAGGGGAAACTCAAACCAAAGACAAATAAAAAAATCAGCCTGGCAAGTCTAAATGAGAACCTGCTTGGGGCCGGGCGGGCCTCTGTCACTGTTTTTTATAGAGCACCCTGATGATTATCTGGAAACTGCTACAAAGTCCAAGAAAAAAAGAAAAAAAGGACTTCACATTAACAATGATTAAACAAGCATGGAAAACAATACTGTATAAGAGAAATAACAGCCAGGAAAGCTCCCCCCACCCGTCTATTGTCGGAATACCTGGGAGATTTATGGCCAGGTGTTCTTCCCCACTTGGAGATAACAGACGCAGGTTCCAGGGGACTTTAGGTCTGGGGGACTTTGCTGTTAACTTGTCTATTGACATTTAGGTTGGAACTGTGTGTCCTGGGCTCTTTCTAGGTCCCCCAGGCAGGAACACAGGGTGTTTCTCCCCCTGGGATCTAAACTCCCTTTGAGTGAGGGAAGCAGGAGGCGGAGGGGTTGAACTGTGTGGTTCCTGCCTGTTTCGTCCCCACAACCCTCCACTGCAGCGCTCACCGCCTAGGTCATGACCAACCATCGGGGACTCTAGGACTGAGACAGGCGGCTGCTCCGCCCCGTGGGCTAATGTGTCACATGTGCGGTCACTAGAGTGACCTGCTTCAGTCCTGCTATTCCGCTGGACACAAACTTCTCCTGAAATCCCTGTATCACCCTTCGAAGTTCTCTGCCCAAGCAGAGCTCCGGAACCAGTGTGTGCTGAGGCAGGGGCCCTGGTCTGTGTGCCCGCTGACCCTGCAGCCCCCGGGGCGGCCTGGGAGGTCACTAACCCAGCTGGTGGGGGCGGGGAGCATCTGTCCTACAGCTGATTTCCTTATTCTCCAGGGAAGAGGGCATCCCCTCAGCCCTGCCCCCGCCTCCTCCCGACTGGGTGTAAGATGATAGAACAGCGCTCAGGAAACGAACGGGATGAGATAGAAGTCGGCAGAGAGAGGAGACAGGAAACAGAACAGACCGGCCTCCACCTGTCACCCCTCAATCCAGAGACAGTGAGGCCACTCAGAGGGCCTGGGGGAACCACTGTAACCTGGGGACCCCCAGCAGGGACTCACAGCCACCCACGCATCATGGGGAGAGGGCTCAACAGATTCCGTGGAACAACCCAGGGACGGGTGTGATTTCTGTTAGAGGCCTCCCACCCCAAAGGATGCCATGTCCTTCCAAGGCATCAGGTTTTTCCTGTCCAGAGAGTGCGCATGCCTGGTAGACCTCACACCCAAGGGTGTAGAATTCAATATGACTTCTTGTAAATGGGTTGCTCATGTGAGCTATTCGATGTCTGCTTGCGTCATTTACATTCACATGAGATAATGGCGTAAGTGGCAACCTGGAGGCCTGGAGGTGAAACTGCACGGCATGTGTGAATGCTAACCATCCCTAGCGAGGTCTGTATCATCTCCAATCTCCAAACAACATAGGTAACAGCCAGTTTCTTCCTCATAGACCTGTAGCTGTGCATGCTGCATACCATGGAGTCGCTCTGACTCCGGTGACTCTGTGAATGAGAGATTATCCACCATGTGCTGTCCTCACAGCACCAGCTCAGCTCTGTGGACTCAGCCTGTGGCTTCTTTTATGGGGTCACTCCATAGGTGGTCTTCCTCCTTCCCCGCTGTTTTCCGTTTCTCCCAGAATTACCATCTTTCCAAACAACGCTGTCTTCTCATGACAGCTTCTGTGTTGTCCTTCTGCCTCCAGCGGCATTTCAGGCTTAATTTGCTCTGGGACCCACATGTTCATCTTCCTGGTCTCTGCAGAGTGGCCCTCCAACATCGTATTTCAAATGAATTGACCCCCCCCCCCACCCCATCAGCCTCTGTCACTGGCTTTCACATCTGTGCGTAGTAACTGGGAAGCCGCGGGAGTGGATGATCCCAGCCTCGGTCTCAAATGACACGTCAGAGCTCTCAGAGATCTTTCTTATTCGTCCCTTGCTGCCCTTCCGAGTCATGTGCTGAGAATTTGTTATATCGAAGGACAAACTCTACCCAGTTTTTTCTCTGCCTCTTACCCATGGTTCCCAAAGCTTCTTGTTGAAACACAAGTTCATGGTAAACGTATTTGGAGAGCAAATAGGAATTTCCACCCGGCGTCCTGGCAGCCTTTTCAAAGTCACGCCATGTGTGTTAGGTACAGAGAATGGATGAGGGGTCTCTGCCCCCCACAGGAGGTCCTCCACGTCCACACTGCCCCTAAGAGTAGCTTTCACAGGACGGTTCAGTCAGCGCATAGGGGAGATTCTGCCGTGAGATTGCTGTCTTTGGCAAAGTAACCAAGATAGTAGTTAACATGTTGATGGACCTCAGGGCTGGGCCAGCCCAGCGGAGCCCCGGATTTCGTGACACTGGTGTTAAAAACGAGGGTTTGTATGAGGGCGTGTTGTTGACTTGCCCACTGATGGGCATGTGCTAATTAACAATAAATCAAACAACACATTATTGGTGCTGGGTGCGAATGAGAGCCAGTTCTTTTGTCTGTCAACTACATGTGAATAAAAACACTAGTTCTGACCCTAAAGGAACTTACAAATGAACAAACAAGACATATAATTAGTGCCCAAGATAGCGTGTAAAATGTTTAACTCTGTGGAACGAATAATGAGACCACAGCTATCATTATCTAGTTCTCTTTACGTATGCATGTGTATATATACACACATCCTTAAAAAAAGATTTGAAGCAGTTTATATGGACCTACGATAAAAGAATGAAACAAATGAGGAAGTAGAAACAAAGGGACAATAAAGGGAGGGAAACAGTTAAGCCAAGAACAGGATCAGTCCCCCAAACAAGACACCTGCTACATGGTCATTAACCTTAATCTAAACAAACAAGAGAAGGCAAAATATGAGAGAAGCTAAAAATGACGAACAAGGAAAAATATTTCAGGACAAGGGAAAAAAAGTTGACAAATGAGAGAAAATATTTTAAGGTGGATTCATGGCACATATTTTCCAAAACTCCCTCCTGCTGGGCATTGTTTCGTTGATGACTGTGACCTGTTTCCTGTGCTCTTGTTTGGAAATCTCCTATGTGCGACTATAAAGCGGTGTGCCTCGCGTGTCCAACCACACAGATACTAACTGTTTAAGCAGTGGAAGTGCGGCCCTTGAAGCGCAACAGGTTTTCTTTTGGCTCAGTGGGAACGTCCGGAAAGCACATAAAATACAGTAGTCCTTTTTAGAACAGGGCAGTGGGGTGATGTTTGCAATCGGCAGTTTCCTGACGCTGCCTTAAAGGTCAGGATGCTGCCAGCCACAGACTTCCAGGTGTGCGGCAGGCACACCACCTGGATGTCAGTGATCAAGGCGTAAATTAAGGAAGGCTCAGGCCGCCCGGCACCTTAGGAGATGGACCCACAGCTGAAGTCCTTGGGACACCAAGGTGGAGAAGAAAAGGACAGGCCAGGGACACTGAGCACGCTCTGTGACTCCCGTTAGGTCTCAACACAACTCTTTCCATTGTTGACAGCTTTTCAGAGCCAGAAAAACAAAACAAAACAAAACAAAAACACATTTCTAGAGGCTGAAATGTCCTTGGGTCCCTTTTGGTCTGGCCGCTTCAATCAGGCAGTTGGCCAAAGGAAGAAGGAAAGAACCCGAGTAGCCTAAACATTGCTCACCAAAAATACAACCAGAAGGAGAGCAGAGGGTAAAGGCGTGGTTCCCGAGGATGGCGCGGTGGTGGGAACTCGCAGGGTACAGAGGCTCCTGGGAGAGGTCCTCTGCCCAGTTCCCCGGCAACAGTGCAGGACACGCCTTTTCCCGCCAGGTTGTGGTGCTAACTGGATGGTCCAGCTACACCGTCAGGGACACCTGGCAGTGGTGGCCACGGGGAACGGGGTTCCAGGAGTCCAAGGTTCGGGCCCCAAAGTACATGGTGGTTATTTTTAGGTAAACCACACAAATTTTTTGCTTGGTGATGGGATATCCCTGGATAGTGTATCCTGGGGAACAGCCATCCCAGTGCCCTAAACTCAGCGTGCTAACGACACTAACATCTCCTCCCTAACAGCCAGCCCCTAGAGCAGGGGTCCCCAAACTTTTTACACAGGGGGCCAGTTCACTGTCCCTCAGACCGTTGGAGGGCCGGACTATAAAAAAAACTATGAACAAATTCCTATGCACACTGCACATATCTTATTTTAAAGTAAAAAACAAAACGGGAACAAATACAATATTTAAAATAAAGAACAAGTAAATTTAAATCAACAAACTGACCAATATTTCAATGGGAACTATGCTCTTCTCACTGACCACCAATGAAAGAGGTGCCCTTCCAGAAGTGCGGCGGGGGCCGGATAAATGGCCTCAGGGGGCCGCATGTGGCCCGCGGGCCATAGTTTGGGGACCCCTGCCCTAGAGTCTTGGGTACTGCAGCCACTCTCTCCTTTTGTTGAAGTGAGGGCATCCCATTGTGGTCTATCCTGAATCCCACCCTGGTCCTGGGCTGGCCGTAGGTGCTTAATTAATATTTGGTGGATCCATGCTGAAAGCTCCTAGCCACACTTTAGTTCACCTGCTTCTCGGGACAGAAGAGAAGCGCCAGCCAGGTGGGCTGTGGGCTGTGATGTAACCCAAGTGACTTGGGGGCCAGAAGAGAACGGGGACCCAGGTGTAGTGGGCCCCAGCCCAAGGTGCTGCCCCTGTGCCTTTCCACAATCTTCTTATTTTTCCTCTGGATGTTTATTTTTTTTAAATATAGCATGGCCCTCAGTTTCTTCCTGTGAGGAAATATACGAACAGTAATTGGGTTTCTCCACTGGAGACATGATGGAGTTTGAGATCTGAGAAGTGAAGCCCCTTGGCTGCCAGGCAATAGAACCTCGGCGTCATCTGGGCGTAAGACCGAGACAGAGAGAGCTTCCCGGTTTGCAGAGGAAGACTACGGAGGCAGCTTGGGTGGAGGATGGATAAACGAAGACTTCACATGGACTGAACCCCTGGGGGGTGGGGGCTCGTGTATGCAGAAACTGAGGTAGGAATGAGGTTCTCCTGGGAGGACTAGGTCCAAGAAGAAGAAGGGGTCTGAAGAGAAAAGACTGCATCCTCTCCACAGTTTGAAAATCCACAGATCATTGTCCCCCACAGTCATCCTGACCCACAGAACAGAAGCCCCTGCAAGGGGAAGCCAGGTCGGGAAACGCGAGGTGTGTGTGGGTCCCATCTTCCTGACTGTGCCCATTGTAAAATGCGAGAAATACCCCCCAGGATTTAAGGAATGCTTTTCTAAGAAGGTGGTGGGGCACAGGGGGAGGCAAAGGAGTCTCAGAAGAAAAGGACAGACCAAGATGACTTGCTCATCTCCTTAGCCTCTGAGTTTCATGCAGTGGACAAACCCTTGATGTCCACGATGGAGTGTGTGGGCACTTCAGTCTCAGTACAGATCACGGGAAGGATGGGAGGGATCTGCAGGGGAAGGAGTTATCTACAAGCTCCCTGTGAACGCTATTCCCCAAGGGACTGTATTCTTCAGAGAGAGAGGGGGAGAAGGGGCCGTAGGGTCGTCTGTTTAGAGAAGTGGTTTTCAACCTTTCCAGCCACATGGCACACGTAAACTAATTACTAAGATTCGGCAGCACCCCCAAAATGTTTGTTATATGTTTTGCTGATCCAACCAAAAAAATAGGGATGACTGTGATGCATTCCCGTGGACAGTGTGATGCATTCCCATGGACAGCAGTTGTGGTGTTGGCTGGGAAGGGAGGTCAGTACCCCTGACTAAACAGTCAGTTGTTGCACACTTTAAAATTTCTCGCGGCACACGGGTGGGCAGTCGCCGGTGCACGGGCATCTCAGTGGCGCCACCACATGCACCGGTGTGTCTGGGCCCTATCTATGACTGTTGAGTGACAGGTTCTGTCCACCGAGAGAGCTGGTTGGCTGTTTTGTGGGAGTGCTTCGGTTCATTGCTTCCAACGAGGACGTAATTCAGCCAACTCATGAAGGCAATTAATTTTTTAATGGAGCTGACCACCCGTGTCCCAGTGTGCAGACAGCCACAGGCCTAGAGGTAGGTTATTACAACAGGCTGGTCACCCCGTGACTCTGTTTTCACATGGCTGGTCACACAATCAGCGCCCTGCCATGTCTGAGTGAGAGGTGTAGGCAGGGTCCTTGTCTCAATGACACTGGCCCTCGCCCGTAAGCCAGGAAGCAAAGCGTCCCCAGCTCCAACCTGTAGTGCTGCCCCTCTCAGTTCTTTATGACCCATTTAGGATGACTCCCTGACACACGATTATTTTTAAATTCTTTCTTGACTACGAGTCAGAACCTAGAAGGGGTTAAATGAGAATCGTAACTCACTCCACAGGACGATGTGCCTTAAAATGTCCCGCCAAAGCAGAATCTGGCCAGGTACTCAAGGTGAGCACCGTCCTGTCCTAGTCCCAAGCTCCGGTCAAGTTCGCCCGAACTGCCTGCTCATTTCCACGGGCAGTTGGACATGAGGGACCGCCCGAGCCCCTGGTGTGTCTCTGTGGTTTCATTGCTCAGGAGCTTAGGCAGAGCCTGCCCGAGGGGTAAGCATGCCCCTCCTCCTGACTGTGAGCACCTGCTTCACAAAGGTGAGGACCTGAGGCTCCCCACCTGTGGAGTCTTACAGAGATGAAAAGAGGCTGTTTTCACATGAAAAAGAGATATTGCTATTTGACATGTAAAGTGACATTTCCTAGGTGTGCGTTTTAGAAATACCCCTCCAAAAAATGGCATACGATTTGACTTTGGAAACGTCTGGCCTGTGTGTGCTTGACTCAGGCTGAAGGTTTGCTCTCTTTCTCAAGTCAAAATCCAGTGTGAAACCTGGCAAGAGGAAGCCTGGGACAAGTCTGCAGCGTGCAAAGCCAACGGCTTGCTGCGCTGGGCACAGCACCAAGCAGGGCTGGGTGAGTGTGAGGATGAACGGGAAAAAGCTGGCCCCCGAGCCAATCACCAAGAACCACGAACATCACAGGTGGAGGCCACCGTTTGCCCGAGATCCCTAGTTTCTCTCGAAAACCATGTCGGAGGCTTAGGGGGGCTCCGAGTCTGCATTTGTACTGTTGGAACCCAGAATCTATTCTTTTTTTTTAAAAAAAAAAAATGTTTTGCTTGTTGGTTGTTCATCCCTCACTCTGGAGTCACATGGCCCATTCCTTCAGGGAGGAAATGTGCACCGGCCAGCCCCCTCCTTCCTCGGAGTTTCTTTTTTTTTTTCTTTTTCTAAAGTGAGAAGTGGGGAGGCAGAGACACAGACTCCCACATGTGCCCAACTAGGATCCACCCGGCATGCCCACCAGGGGGTGATGCTCAGTCCATCTGGGGCGTCGCTCTGCTGCAATTGGAGCCATTCTAGTGCCTGAGGTGAGGCCATGGAGCCATCCTCAGTGCCCAGGCCAACTTTGCTCCAATGGAGCCTTGGCTGTAGGAGGGGAAGAGAGAGACAGAGAGGAAGGAGAGAGGGGGAAGGGTGGAGAAGCAGATGGGCACTTCTCTTATGTGCTCTGGCCGGGAATCAAACCCTGGACTACTACACTCTGGGCTGGCACTCTACCACTGAGCCAACCGGCCAGGGCCCCTTGGAGTTTCTTCAAGGGAAGACCCTGTGTACACAGCAGTGACAGCCTGTCCTGACAAGGAATAGGGGATGACTTCTGTGTCCTGAAGATCACACCCATAGCAGAAAAATGAACTGTGTTTGCGTCACATTAATGTTACACCCTAAAGCAAGCCACCAGCTCTCTCTCTCTAAACTTTCCTCCCCCCACGAGTAACCGGTAAACAAGGAGAAGTTCAGAACACTCGGAACCCACAGGGTGGCCTGTGTGTAGAAGGTGCGGTCCAGCACTTGCCGAGACCCATGGGCCC
Organism: Saccopteryx leptura; assembly: GCF_036850995.1. Lineage (NCBI taxonomy): Eukaryota > Metazoa > Chordata > Mammalia > Chiroptera > Emballonuridae > Saccopteryx > Saccopteryx leptura. The sequence goes on from NC_089503.1 coordinate 163,755,281, forward strand.
TGAGAGTTGCGGTCTCTGTTCACACAGGGGGGAGGGGACAAACCGGGTCAAGGCAGCTGTGCCAGTGAGCTGTGGGATCAATATGGTGAGGTATGGACATTGATCTCATCCTGCCGCATTAATGAGCTCCTCTCGTGACCTCTGCCTTGTGGTACAAAATCAGACTCCACCACAAACCACATTCTGGAGTGGGGAGACCTTTGGTCTCGGCTTGCTTTTAATAAAGTGCTTCACAGGGAGCCCTTGAAGGTGGCAATCAGAAACCACTGGCATCTTCTGTGCTGACACGGAGGTCCTGCAGAATTAGTTTATCACGTCTGAAGTTATGGGCAAGATGGCACAAATGCACATGTGTGACAAGGCGTGTTCTTTCACAGAGTGTGCAGCCTTTTGCACGTAAAGTACTGGTGCCTTTCTGAGCAGGAAGCCCCATGCATGGCTTCACCTCCTCCTCTTGTACGAGTCCAGGTAGGGACAGCTGTACCCCTGGTCTATGCTGTGCAAACATGCAGCCAACAGTGCACCTGGGACTGTGGGTCTTGTGTCAACGCAGGATCTGACTCGGCAGCTCTGGGGTTGGCCTTCAGCTCCTCCCACAAGCTGACTGGCGAAACTGGTGCTGATTAAATACGTCCCCCCAACCCCGTCTGAATAAAAAGCCCTAGAAAATTCCAGCAAACAGGCAGCCCCCACTCTGTAGGTGCCTGCATGTGCACACCCCACCATCTCATGCACGTGCGCATACAACAACATCTGAGGCAGAGAAATGTCACATGAGAATAATACACTGTGATGGCAAAGAGTAAGCTCTTGGGGATCAGACGGGGGTGATATAAACCAGGCTCCACCACGGAACATGACCTGAGCAAAGGACTTAACCCTGAGTCCTACCCCACCCCAGCTTTATTCAAATACCAAATAAATGTCGACCCCCCTCCATGTCATGCAAGGAGTTGACCGTTGGATAAGGGACTTGGGCGTTGACCTGAAAGGCTACCCACAGGTAACGCTTAGCTGTAGAAGGCAGAAAATCTCAGAGATTCCACCACGCTTTAAACGTGTTGTTTATCCATAGGATGTCCACCCCCGTCTGTGTTAAGTTCACCTACACGAAGTGACCAGCTACCAATTTATGAAAACATGATTATTCTCTTTTATCCTGATTGGGGAGGAAGCAGAAACATTCCACAAATGGCAGGCTTAACCCCTGAGTGGGCTCGTTGAGTAAATTATGAATGCTCTTTATAAGTTAGCAGAAGTAGCAGTAGGCATAGTCATGGTCCCTAAACTAGATATAAAATAAGATGCGTTCTCGGAGATGGGGAGGGGCTTTGTCTCTCCTCTTTGTGTTGAATCTCCAAGTCCTCAAATGTTTGCCGGACACAACGGACACTTGATAAGAATTTACTGGACAGACGAGGGAATCTTAACACAGCTGAACCACCCACGGTAATTAAACTGTTCATTTCCTACCCCAGTCGTGTGTCAGGAAATTGGGGGCTCATGTCGCTTTGGGGGGGTATACTCGTGACTACACACGACCCAGCCCTCAGGTCCCAGGGGCAGTTCCGAGGCTGGACAGTAGTTCACAGGACGCACAGAAATGCTTATCTCCCCACTCGAATTGGTTTCAAAACCACAGATGCTCCCATATTTAAATTTTAAATGACTTAGGAATCATAAGGAAACTTAGAGGAAACATCACATGAGAATTGCTTTCAGAATTATTTGAATTACAAATGAGGATATTTGTGACTTCAGAAGGAGGCAGCTGTGGAATTAATGGTCTAGGATGAAATGAGTTGGCATAAACTTCAGGAATGTAGTCAATTGGACTCCTGTCTCTATTTCTTCTAAAATTCCTTCTTGCTCTGCCTTACCATATTTGTCAGTAAACCAATCAACATAGCTTATGTATTGGCAAATTGTGCCAATAACATCACTGTACTAGTTTATGTGATCGATAGCCTGATATGAAGTTACCACTAGATATCTGAGTTCTGGGAAAAAAAAACTTAACTGGTAGAAAAATGGTGACTTTTTACCTTGAAATGAAAATAAAAATGTTATTATTTTTATTAAAAATCAGAATTTCACAGTCCAGAACTTTGTAGACTGAAAAAACTCAGAAGCATGTGTATAGCCTGAGTTCAGTGTCTCAGAGCTTATGTCAGAAAGGCTGTTCTGATTTCAGAAGAAAAAAAGAAATGCAGTGTTTTTCAGGTACCTTGCATTCGTTTTTAGATTAAATGCCGATTGATAAATACAAAAGCTTTGTAGATTCACAGTGAGTGTTTTGAGAGGCTTACTGTTGAAAGGCTGACAACTAATTATAAAAGCTTGCCTGGGCTGATCAATTACTCAGATCAACCTTAGGTGCCTGTTTTATACATAAACGTGGGAATTATGTCTCCCTGAAGCAATGTCCTAACACCACGAGTCTAAAACATTCTCAATGTGAGCTGTGAAAGCATAGCATCTTAATACATTATTAAAACCCCTTCCAAATCATGAATTGACTTTTCTGTGTACATTAGACACATCAAAGACATGGTTTTTCTTGTTTGTTTGTTTCCCAATCAAATTCCTAGTCTCACGCTCTTTGATATATTTCTTTTTTTTTTTTTTTTTACAGTGACAAATGTGAAACAAATAATTAACTAATACAAAGTCCCCTGGTGCTGACCATCTACGGTGACGTTGTCATAGCAACAACTGCAGAATCATTACTTGTTCTTCAGGGAACTTTTAGACTGTGTACATAAATATGATTATGATTTCCAGAATGCAAAACATGTCCGTCTTCTTGAAAAAAAAAAAAGTGCGATATTTGTAGACAAGTTCTGTTTTCAGCATCTTTCCTGTAACCCAGAGATTTTTCCTAGACTAGGAATAACAAAAATGTCCTTTCACAAGCACTCTTTTGGGGAGCAGCCGCCCATCAGAGATGGGCTGTTCCTCTCTCTAGTGAGCTCTCTCTGTCTCTGTCTCTCTCTTTCTCTTTCTCTGGCCTTTAGGAGAAAAGAAGGCTCTCAGACAGAGTCAAACCGCAGGCAAACCAGAAGACACCTGCTGACAGTGACGAATCCCACCGGCACGTGGTGACCTCCAGTTAGCCAAGATTTAATTAAGGGCATAATTAAGTCAGTGGAATAGAACACTAATGAGTGTTTCTCCCCCCCCCTTTTTTTTTAATATGGGTAATTACATGTACAAATACAAAGTGTGGCGGGGACCTGAATATGTCATTAAAACGAATGGTGCAGAATAGCAGAGGGGCATATGAACACCTCCTCATCTGTGGCTGGTAAAGGAAAAAAAAAGTTGAACGTGTTTCAGGTTGAATAATATGCGGGCAAGTTTATGTGGGCTTTCACGCTGGGGAGCATTTGTTATTCTAATTTCGCAACAATTAGCGACTCTGAGGATGGAGATCCCATTTTCAAAGCGTTGAGATCCCCGGTTCAGTGGGCTTTGAAGTCTTTCTGCCCTCCACGTCTGTCCAACAGCAAATGAGCGAGGGGAGGCTGTTTTAGAGCATCTGGCTTCCCAGGGATCAGCTTAGGGAGGTGTCTATCTGAGCTGGGACTTGGGACAGATGTGGAGGCCTGGGCTCCCTACTAACTTGGCACAGGCTTCCCGTGGGCGCTGTCCTTTGATTTGAGCCAGGCTTTGGGCGGCGACACAGCCCCCAGGACTGTCTGCTGCTGACAGGAAATACCGTAGAGCGAGGGTCTAGATGACTAAAATGAAGCTGGTGACTTTGCAAACATGAGAATGAGGCATCTGGGTCATGGGCCAAATAAAATAAAACAAAATAAAAGACTCTAACAACCACAGATATTCTGTGATTGAGAAGCATGCCTGTGTGATGAGGACCCGCCCTGCTGCTGGGGTTGTTGTAGCTCTGGTCCCCCTAACGGGTGGGGTGGGGAGTGGGGGGGGTACTGGACATGGCCAGCAGCCTTTCCATCCATTTGTCCTCGCAACAAGTGGGAGAGTGGATCCTCCTCATGGTGGACACGTGACATGCAACTCACTGTATAATTAGTGATTCTGACGCTTTCCTTTCAAAAATAAAAAAGGCGTTAGATTTTCCCCCTGCAGGTGCTAAACACATCTCCACAGTCCTTGGCAGTATTCCAGAGAAAAAGGAAGAACATCTTTGTAATCTCATATATCACATATTATCCACACGTTGTGAACCATTCTGGCAGATGGCTGGAAACCAAGTCCCCGGAGGGCTGGGCTTGACGGGTCTGAATAAAGACAGGGACATGGGTGCCTTGGAAAGGGTCTGTGACTGAATGTATTTGGTAAGTGGGCGACACGGGTTGCCTGTCTCTCATTCAGAAATGAAACTCCGGTTGGCCCTCATCTAGGGTCTGGTTGGTTGCCCAATATAGATGTCTTAGCCATCCCAGTGCACCTGGGGTGAGTGTGGGAAGTGTGTCCAGGTGCAGAATGTGCTTTGGACAAAGTCAGGCGGGATACAAAGTGTTCACAGACCGAATCTTGACATCTTACACGGTGGTGTGAGTGGTCACCAAATGCTAAGGATCTCGGGACTCAAAAAAACTGGAAATAAAATGCACCTTTTTTTTGTTTGGATGGCGTGTTTGCAGAGCCTGTGCTGGCTTTAAAAATCAGCATGACCCCTCTGCCAAGGCTAATGTCCATCATTGGGAATGATACGGTCCAAGTTTCATATGTGCATACCCCAAACCGGAGTTAATAAAATGAAGTGACTGGCCTTTCGGGTCACTTCACCAATGAAGGCATAGCAGAACTCTTTGTATTTTAATGAGTAGTATATATGAAAATTTTGGACATTAGGAGGCAGGGCTAGGGGCTTGAAGTGTCTTCGATGTCATATGGCTTTGTAGAGGCCACGTGAGGTTAACTCCAGAGGCTCATGCCACTAATCTAGTGACCAGTTGAACGCCTTTGTCACATTGGAACCATCAGACTTTTTTTTTTTTTTGTAGCATTGCCCAGCAGCTGTGGGAAATCCATATTTGGTCTCTGTGTAAAAGCATCTTTTTCCAACTGTCTCTTTATTGTCCCCCTCCACCCCCCGCACATCCCCAAATCACTCCAAAGCCATTCGTTAAAAGCGTCGGGGGAGTGCAAACACAGTTATGAAGTCAGACCTATTTGGCAGTGGTCACCCTCTGTGTGAGCAACTTTTGAAACCCGCGTGCCGCCGCTGCACAGACCTCCCGTCACCAGACCGATACTCGGTGTCTGATCCCCAACATGCTTCTCCGCCCCTCCTGTGGGGCAAGGCCACCCTGATCGAGTCATGTGCGAATGAATAGAGGTGTCTCTCTCACACACACACACCCTGCGTCCTCCACATTCCCCCACCCTGCCTCCCCGGTTCAAAAGGAGAATAGCTAAAACAGCAGCCACAGAAACCCCGCTGGCCGCCAACGCGCCTGCACATGCCCCATCCTTAAAGGCTGGTGAAAGGTTGGAGAGCTCAGCAAAAATTTTATGTACAGGGAGCGGACCCAAGGAAAACTCACACGCCATAACCAATTGTGGACAGAGGGTCATCTATCAGCAGACAAACGCAGGAACTCCAGAATGTCTCCCCTCAAATGAAATAATATATCTTTGAAAGCCAATGCCCGTTTCAGCCCCGAGGCCCATATATCAAGCCTGAGAGGCTGGTGCGATGGCTGCAGGACCATTAACCTTCCACCTGTTCCCCTTGTCCTTCAGGATGAGACCCTGCCCTTGGTATTACTCCTTTCCCTTGTTCATCTTCCGACAGAGTGTAAATGTGAAGTTGCGGGCCTGGGAAATAATTCAAAGGCAATGGACCAGGGGCACGGTGACAAATCTCTGCCACGGGCACTGTGACTTATGCAGGCAGTTTGTCACACATGAGCCAGGTGACCTCTGTGACATAACAGAGAAAAATGCTGCCAGAGATCAAAGATGGGCTCCGGAGGCTCTGGGACTCTCTGCTCTGCAGACCTGGAGCCGGGCGGCTGGCCTCCTCAGGACACCCCCTCCTTCTTCCAAGAACATCTGTGTGCTCGGAACATGGGAAAAGCAGGCAGGGGCTTCCTAATTAAAATCATTTCTGACAAAAATGGGGACAGGGGTGGGGGGGTGTTTTCCCATAACACCGGGATACAAATTTCTGTTTTCTCCCTATGACCTTAGGCTTGCTGTGCGTACTGGGGACAGGCACCATAAATCGACCACGACCCTCATCCACAGAAATAAATAGTACTCGGAAAATATGAAAGTGGAGCCCATGGAGACGTTTGTCAGGGCGAGGGCTGAAGAAGCTACAGTTTCGGGAGGCAGAAAGTTGTGCGAAAGCAGGTCAGAGTGCGGGTGAAAACCTCTGCTCCTGTCAGCCACGGTCGCCCCGTTAGATTGAAATAAAAAACGTGGTCCATTCGATGTTTTTTTTTTTTTGAGACTTAATCAATTCACAAAAATGAATTATGCATGTTTCGTTATACCATATGCGCAGGAAAAATTGACGATGACTAAAGGTCAAGATTGGGTGCGGGCAAGTCCGAAATCCAAGGCTTTCTTCCAATGGTATGAGAATTGGGAAACTGTGGGTTTACCTAGGAATGGCTTAAAATAAACAAACAAAGGTATAGCAGGAGGAAATGACCGGTTTAAACAGTCTTAAATCTGAGCTAGGATTAATTTCTAGTTTGTATTTACGATTTAAACGCCAATTCCCTTTGGTCATCGTGTGAACACCAGGACTCAGGGTTGGGTCCAGAAAGTGAACAAGGCTTGAACTAGTCAGTCCTCTCTGGGCCCATGATCTCTCTGACAGGGGCATTTACATTTAATTTCAACTTTTTCATGAATTTAATACTGCCCCGCCACCACCACCATTACCTCCACCACCTCCAGACTTGGTTCATTGGCTGACAGGTGCAAGCATCCCTTCATTTGTTCATTTCCTTTCCCAAAGCAAGGATTCTCGCTGGGACAGGGGCACCCTTTTGGCCCTGCACTCTAGTTGTGCGCACACAGTCTCCCTTTCATGTGCATGCTGGCCTTCAGTTGGCCAGTTTGTGTGTCTCCCTCCTTCCAGCATGCTGGCACCAACGTGTAATTTCCAACAAGTGAGAATGTTGGGAAATAAATATAATCAACTTAAAAAGAAAATAACTAAGAGTGTTCTGGTGCCGAAGTGGAGTCATTTAAAAACGCCTGCTTTCCACTTCCCAGAAACGTGAGGATTCCAACCTCCTTTGATAGATGTGGGGTTCTTAGCCCGGACACCCCAGGGCTGCCGGTGAATGCACCCATTTGCACATTTCCCTGGGAGGAGGACTCCCTGTCTCTTTCATCGGATGCTCCAAGGTGTTTTCAGTTAGAGGAACCCCTCACGGTAACGGCCACAAAAACAGAATTTGAGGTCCTAGAAGTTATCACCAAATGAGAGTCAAAAACCATCCGAGCCCCAAAAGGGTCCTAGAGGTGGCCGTGGCCTGACCTGGCATCTTCCAGGGTCATAGAAGGTGGAGCAAGAGGGTGCATGCTACCACGGCTAATTCAGGGAATAGTTCCCGCAATGGGACCCCAGCCTCTTTCTTCCTCACCCCAGTTGCCTCCACTGCACCGGGTGCCAATCCACCCCCCCCCCCAAACCTCAAGCTGTTGTTAAGAAGTCAGATTTTGTTTCGTTCCTTAGAGTAATTTTCCTGTGATATAGAAAACCTTAGCATTAGAAATATCTTACATATTTAAAAGACCATGTTTCCTAATGATGGCCTTTAGACATCTGGCGTCATGAAGCAACATTCAGACTTTTCTTTGTGGACTAACATCTGTTTCTGTAACAATGGCATTAAAGGGAGGGAGAGTGTGCCTTAACTTGTGTTAGGTGTTCTTCTTGAAGAAGAGGGTATAGGTGTGTCATGTGACCTGGGGCTGTGGCGGGTGCCTGGGGTGTCTAATGTAGAGGTAGCCCTGTTGACCTTGTTTTCTTGTAAGCACAGTTTAAGCTTCTCTGTAAATTAATATTGAATTGGCTCAGATAAAGCCTCTCTCTCTCTCTCTCTCTCTCTTTCTTGCACTAAGTGCCAGTTAGGGGCTGCCCCTTTGCTGCCGTCATGAACATTTCAAGATCACGCAATGCCGCCTGTTACCAAGAAACATGTTTCTACTTCGCGTCTGATTATTCTGAATTCTCTATTCACATTACCAACCAAACCGAACCAAAGAACAACAACAAAATAATAATTGAGTTAGTAACAAAAATGCTATGCAGGACACATCATTCATCTCTCTGAATTCTCAGGTGCCATAAGACCTTTCATATTTCCAGTAAACCACGTAAAATACTCTCTTCTTTTCGAAGGAAATGCTGGAGCCCCCCCCCCCCCAAATGGGAAAGATACTGTAATCATAAGTTAGCCTAATGTTCTGTGATTTAAAACAAATAAAATATGTTTAGCCTGAAGCCAAAAAAAAAAAAAAAAAAAAAATCCTGGGCATGAATCACTGCTTACATTCCTTTCCATCCACAAACAATTTCGTTGGGGGAAGTTGCCACATACTATCGACAGTGACAACAAATGGCATTGTCCTGCGGACATCTGTTTCCGACTCCCACACTGATACTGCGGGCGCGCACCGAGTGGCGAGCCGGTCCTCACAAGTCGCTGAGCCACAAAGGAACTGGAAGTCACTGGTACGCGGATTTTATTATTGGAACACAGGAAAACTTTATCATCATGCTGGGAAGTGCTGCATCTTTTGAAATCTCAGAACGGGGGTTGTGTTAGCACATTAAATGCACGTGGAAAGGCTACTTCTGAAAGAAAAGGGGACACTCCCCCCCCAAATTAATAAAAATAGTTTATTGTCTATCTGTCCTTGGGTTGAGGTCCCCCACTCATCTTCATCTGATGTCCTCACCCACCCTCGGCAGAAAACTAGTTTGCTCTTTAAAGAGGCTATTGAGTTTCTTGTTCAAATGGAAAGGGCTAGTAAGTACCAAAGTCGTTCTAAGCCAAACATGACAAATAAACACTATTGTTTCTTAAAAAAAAAAAAAAAAAAAATCAAACAAACCCAGGAGAGCTTCTATATCCACTTGTGTGTGTGTTTTCCTAAATTCAAACAACCAGGCTCATATTTTCTGAAGACCTGGCACTGGTGGGCTCACAGCCTCATGACAACAACATTCCCACCTGGGTCTGGAACGGTAAAAGGAAAAACACAGGGAGATGCCTGGAGACAAGCCCCTGGGATGGGACAGCTGGGGGGAGGTGGCCACAGTACACGCAGGGACTCCCGCCCCTGCCCTTGGACCTGGGCTCTAAACCAATGACCCTGAAGGTATCCGAGGGGGGTGTGTGCTTTCTGCTCTCTGTCAGACCTCTGTGAGTGTGTGGTGTTTCCTTCCAACAAAAGCAACAATGCAAGTGGAAGGTGTTCACAGAAGTTTCTGAATCGATGGCCTCTCAGATTGCTTGCCCCCTGTAAACTAATTTGCGTGCCGCCGAAGCCAGGAGGCTTCTTCCCTTATTTTGCGGTTTCAGATGGCATCACTTATATTGATGGAGGTGCTGGGTGGTGTGTGTGTGTGTGTGTGTGTGTGTGTGTGTGTGTGTGTGTGTGTGCGCACGCGCGCGCGTGCACGCACTCACATACACTCAGTGTTTGACTTGCCTGTGTTGTTTAAATGTTTTTAAAAAGATGCTGGGACCTAGGGTCTGACATGTTGTTTACCTTGTTCAACACTGCTTGGAGGAGGCACTCTAGAATGTCCCGAATAAATCATGAAATGAAATAATCACAGAGCTGTCTGGCTGAACATGGGAAAGAATAAAAATTCTACTGGAGAGAACTCCGGACCCTATTTGGTCTAGAAGATGATCTCTTGTATTGGATCAGATCACATGTATGGTTGGTGAAGAAGTAATTGATGTTTTAAAAAAAAGATGATGTGCTTCTTACTAAGGTTCAAATCTTTATGATTTCATATCTTGAAAAAATCACCAAAACACATGGCTACTTAAAAAATAATTAGTATTACTACTGCTTCTAGGGAAATATAGACAAATATTTTGGGGGAGGTAGAGTTATTATTATTATTTTTCATTATTTCATTCTGGTCTATCCTGGTTAAAACCAACCAAACAGAAATACCTGAGATTAATAGTTCTCTCACTTTTAACTACAGTTTTAAAATCAGTTTTCAAATGACTGCACTCCTGATGGTTATCAAAAAGGAGAAAAGAATTCACACAGAGACCATCAGAAATGGGAAGCTGTGTAAGAGCCATGTACCTGAGCCCTTCTGTTATTAGAATCTTGTCCTGTGTGTTATTAGGACAACAGCAGTCTGTGGGTAGATCATCTGCTGTTCTGCTAACTCACTTCCCCCTGTCACCGGCCCCTCACGAGGGCCTCAGACATGAGTGGGACACAAGCGTTTTCATCCCTTGTTTAACTGGAAGCATCCTCCAAGAATGACTGAATTCGAAAGGAACCATCTCTAGCCCCCTCGCCCTCCTGTCCCTTCTCTATAGACAGAGTAGCTCTGCCTTGGGTTCTGATTCTAACACCAGGTATCATTCCTAGTGAATTGTAACAATGTGTTCACCAGTCTGTCACCCCTGGTATTTTTATTTACTTTGTATCCCTACTGCATGGGTGTGTGTGTGTGTGTGTATATGTGTGTGTGTGTGTGTTTATTGACTTTGTATCCCTACTGCTCAGCAGTGTGCCTGCAACATTGGAGGCAGCTGCATTCATTCTATGTTTGCTGCATTCATTCATCCACCAGGAAAATGTGCTCAGGGACCTACCTCTATGAAGCTCTGCCCCATGTCCCAGAGCTCCCTGGCAGCTAAGGTGAAAAGAGGGCCCGACAATGCCTGGTCCAGCGTGGGCCAGCACATGCCACACCCCCTTCCTCCATCAACTGTACTCACGGATCCTCCCCCGGGACGGGGCATGCAATCTGTAATAACCAAATAAGCTCACAACAGGGAGAGGCACCATCCATGCTGCTGACTTTCGGGAGGAAGCACAGATAAAATTCTTCATCACACCTCGCTCACCCAGAGGAAGCCTCGGCCTGCCAGCTCTGCAAACAGGCCAGCAAAAGAATTTCCTTGGCAAACAGACGGCGTGGAAATGTCCTTTTTAAAAACCCATTAACCCCTAAATGCATGAGCTTGCGAGAAACATTTCCTATTCCGTGGAGTACAAGGCTCACCAAGGCGCTCTTCCCCTTCTATTTCTGGAATCTTCTTTTGTTCACTCAGGCTAATAATAGTGGTGGAGCTGGGTGGGGGTGGGGGTTGGGGGAAGAGAGGGGTCATTTATAGTCCCCAGAGCAGCATGACTCTGCAAGCACTTGATTCATTTATATTTCCTGTGTTTTGTGTTACCTTACCTTTTCGGTAATTAAATGTGTTCCTCCCAGAATTAATTTAGCAACAAATCACCTGTAAATAGATTTGCTTTTAATATAGGAAAGCCTATATTTAGACTCAATACAATATTTTACTCCCATTTCCGATGCACTAAAAACAGATTTCCACGGGGGTGGGAGGTATATACCGTGTTTTTTTCCCAAATGTTCGATGAAACATTGGTTGACCTTTAGATGTTTTGATTAAAGGCATCTCACTTTCTGGGGGAATATCATGTATTCTCAGGTCACTCAAATTTTGTCTTTGAACAAATGGAAGCAAAATTGCCCTTATGCCTAATCTACGAGGAATCTGTTAGTCAACAGACTGTAAGTTAAAAATAGATTGGCTTGCTATATAATATGGTTAGAAAATATAATATGTGAACATACCTCCCCTTCAGCCCCCTCAAATCACTGGCTGGAATACACATGCCCACAAATGGTCCCACCTAGGAATCCCCTGTGAGGCCAGTGAGCTTTCTGATAGGAGAGGCTCCCAAACGCAGAGAGATCCATTCTGCTACATTTATGCCAGCTACTTCTTGGCCTCGATTTTTGACAGGTGAGTTAGACCCTACCCCTTTCTAAGTATTTCTGTGTACAGACAATCATTCAGAGATAAGTTAACGTCTCCCCCAAATATCTAAGACAACACACGGAAATGCACCTCTGTTCCCCAGTGCCCCACCTCCACGGAACCCCTCATTACTGGGCTTGGACTGTTCTTAATCACAAAGCCAAGGTAGTCTGTGCATTGACTTTATTTTCTTTTTCCTGATGTTTATAAAGATGTGCTATATGTGTCAGGCCTGGCTCTGTCTCAATGGCTGAGGCACTGAGTAACACAGGTGGCCCAGGGGTTCTGTGGTCTCACTGAACATCAGTCCTGCTTTTCATCCCGGCCTCAGAATCCCCGATGATGGAGATAATTAGTTTCCTTTTTTGTGTGTGTGTCTAAAAGTCTACAGAGAAGAAATCGTCAGCCGTTAATTAGAGCATTCAATCTCAAACGCTCTCTTTTAATAAAAAATACATTTTCCGCCTCTGCCCTCACACAGATGGAACTGAGAGAGTCAGGAAAAGTGGGAGCAATGATGCATAAACATATTCACCACTTCCCAGTCCCAGGGATCACGGAACGGCTCCCCATGCCCTGCACACAGAGGCGAAGCAACAATGGGTTCGGGACACCGTTGTTTGGTGTCATTTTCAACATGGTTTTTTTAACCTTCTGTTTTGTTTCGACAAAGGAAAGCTAAACAAACAGTCCTGACCTCCGAAGCGTTCTTGGGCGACTACCTTTGTGCAGTGGACTGCTCTCAAAGGCAACTGAGTAGTGAGAATTTAGGGTTTCCCCACCTCCCGATGTGGAGTGAGGTGGGGCTCAAAGCCGTGGGAGGGTCACAACAGGAAAAGCACAACTAGACATCGTTTCCTCACTTGGAGAGGCTCACATTGTTTTGGTAAAATATGCACAAAAGAGAAGACATCTTTTTGCAGTCCCTTCCACCGAGAGCTTCCCGAAGGGGTCTCAGCTCCAAGGTCTGCCAAGCTGGGGTCAGTCTCAGCTGTCAGAGACCGCTGGACTTGAGGTGATGAGTGAGCCGGCAAGAAGGTGTTTCAACCCCAAAGATACAAGACAAAATAATATTGGTGCTCCCCCCTGCCCTCAATGCCTGGAAGTAGGGCACTTAGTAGTGGGAGACTGAGGCCTCTGGGAATAGGGGGGATTTAAGAATTATCATAGATAAAACACTCATTATTAGCAGAGCTATCGATTCTAGTGTGCAGGACATAGTCATGCTCCTCTATAATTTTGTAGGTAAATCCCTGGATTTGTTTTGTAATCCGGACGCCGCCCATAGCTCTGGGCGGCAAGGAGAGGTGCGTTGGAAAAGCTATAGTTTGGATATCCTGTGCGGCCATAGAAAAAATAAATAAAGTGGGAAAAGTTCTTAAAAGAGCAACAAAGATAACTACAGGATAGAAGAGACAGCTTAGAAGGACTATTTAAAATAACTAGCAATTTTATCCTCATAAAAAGGACTAGGGAGGAAAGAAAGAAAGAAAAGAACTCTATGTCCACGTGCTGCCTCAAACTCTGGGCCAAATTCTTCTACAGAATCAATATGGAAGTAAGAAAAATACATTTAAAGGTATCATTTGACCAGTTTTTAAACCTAGGGGTTCAAAGTTCCCTTCTACCTTCAGCTCAGAGCCAATGGGAATGTCATGGGCGACCAGCACCAAATGCTCTTCGCCATGAATTTCCCCGTGCGCTGTCCAAATGAATTTGCAATCCAGTCGGAACCAGACTCCTCAGTCTTCATTATTCAGGTCTGTTGGGATCCCTTCGTGACAGAATATTTCTGGGTTTTCAGGTAGCGGAGTCTACAGCTCAACAGCAAACGATCCGTGCGAGGTGTGGGCAACGTGCGGAGTTGCCTCGCATTCCACGGGCATATACAGACCTGCGCCCTGGAAGGAAGGATTTAAGTGGCATAGGAAAGGATGGCTGGACCCCTTCCACTCTGAAATAGGTGGCTGGGGGCGTGAGGAGAATCCTGGCCTTTGAGAAGAGCTTCAGTTTTTACCCACACAGGGTCGTTTAGCTGTGTTCTCTTGAATAAAAGTGGGGGGTCAGGGGCAATCAGTGATTCCTAAAGGGGGGGCATCTGATAGCCAGTTCGGACAACTGGGTCTACCTCTTCAGGGAGCTTTTTAGGAAATCTGTAGGCCTTGCTCCTGAAGACTCTGGTTCCTATTCTCAGTGGCTCCAGCCAAAAGCTGTTTTACTTGTCTCATCTTTTTTATCTGTTTTTTTTGCAAATTTTCTTTCACCATCTCCACTGGTCAAGTCTTAGTCTAAGCCACCATGCTCTCAGTCTAGCCTACTCTAACCCCTACTACTCTTTCCTGCTTCCTTTCAACCATTTCCTGCCCAGAGCCAGGGAAACGTTTCTTATCATGAGAATCTGACAATGTCACCTCGCTGTGTAAAACCCTCCTCTGACTTCCTGGGCCAAGCAGAATAAACCCCAAGCCTGGACCTGGTCAAGCTCTCAGACCTGACCAGGAGCTGCAATTCCCCAGTCACTGATCTCTGTGCATACCAGCTGTCCTCAGTCTCCTGGAAGTACCAGGCTATTGTCCACCCCAGTGCCTTTGCACCTGCTGTGCCTTAGCACCCAGTTGGCTGTATCTCAGATTCAGCAAGGCTGGTTCTTGCCTGCTGTCTAGAGTTCGGGTCAGGTGTCAACTCTTTACATCCGTCCTTTGTGAACCCCTCTAACTCTGTGTCCCCCCACCCTGTAACTGACTCACTCTTGGTATTATGGTATTATCATCTATGTTTCCCTCCCACTGGAATGTGAGCCCCAATGAAAGTGGGTCCCTTGTCAATCTCAGTCACAAAAGTGTCCCCTGATCTAGATCGGCACTTGACATAGTGAGCATTTAATGAACATATATGGAGTGACTGGATGGATTTGTCAGGTCGGAGGTGAAGCTTGGGGACAAATCACTGGGAAAGCTGAAATGTGGTCACTCTACATGCACTGAGCTAGACACCCCTACTCCCGCCCACATGTGCATAATTTAAAAACCTGCTTGGTTCCATTGAGTCAGTGACAATGAGATAAATGGCAATAGGGTTTGTCTGAGATTAAAACAAAACAACTCTTTAGGGTCAAAAAGTATGTCATACCCAAGACATCTGAAAACATGATGTTTGTTTAAATTGAACATGAAACCAGAACCAAGACCTCAAAGACATGCCAGTCGCCAATAACTGGTGTTCACCCAGGAGGCAGAGTCCCACTGGAAAGACCTAAGCGAAATAATCAACTGTATAAAAGTTATAATGCTGTGCCTTTTTTGCAAGGACAACCAACTTAAGTAGTGTAAATGGAAATGACCTTTCAGCTAACTGTTGGGAAAAAAAGGACAATTAGGACCCAGGCTAAACACACAATACGGTGTACGGAGATGTGATGTAGAGTTGGGCACCTGCAATCTGTATAATTATGCCAACCAGTGTCACCCCAATCAAACCAATTAATAATAATAAAAAAATGAAAAGCTATAGCCAAACCAAAGCCATGCAGTAACACGGTGGGCACATGTCCGACCATCATGATGGTATATTTCCATTGGTCTCCCGTCCTTAACTTTCCTCAGCCTGAGTGAAAGCACACATAACCACCTTGCTTATGTCAGAGACCATGCTCACTTGCCCATGTTAGCTCTTCCCACCTCCACGCACGCTCGCCCTTGCAGCCACAGGAGTTACTCAGTTCTCCCGAAGTCCAATGCCAATACATCTGTGTTTTTCCACAAGCCCTTCCCTGCTAGGAATGCTTCCCTGCCCCCTTGCTCCCACCTGCTCAACCTGGCCCACAACCCTGCTCATTCCCCAGGACCCCCTATTGCCATTATGCCTCCTTTCCTGATCACACTGTCCCCTGTTTGGGGGCTGGCGCCCCCAGTGGGCTTGCACAGTATTCTGGGTAAACCTCTGTTCTAGCCACATTATTAGTCTAAGGTCCTATTTCCCAGGCAATGGCTTGCTGTCTAGGAGAACTAAGTTGTGGTTTTCAGTCCAAATGGGATCTTAACCATTCGAGTGGCACGCATAGTTGGGATCTTGCGTGCCTGTCACGTGTGCCAGCGCCCAAGTCATTTAGGACCGCATCCCACCAGGAAGTTTGACCTCATAGAGGAAGTTCTCGGGAGGACCTCACTTGCCTGGGTCAACACTGCTTTTGTCTTAATCCCCGGAATTCAGCACAGGGATTGACATATAGTAGGAGCTCCAATGTTGGATGAAGGCCCCGGTAAAAAGTGTATTAATGAATAAACAAACACTGAATCTGGCCTGAGGCAAGGTCACAGCTCATCCTTTACACTCGAGATGTCTTAGGGACACTGGAGGGTGGGACTCAGCTCTAAAGAAAAATGCTGGCCCTGGCTGGTTGGCTCAGTGATAGAGTGTTGCCTGACGTGTAGAGGTCCTGGGTTCGATTTCTGGTCAGGAAACACAGAAGAAGTGACCATCTGCTTCTTCCTCTCTCCCCCTCTCACTTCTCTCTCCCTCTCCTGCAGCCATGGCTCGATTGGAGCAAGTTGGCCCCAGGAGATGAGGATGGCTCCATAGCCTCCGCCTCAGGTACTAAGAAGAGCTTGGTTGCTGAGCAATGGAGCAACACCCCAGATAGGCAGAGCATCGCCCCCTAGTGAGCTTGCCAGGTGGATCACTGTCAGTGTGCATGTGGGAGGCTGTCTCTGCCTCCCCTCCTCTCAATGAATAAAAAAAGAAAAAAAGGAACACGCCATATCTGGTCAAATGTCATATCTGGCATGATGTGTTTTGATTCTTCTGAAAACCTAAACTCTTCACTGGACCCACCAAACAGATGACTGGAAGGAGGTGACACATTTGAGGTGGCAACATTTTGTCATTAAAACCGGAGATGTCACTCTCTGTGGTCCCAATAAAACACCTCTGAAAACACTCACAGCCTCTCCTTCCCTGACTCCTGGGGATAAATGCCTAATGCATTTAAAGCAGGTTATCCCCCCGCCAAAGGGAGGGCCGTTGTTTTCCCTGCAAATATCGGACGTCACTTGGATGTCAACAGTCACACACATCACGTACCCAGGCATCTTCCCTCCTTCATTTACTTGCCAAACAGTTCCAGGAATTTTTTCTCTCCTCCTCCCAAGCTGGCACAAGAATCAATTAAACCAGGTAATCGTGTGTTCACTAGCAAACCCCACCATTCACAGGACAGGGGGTGGGGGTAGGGGGTGAGGCCTCTGCATTTTCCACAGTCTAGCCGTTCTCTCAATCCTGGTGTCAGATCCGTTATTGAAAGAACACCGTGCGCGATGCCTTTCATCGGCCCCACAAGCACTGCATCTTGCTTAGAGACCATACGAGGGAAGTATAAGGCACTTCCCGCTATCTAATTATGTTTGATTAGCCAGTCAAAGGAACATAACAGCTTTTCATCACCCAGAGGAAGACTTCTGAAGAGTTCTGTTGCCAATACTCCTGCACAAACCCTTGGCCTCATCGTTATCCCACAAGGGGAAATGTAATATTTAGTACATTCTTTTTTTCGCTAATTAGGCGATAAGCAAAGCCTCTTATTCATCACAACTTTAGATCAGAAAATAAAAATAAAAATAAAGCAATCAAGCAAGCAAGCAACCTGTGAGAATAGGATGTGTGTGGCAAAGAACATTTTTGGTGATTTCAGGCAGGATACCGTGGTCAAAATATAACAGCTGGCCTTAGAATGAACCAGCATTTCGGAGAATGCACGTCTGGAAACAACAGGATATGCACGCAGAGCTCCATGGTGTGCACACAAGGTCTGCCGTCTGCCGGGGGGAACACGCCAGGACCCAAGGCCTCTGCATGCGTGCATGCAGGTGATTTTCTAGCAAACGACGGCACGTGCCCATGCGAAATCAGCTACACAAATGAAGAAGTCATTTCAACCATCATGAGAACTTTCAGGTTACCAAGAAGGGGTATTTAATGTGGCTCAAAAACAGAGACAAGGCCCTGGCTGGTTGATTCAGTGGTAGAGCATCGGCCCAGCATGTGGAAATCCTGGGTTCAATTGCTGGTCAGTGCACACAGGAGAAGCACCCATCTGCTTTTCCACCCATACCCTTTCTCTCTCTCTCTCTCTCTCTCTCTTCCCCTCTTGCAGCCATGGCTTGAATGGTTTGAGAAAGTTGGACGTGGGCACTGAAGATGGCTCCATGGCTATCCTCAGATGCTAAAATAGCTCATTGCTGAGCAATGGAGCAGCAGCCCTCGCTGGGGCTTGCCAGGCGGATCCCAGTAGGGGTGCAAGTGGAAGGCTATCTCTCTGCCTGCCCACCTCTCCATAATAAAATAAATAAAATAAAATAATAAAATAAAAACAGACAAGACAGACGTGTGTTGCCTTTATGGTGAATGAGTTGGTCTCCCTCACTTCAGTCTTTGATCCAACATGCCTCCAGGGTCTCCTGCATCTCACTCCCATAAAAATATGCTTTTAATTTAAATGAAATAACTACACTGATTTCCCAGGTGAACAGGTTATTTGGAAGTGTGGGAGGTAATTCATAGGAGGTCGTGCTGCCATGGACTTGAACACCAACACTCTCTACCACAGATAAAAAGCCAGTGATGTCCACACTCCCAAAACTTAAGACAGAGAGAAGACCCATGCTTTTATAGGGACTGGACAGAGGTGACATTCTTCCTTTGAAATGTTCTTACTGCACAATCAAGGGTGGACTTTAGAACTGTTGGCCGATCGTTCTACCTGCCGTGTAAAAAAACCCCAACTCCTCACAGCACTGGACGTTGGATCAAGTTGGGTTGTCCAGTTAATCCTGAATGTTGTGCAAACATTCTAAAGGAGACATGTCAAAATGTTCAAGGAAGCCTGGTTGTCCTTTAGTTTTCTGGGAGGAAGAGCAGCCACAGGGCCTCAGAGCACTGTGTACATCGCCCATGTGTGAAGACATGGACCCCGTTCTGGTGGGTTTCAAAACCATGGCGATGAGCCTGACTTCCAAGGAGAAAGTTAACAGTGAAGACAACATCGCTGACCATCATGGGGCCATGAGGAGAAGTGGCCACACAACTGGAGAGCTGTCCACTGTGCACTGATGCCCCGTGACCATTAGCAAATGAGAATTTTCACGTTGTCTTTGCGTGAGTCACATGGAGGCTTCACACACTCCCCCTGCCGAGCCTGCGGCCTCTGATCCCTGCTTGCTCTTGATTCTTGGAGCTGACCTGACACCACCACAGAAAAGGCCATCATCTGGGTGTCACCAGGCATGCTGGACGGCCCAGACACATTCTCGCCACTGTCAGGGAGATGTCTTACACACACTCAAGATGTCTTAGGGACACTGGAGGGTGGACTCTAAGGGAGTCTGTCTCGAGGGCCTCTCTGCCCACAACCGTTTCCCATGCCTTGTCTACTCATGCTCAGACCTACAGATTTCGGGCCGCCCTCCAAGCCCCGGCACACTTCACAGCGGGGAAAATACAGGTGCAGCTGAAAACAGGGAGGAGCTACCCTGGGGTCCCTGACACCCTGGGCCACAGGAAGGGAAGGAAGCAGCTGGGTGAGGAAAAAGAAAGGGAGTCTGCACAGATAAACAGGGGATGTGGAGGTGGTGGGGAGTGGAGAAAATAAAGAAAACAAGACAGAGGTTCCTAGTGTCTTCAGAGGAGCCAGCCAGCTCAGGCCCCACACCCCTGGCTGCCTGAGCTTTGCCTGCTGTTGCTGAACACAGGGGAGCAGAGGAACTGAGGTTTGAGTATCAGATGTTTTAGGGAGCCCCAGCGGCCAGCCCAGGTGACAGGCCAGAGGAGGGAGTGTGCATCTTCGCTTGTTCTTGAGATCGGGTGAGAGATGAATGTCTGTGATGCGAGGAGCCGCTTAAATGCCCGCTCTCTGGGCAGCCATTGTGCAGATGGATGTGGAGCCCTCAGAGATTTGCACACTCTCCTTCCTGAGAGGCAGGGGAGTCGGTCAGGGCAAAGTCATCCTTCACACACTCCGGGGAAGAAGAGGCCGACTTCTATGCCTCCCGGGTTCAGAGGGCAAAGTCCTTCAAAAATGTGTTCATGGCTTTGGGTTTTTTTAATCCTTTACTTGACTTTGTATGATGGTGGTTACCGTGCACAGATGGGGCCCTGGGGATCTCCATGCTCCCAATACTGAGGCACTCACACGGGCAGACTTCCCATTCGGTCTGGGAGGGGGAGCTTGTGTGCCCTGACAGGTCGCAGCACACAGGCACATGCCTGCTTCTAAGGGACACGGTGACACAATGATTTTCCTGCTGATTCAGCAGGACCTGGTGGACAGAGCCTACCCAAGTGATCCCAGGTTGAGGACCACACTGCCTGCCCCCGTCAGCCTCATTCTGTGCCCCAGCCCCTCCAATTACAGCCGGTTTCACAAATTAAGGCTTAGAAGCTCTGGAGTCGCCTCTACCTCTCAGGAGGGAGAGGCTGTATGCACCTGCATACAGCGCTGACCTCGTCCCATGGGAGCGTAGCTGTTATGTGTGGTTCCTACCATGTCCTCCTCTGATTAAAAAAACAAACAAAACTCTTATCTTTCTTTAGGCCAAGCTGAAATAAACTGCTCTCTGCTGTTTATGGGTAACAGAGGATTTTCGAGACCCATTGCAGAGTGGTTCTGGGTAGGCAGGGAGCAGGCTGACAACAGATACAGGGCTTGATGAACTTCCGCAGACATCCACATCCTCTTTCTGTTTGTATGATAGCATCACTACCTATCAGGTGCGCAATGTGGGGCAAGTCAGTGAATGTCTCCCGGTCTTAGGACATGTTCTCCTGCCACGTGGGAAGGCTGATGCCCACCGCAGGGGGATGCGTTAGTATTAAATGAGATGGCAAGTGGAACGCACTTAACAATTAATTGTCTGATGCATTGTGAGGGCTCAACCAATGGCCGCTATTATTTTCACCTGTTACCAGATCTCTGGAGTCCAGGGGAAAAGTTGGACATGTTTTCTGTTGCCCTAAACCCTCACTTATACAAGAAACTCCACAGCTTGGGGGTAGATCACACCCTGACATCCCCTCCCCCCATGTCTCTCTTTTCCCTCCATCTTTCTCACCCCTTCTCCTTAGACCTCAAACTGATCCAAGTGCTTTGGTTAATTTTGCTGGTACTGACAGATTATTTGACCAAAAGGACTGATTTGGTTAAAACAAACAAACAAACAAACAAACAAACAAACAAAAACTAGTTAGCAGATTTTTACTAATCGATTTACATGATGTCTCTCCGTGGGCCAGTGCAGCCCTGAGCATAAAGCGGAACAGAAGGACGTGTGCCCTGAAGGGAACATGTCATTTGATAGCAATGGTGCAAGTCCATTGCTCACGCTCTCTCACAGAAGGAGACCGACTGAGCTTACTGCACACGGCTGCCCTGCGGGGCAAACCAGAAAGCAACCCCAAAGCACCCAGCACTACAGCAGGGAAGGAGCGAGTGCCCTATCAAAGCACCCTCTCATCCTCTCCACCATCTGACCTCAAGCCGAGCAAGGGAAACAACTCTGTGTTCATATGGAGACACCCCACAGTGGCCAGGCCAGTTAAAACTCGGGGTTGTTGGGGCTGGCTGGCTAGTCCCAGGCTCTCCCCATGGTCCCAGGAGACCACACATAGTTGACTAGGAACAGGAAGCTTATCAGTTGTGTGAGCAGCCAGCCCAGCGTGAAGCCGCGCTCATGGACTAACACTCCTGCCAAACAGCCCGGCCTCCCGGGGAGGACGCGTCCGCATGGAAGCGGCTAGCATGAAGCTGGGCCGACCTGGAGCTGCAGGAGGTGAGAGTCTAAAGGAGTCTGCAGTTTGCAAAACCAAATAAAGCAAATAGAATACATCAGAGAAGGAATCCGCAGTATGTCCCCATGCCTGGTGGACTTGCGTGCCATCACTGTAGAGGATGGCATGAAGAAGACCTGTCATTGCAGTCAAGGGGGCATTTTTAGCTTCCCACCCAAGAACCAGCCACCACGCAAACGAGAAGTGACGGGGAAGAGCTGATTCATTCGGAGGACAGTGAGTAAGAAGCTATAACCACAGTTTCCTAATTCAGCCACAGACACGTGTGCAGGTACCACATGTGAGCAGGCTGGCATCATGTGAATCTGCACACGGCCAACCAGAACAGAGTCTTCGGCACTAGGTCTGCCTGCAGGAACCCTTAGGAGCGGATGTCTGACCCCTTAAGACCCGAGAGATCAGGTCCAACCTGCCGTTCCAGTGTTGTCTCCAAACCCACCAAGACAAGAGGACTTCCACACCTGCCTCCGGTGGAGGAAACACCACATTCTCAGTTCCTTGTAAGCCTAGGTCGGATGGTTTTTATTTTGCTCTGCTCTGTCGTGAAGGAGTCAGTGAAACCATTGTGGGTGTTTCATTTGCCTCCTCTCTCCCCCTCTGGAGTGGAAGCCACTTTAAAGTTTGTTTCCTGCTCCTTGCCTCCTTCCTGGAGTGACCTCCCAAGCTTCCAGAGAAATGAGACCGTGGCACTGGGAAGTGGCGAGCTGCAACTGTAGGATGTCGTGTGAGCGCGCGGGGATGCTGGTCTCGGATGCATGTTGCTGGACAACCTCCCCCACCCCCCACCCCCGTTCTCAGGCAAAGTTGGGAGAAAAGCAGGGTGGGCGTGGTGGTGGGGAGCCACCATGCAGACGCCCCCTCCAACCCCCAATGTCTTTCCCACAAGGAGGGCCAAGTTGTCTAAAGAGCAGAGCTTACAATTTGGGGGCGGGTCCATTAGGTCTCAGAACTGCAGACCTGTATTGACGGGCAGGGGTGAATGACAGCTCGAAGAATAAAAATTAATTAATTAATTAATTAAACTCTGCTTGACAAGCTTCAATCATGAATCAGGAAAAAAAGAAAAAGAAAACGAGGTCCCCCCAACCCCAACCTATACAGACTCTAGAGAGAACAGCGCAGAGGACCTTGGCTTCACAAGGCTCTGGCACTGTCTCCCCGGGACTCTGAGACCTGTTCTCCTCAGTGTGGGTTATATACATTTCACACAGGATTAATTTCATTTTTTTAAAAAATCCCTCCGTGTATCAGAATCCTTCACAGAAGGGAAGTTCTTGCTCAGTTCCCAGAACCCTCTCAGGACATCTGGTCTCATTCGATCAAATAGAGGCTACAGTGCGGGTTCATTAGCCGTCAGCTGCGGGTTCTGGGGAGCAGAGCACAGGCTCTGTCCTCACAGAGACAGCTCTTTCGGCAGAGGGGAGCTCTGAGATTTGCCCTTCCCCCCCCCCAAAAAAAAAAAAAGAAAAAAGGAAAACACAGCAAAGGCAGAAGCAGTCAGGAGTACTGGTCATCGTCAGAGAGATACGGGTTAAAGCTTAGGAGGTGCACTGAATGTCAGGGATCACCTTCCATATTACTCTTGAAATACGCCTCATATTTTTAATCACTTGCTGCTCCTCTGTCCCTGGTCACCGTCTGGTGTTCTCTTTCTGCCTCTTTTTCACAAAGATAGCTAAAAACCGAACCCATGCAGTTGCCAACCCAGAACCTGCTGAGCAGGGAGCTGTCAACAGAGGACGAGGTGTGGACAGTCACAGCTCGGGGGCAGGTGGGGGGGAATCCAGTCTCTGAATGACTGCCCCCCCCACCCATCCTGGCCGGAAAGAATTATCGGAGCATTCCCCAGGGGTCGACAGGGCTCAGAGAAAATTTGTTGTGCTGATTACTAGTGAGTTAGTCACTGATGGTAGTTGATGGATATCTGGTAACCCAGAATTCTGCTTTAGCATCGTTGGTCAAAGTCTGTAGTTTTGGAGTCAAAGTTTATATATTTGTGTGTGTATGTACTGGGTGCGGTGAGGGTGTGAGTGCTAACAAAAGTGCTGCCCCTTGGGACGCTGTCACGCAGTTGCTGCATAATATTGGGCAAGTCACGTTGCCTCCCCTGCCTCAGTTTCTTTAAATGTAAAGGAGGAGGTGGGGTCCGAGGACCTCCACCATCTCTCCCAGCTCTGAAAACCCTGTGCTTTTGAAGCCAGGCATGTCATGAGGCACATGTGCCTCTTCAGGAAGCTGTTAGTCTCAGAGCCCCCCGCCCCATCCTCATCACGTTACCTGAGGACGCAGATGTGCGTCCCCCTCTCAGCTACCGAGAAGCAAAGCGCTCGCATAGTTCCTCTTCCCTTCTTCCCTGGTCACCTTCCAGCCCTGAAACTGCATTTTGTTCGTGAGATGCTTTTATTTTCCTCCTGCTCCTCCTTCTCTTCCTCCTCCTTCTTTCTGTTTGTGTGCTATTTTACAAGCTGCAAATCTGGGAGTAATAATTTCCTCTCTTTTATTCCAATATTTTGAAGAGGAACTAGAAAATATCTATCTATCTATCTATCTATCTATCTATCTATCTATCTATCTATCTATCTATCTATCTATCTGCACTCAGCAAACATGTAGAAACAAAACAACACACAAGTTCCCCCTGGCCCTCCCTTCTGTCCCCTAAACAGTGCGAGCACATGAATCTGTGTTCTCCGGCATATGTAGCAGAGAGGAACATGTCCGGGGAGAGTGCACAAGGGGTCATTTGCCAAATTGTCCCATTATCCTATTACTCTCTGGGAGCAAATAGGTGACTTTTCGTCTGGGGGTGGTACAGTCAGAAACAATCTGCCCTATAAGTGGATCTCTTGCCAGCTAATTGGCCATGAAGTTAGAAGAAAAAGACCAACATGCAAAAGTATTCCTCTCCCTTGATGGTGTGGAAAAATCACAGCTTCCTTTGCAGGAACACAGTCTGAGGACTGGGTTGTGGGCTCTAGGGGGTGTCTTGGAGGCCGTGCCAGGGCTGTCTTGCCTGGAGCAGGTGGGTAGTGTCCCACGGGCAGCTCATGAAACCTTGCCTGGGGCCCTGTTCCTTGGGCTGCTGGTCATGTCCCATTAATGGGTCCTCACATCAATTTACTGTGTCATGACCAGGAGTTTTTTTAAAAAAACATGAACTGAATTAGACTAAAGCAGAAGATAATAGAATGTATCAAAGTGCCTAGCATGGAGAAGGTAGCTTACTGCCTAGTGAAAACGTTAGTTCTGTGTGTCTGTGTGTGTGTGTGTGAGAGAGAGAGAGAGAGAGGAGACACAGAGAGAGAGACAGGTGTGTGCTTGGTTCACCAAGTTCAAGTGTAAATGTATTTCCTACTGCAGCTCACAGTTAAAAACATGTGAAATCCGCAGCCTTGGAGAGTCACCCTGCCCTACACGTCTCCACGTCAGCTTCAAACGCCTCACTCAGTGTTTTTTTTTTTTTTTTTTTTTTTTTTTTGACAAAGTAACTTTATAAACAAAAAGAAAAGGAATTCTTCCGAAACGGGAAAGTCACCACAGAGCTCTATATTTAAACTAACGTCTAAGGCAGTGGTCCCCAACCTTTTTTGGGCCATGGACCGGTTTAATGTCAGAAAATATTTTCACGGACCGGCCTTTAGGGTGGTACGGATAAATGTATCACGTGACTGAGACAAGCATCAAGAGTGAGTCTTAGACGAATGTAACAGAGGGAATCTGGTCATTTTTAAAAAATAAAACATCGTTCAGACTTAAATATAAATAAAACGAAAATAATGTACGTTATTTATTCTTTCTCTGCGGACCAGTACCAAATGGCCCATGGACCGGTACCGGTCTGCGGCCCGGGGGTTGGGGACCACTGGTCTAAGATATTCTGAATTATATACTTCCTCCTCTGAAAAATACTTCCATTGAACCAGTCCTTTCAATGTGAGCCCAGGGAAAACGAGTTCAAGGTTTTCTTTCTTCCCTGGGGGCACGTCCCCACACCAGCCCCCACCTTGTAGGAGCCCCCAGTGGTGTGGACCTTCCTTGCCTTTTCATATTCTCATGAAAGACAGACAGGTGCGTTACACCCCAGTAGATATGATCAATGATGCTTTAATGTGCCCGTTCCCAAAGGTATTCCTATTTTAGCCAAATAATAAACCTTCTACCCCATGAAAGAATCTCATAGAATCTCGCCACGGGGGAGGAAAGGAGAGAAATCTGGAGAGAAAGAGTGTTTCCCCAGCACTCCTGACGTCCCCTCTGTGGCTAGGTACATTTTCTTTATAATGTCCCCTCTACCCTTTTTTCTTTTTTACATAAAAGCAACCTGTGTGGTTTCTTGCTCTGTGGATTTGTGAGTGACAACTCCAGTGTTTCTATTGTTTTCCTAGTTATTTACAAAATCGTCTTCTTGTAAAATTTGTGAGAGGAAATATTTGGTCTTGCTCAACTTTGTATTCATTCGTCTGACACCCAACATGCCGTGTGGCTGCTCGGAGGTCCCCAGTGAGTGGGAGCGAATGACTGTTTATTACACAGTTTATCCTCCTCTAAACATGTGTGGCAGCCTTGTCCCTCAACATCTGACGAGGAAGAGTGGGCGCGTATGTGGCTTGCCCCTGAATGTCAGAGTATTTCTGGAAAGCCTCTGCATGTGTGTCATGGAGCAATAAATGACTTCACAAGGGAACCCCGTTACTGAGTATATACTTGATGCCAGGCTCCCAGTACCGGGTGCTTTGCCCATAGGGTCTCATTTATTCCTTGTGAAACTTTCTCCATAGAAGTGTGGCTACTCCCTCCTCACCTCCCCCTCTCCCCCCCAAGTACCATCTACATGGTTTTACAGATGAGAACACTAGTCTTTGGGAGAGAGAGACCGACAACAGGACTCTGCCCATGGGCACTCAGAGGTGAGGATGCAGTTCAGACCCAGCCCAAGAGTGCCAACTTATTACCCTTAGCCGTGCCTTCCTTATTACCCTTTTCTTTCCTGGCCTTTCCCTTGTATCTAAAACGGTTGTTTTCATTTTCATTTTCAGAGACCCTCCCTCCTCCCTTAAAGACAAAGCTGTACATGTGAGGACTCCCGACACGTTTTGTTTGGAATGAAATCACCCTGATGGACACAGATGGTTCTGCACTAGACCCCCTCTGGCCTGACAGGGAGTAACCCCCATGTCCTGTCCCACCCCCATCACCTTCAGCTTAGCAAGGAAGGACCGGGCGAGTCAAGAGCGGGGAGCACCAGCCGTCTCCACGGCATGCTATTGGCATTCCATCAACTTATCTGGGTCTGTTCCGTTTGTTTCCACGAACAAATCACAGTTCTTACTGAGACCTGCTGGTGTACGTGGCTTTCGTAGCCCCTGGCCTTCTACACAGGCAGTTAATAGAAACCCTTTTAATGAGAAGTTGCTTTGTCTTGCCATCCTCTCATGGATTTAAAAGCCTCCTCCAGCTGACCCAGGTGATCAGAGACCAGGACTCCTAGGCAGGCCCATTGCCCCCCCCCCCCCCATGATAGACCGAGGAAAACATTGTTATTGGTATTTTTTTGGTAGCAGAGATACTTAGAAATCAAATCCAGAACCCACTTTTGCTTTTTAAACAGTGGATGCAACCACAGACTACCAAGTGGGGTTTGGGTGGCCACTGTGAGAGTCCCAGCATCTATACCACTTTCCCGTATTAATTCAGTCTTAAGTTTCAGGAAATAAAATAATTATGTAGTTAAACAAAGATCCTTAGGCAAACAAGTAGTGTGTTTACAATGTACCAATCCATTAAAATCAACGGCCGACATAGGTTGTAGGACCTAACACCTGAGCCAAGCAGACTAGCACTCACAACTGCCCCCCCCCCCCCCAAAGACAGTAAACATCCTAGTGGATTTTGCTTCAGAAGCAGAGTCTTTACCAACTGGAGTCAATGTAAACAGGTTGTAAATACCAACTGGATACTACTCACTAGTGGAGGCATCTGCATTCTTTAGGGTCTAAATACAACCCAATGCTGGGATCCCCCCCCCCCCTTTTGAAATGGTGCTGTTATAAGATAGCCCTTGACTTGGTAATCTTTAAAAAAATGTGTATCAGGAGCTATTTCACACTGACTTCCGTTGTCTAGCCACAAACCATCTGAGTTAAAGGGAATAAAGACATTCTACTTTTCAGGAAAAATAATACCCCCCCCCCAAAAAACCTGTTTCCCATATTTTACATCAAAAGCTATCCCCACAGATAAAGAACCACACAGACTAGAAGCCCTATAAAGTTAAGCTGCTCTAGCCTTGAGGTCAAGGTCATCAAATTTTTCTACCCCGTAAATCATACAAAGAAGGCAGGCAATGAAACAAAGCAAAACAAAAATGTTTGTCCCAGCACCAGAAACGCATTAATTAGGAAGAGCATTCAGTCTCTCTAGACAAGGGCATTAGAAGTTGTAAGAGCTGGGGACCTACCTTCAGTTCCCGGAAGAAGATGCTACTCCTGGCCCACTCTACGATGGAGAAGAGGGTTTGGTCCGCCATTTTGCACATCAGCCCAAATGTGCTCAGCTTCTCATGTTTGCTCCGGTTTGCTTGTTCTTGCTGCAAATAGGCCATGATTTTGGCTTGGACTTGGGGCTCGTCTGGCTCGCACTTCAAAAGTTCCAGGATCAGGTGCGGGATGCTCGCCGGAGAGCTTGTCTGGTAGCTGTCCATGTAGGAGTAGCCCATGATGGACTCCGGCGAGCTGGTGTAGGGGTCCGGGTACTCAGACTTGATGGCCCGGCTTGGAAAGTGGCTGTAGGTTTGGTAACCTTGCAGGCTGCCATGAGGTGGCATTGTCATGCTGATGGGGGATGTTACAAAGGGACTCCGGTCATAGTCTGTGGGTGGCAAGGCAGCATGGTTCAGAGGTAGGCCTTTGGAGGCAGAATGAATGTTCTGGATTGCAGAGGAGATGCTCAGCTCAGACGGCATCGCTTGGATCACCTGAGACATGGCTTCTAGCTTCAGTCCGTTAGCTCGAATGAGGGCTTTCTTCTGTTGCTTCAGTGCCCTGTCTCTCTTGTACATTGGCCCAAATTTATTCCTTCCTCCACGCATTCGATCAGCCCTTACCGCTATTGGGGGGAAAGGAAAGGAAATCAGGATATATGAATAATAAGATGTACATTATTAGCATTCTCCAGATCATCAGCTCTGTAGAAATAGTGGGAATTAACCAGAAGTAGTGGTAGATGTGTTTTCTTTCTTTCTTTCTTTCTTTTTTTTTTTTTGTATTTTTCTGAAGTTGGAAATGGGGAGGCAGTCAGACAGACTCCCGCATGCGCCCGGCTGTGATCCACCGGCATGCCCACCAGGGGGCGATGTTCTGCCCCTCTGGGGCATTGCTCTGTTGCAACCAGGGCCATTCCAGCGCCTGAGGCAGAGGCCATGGAGCCATCCTCAGCGCTCGGGCCAACCCTGCTCCAATGGAGCCCTGGCTGCGGGAGGGGAAGAGAGAGACAGAGAGGAAGAAGAGGGGGAGGGGCGGAGAAGCAGATGGGCGCTTCTCCTGTGTGCCCTGGCCAGGAATCTAACCCGGGACTCCTGCACGCCAGGCCGACACTCTACCACTCAGCCAACCGGCCAGGGCCTGTGTTTGTTTTCTTTACAGCCGTCCTCAAAGATTTCCCCTAAAAGCCTTGTCCTCATTATTTATGAATTGTTTTTTCCAAGAGTATTTATCATAAAAAATATATATATATATGATACAAAGTGACCAATGAGCCCTTTGGTAGACTGCAGAGACTTCCTAATTGTTGCCACACATAGAGGAGACTTTGTATCACTAAAAAGATTGTTAATTTTTCTACTAAGAGTATCTGTTTTATTCTGCCAGTTACATTGTGATTCCTTTTATGAAAATCCAAGCCGGTGCAAGGGGGGGAGGATATCAAATAACCCACTTCTGGATTATTTTCTCTTAGAACATCTCCCTCCTTCAAAGCCAGGTTGGCTAATTTGCCAAGAAAGGGGCTAGGAAGCTCCTTTTCTTCAAAAATAATTTGTAGCTCGACTCGAACGCCCATCCGATCACCACTGGTTGATGTGTTTATTTTTAGCAAAAACTGGACACAATGAAAGCAGATTTGTTTCAGAAGCTGTCAGGGCGGTCCACTGCCACCGTGCTGTGTGGAGTCCGGGGCCAAGTCTAATAAGTTAGCCGTCCTGTCCAAGCCCACAGTGGCCAACGGCGATTAGACAGAAGCCAGCTATCTCTGACAGCATGTGACATATTGAAACAGCTGGAGGTTAAAAGTTTTGGAGCTTTTTAAAAATTTTTACTTTAGGATTAATACAGTGTTCAACATTTATGTCAAGTACTAGGTATCCAGAGTCCTACACAAGGTAATAGAGTTTTTTCATGTGGATGAGAGTTTACTAAATATTCAGTTGTTTCATCACACTGATGAGGAAGTACAAGTAGGCACCCAAGTGACTTACAGTTAAAAAGCCACACATTTTCAGGTAAAGAAATGTCACTTTTTTCTTTTCTTTCCTCCCTTCCTTCCTTCCTTCCTTCCTCCCTTCCTCCCTTCCTCCCTTCCTCCCTTCCTCCCTTCCTTCCTTCCTTCCTTCCTTCCTTCTTTTTTTTTTTTAAATCAAACAACATCCCCAGAAATCACAACATTTAATTTTTAGCATTTAATTTTCTGGTTCTCTTACTTGCAGTAAGTCTCTGTCACAATATTTGGCTTTTGCAGGGAAAAGTGATTATTGATAAAGAAATGAATAAATATCAATTACTGCCTTTCAATTTCTTCTTAAAAGTAATACGTACAGACCTAACAATCCTTGGGATAATCAAAAGTGACTACTTCTGTTAGGAAGGACTCTATTAGGCATTCAGAAGATTTATTGAGGGATTTAGGGGAGTATTTCTATCAAATCTGGGTTCCACATAATAGGAGAACCTCAAACACAAGAAGCCTGTGCCTCACTGATGGGAGAAAATGCACTCTGGTGCCCGGCACGCGTCAGCGAGACACGTTGGCCAATACTGCTTTATTTGAAGTCCACTTAATCTGTGCAGAGTCAGTAGGTGAGAGCGTCTGAAGAACTCCAACATACCACAGACGTCCATGAACTACAGATTATCTACTTCGCTCATATTTTAACTTCCCTGCCTGCCTGCCAACCTGCCGATCGCAAGTCCTGGCTCTGCCCTTTCAAAGTCAAGTTGAATGTGGCTGTCTCACCATTCGTTGTTTTTCATGTTTTCCTGCTTCTCAACTTTGTGTTTAAATTTTTTGTCTTGTAGGTTCAGTCACTAACTTAATTTTTAAAAAATAAAGTGCTTTCCCACACAGTCCAAAAATGACTATCCAGGCACAACTCCTTTGGACAACAAAAGGCTTATTTCATCTTTGCTCAGGAATCACGTCATTGATTGTTACACTGAAGACAAGGACACTTATTAAATAAAATAAAAAATAAGATCCCAAGCAAACTTCTACTAGGGCATTCTGATTCGAAAACTTAAGGATTTTTTTTTTTTGCAAACAATTTTTGTTTGTTCTCCATTGAATTGCTTGAGTCTTATTTTTATCTAACCTGTTTATTTTTTAAGTGTCAAGTACAGCTCCCCCCCCCCCCCAACAAAAAAAGGGGGAGGGCGGGGCACAACTCTGATATTAAAATGTTTTTCCTGGTTGATTTTGCCAGGGCTAAAATGAAACTCAGGCTATTTCTGCCAACAAAACATAAAGTCTTACATCATTGTCAATCATGCTAAAAGACTAGGGAAGTCATGTTACTACTGATATGTTATAAGTGCAATGTGGTTTTAAATACTATGACCTTGGAGAGTTACCAGGTGGCCGTGTTGAGAAGAATCTTACCTTCCAGCTTCATTCCAACACTTAGACATTTCTGAAATCGACAGTACGGACAACGCTTTCTCTGTGTTTTGTCAATCTGACAGTTCTGGTTTTCTATACACGTGTACCTTTTATTATTCTGGACAGTCCGCTTAAAAAATCCCTGTAAGACAGAGGAAACAGTGAGACACACGATCAAATCTAACCCCCATCTTCTCCCCTTGTTTCATTGTAAGGAAATTGCCAGCAAAAAATAAATAAATTTTTTTTTCCACTGAAGCCTTTGAGCCCTTCTGTGGGTCTGTGGTTTGTTTTCTATTTTAACAGCTCGACCCCCCACCACCATGCCAGGCCTTTGCAGAGATGTATCTGGCATCAGGGTCATATTCCCCAAGACTTAACGTATGTCCAATCTTGGGGAGGTTTGGCTACACACTCACCTCAACATTTAGAGAAAAATACATTCTATTATGGAGCAGTGCTTTTGTTCTCTTTTCTTTTTCCTATGATCCTTTCTGTCCAGATAGAGGAAGCACTGACGATCTGCATTGGTTTTAAGAAGTCTGATGATACAATTTCAGGGATGGACTATTGCAAAACACCAGTGGGAAAATTTGGCTAGCAGAGAATCTCAGATCTTTTAAAATGTCAATATTAAGTAGTTTAAAAGCAAAAGGATTTTAAGAGTTAAAATTGGAAAAATGTTCATAATTCCACTGGAATGCATTGCCAGTATGAGAACTTGGGGGGGGGGGAGGAAGAAAGAAAATAAAAAGAAAGAAAAAGTAAAACTAATAGGGGGTCAAGTATAGCAGAGAGCTGGTTTAACACCGGGGGTGTACAGTTTCCTTAGATTTCACTCAAAAATTAAATCAGAAAGAAAATGTGTAGCTTTAGAGTATAGTAACAGTGTTACCAGGGCGCTGTCCTCTTTCTGCAGATTCTCCCCCTGCCACAAAGCAAAACAATCTTACAATCTTACTTTGTTAGGGAGAACTGGAGGGCCTTTCCTGCAGTGGTTTAAGGAATTGTGCTGAGCTTTCTACTTAAAAAAAAAAAAAAAAAAGTTTAAAACCAGTGTAAATATAAAAAAAAGTCTAAGATATGAGTAACAAGATAGTACATTTTACATATTTTACATATTAAAACCTTCCATTTATATCAGCCCCATGTTGATGAAAACTACTCTGTTGTACACAAGGACCTGGTTTCTTGTTCTTTATGATAGAAATTTCAAAAAAAAATTGCTTTGGGAGTAAATCAGGATGAAATCATACAGTTGGGAATGTAGACGTTTATGCCTGCGAATAATAAATGTTTGGAGCCGTGGCGCAGAATGGTCTAAGTTAAAAGGTATTTGCGAAATACTTTGTCATGGTTCCCCTTGAGAACAGCGATGCTTTAAATATCTATAAGTCAAGCAAAATCAATATTTAGGACTGTTAGAAGTAGAAGTTTTTCTCCCAGCTACACGGCTCCACCACAATAAAATATTTTAAAGCCATGAGACTGGCAAAGTTTTCTAAACAGCATAAATTTCTTGGCCTTTTGAATTAAACCAGACACATATTTCTAGGAGCCATCTCCATAGAACTAACTCTCTCTCTCATTTTTAATTGAGTCTAAAAAAATAAAATAAAATAAAACACAGCCTACACGTAACTTTAACAAGTCACC
The DNA here is from genome assembly GCF_036850995.1 of Saccopteryx leptura. Taxonomy (NCBI): domain Eukaryota; kingdom Metazoa; phylum Chordata; class Mammalia; order Chiroptera; family Emballonuridae; genus Saccopteryx; species Saccopteryx leptura. The sequence goes on from NC_089503.1 coordinate 163,788,646, forward strand.
CAATGGTTTATGTGGGTTCTGAACGTCCTATGTCTCAGGCAGCAATGTGCAAGCACACCTTGCAGCTCTCACAGGTCAGGAGCCCGTAGTGATACCCGGACACTTTGTCTCCACACACAGGACACAGCTCCTCCAGGTCTTCATCGTAGGAGTAATTCACCATTTTAAACTGGGACACTGGAATAGAAGAGACATGGACAAACGGGGCCCAATTAATGTCCTAGCTGGGTTTTCATCTCCCAACAAAAAGCACCATGCTGACTGGTGGGCAGACACCACCAAGGGAAAGTGCGAAATAAAAACAGATCTTTTAAAAACCCAAATGTTCTTAGAGGAACTCTACAGGAAAGGTAAAAACATCTTTCAGCGTTAAGATGCACGCAGCTCATAGATACGTTTTTTTTTTTTTTAGTTTAAAAATAATTCCAACGTCTTCAACGTTTACACAACTGACCACGGTGGAACCAGCCAGACTAAAAACAGAACTCGCTTAAAGGAACAACCTTGAATTTCATTGGAAACTTCCTTAAAAGTTCCCAAAATGTCACCTTTGCCCGAGGGACAGAAACAAGAACGCCCCATATCCCCACTCTTGAAGGAAGTTTGTAGGCGGCAGCACCTCGCCCACAGGAGCCGCGCGGATTTGCAAGCCCTCGGCGCAAAGAGATCTGGCCCCAGAAACGGGGTCGTGAGCGGCCCCTCTCCCGACAGCCCGCGGCTCCCAACGTTCAGGTCTGCGGTTGGAACCGCCTGGACCCGCATACTTTCATCTCCGCCCATTTGGAAATCTGCAAAAATGAAAAGGAAAAAAGGGAAGACGCCCGAACGAAAAAATTAAAAAAAAAAAAAAATTTTTTTTTTTCTTTTTAAAAAAGGGGAAAAGAGACCCAGGAGGTTTCGTTTCGTTGCCAAGCACTGAAGTCCTGTAATGAACTTCACATGTTTTCGGTCATCCCTGCAAAACATAAACACCCCAAGATCGCTCTGTTCAAGTTAAACCGAAATCAGGCCGCGGACCGCACCGCGGGGATCGGGTGACCGCTTTCCTGGGACGGAGCCGCGCCGAGCCTCTTGGTTTAGCGAAGGGGGTGTCTGTGCGCAGAAGGGCAGAGGGCCCAGGGGCCCCCGATAGTACCTGGTCCGGACCTTTCCTGAGAGTCCGCGTCCGCTGGGCGGGCACAGGTCTCTTAGCCGGGCCACCGCGCGCCCTCGGGCACCGTCCTGTGAACCCCCGGGGCGCACTCGCCTCTCGCCGGTTGCTCAACCTCCGCTAACACAGGCGCGCAAACACCGACTCCGTTTGTTTTAAGTTAATCAGTGGCATTTGCAGGGGGAGGGTTAGAGGGGAGGATGGGGAACCGTTGACCCAGCAGAAGTTTCCTGATTTGTTTACCAAAAAGGAAAGAGAGTAGTAGCCGCCCCATCTCCAAAAGACCCAGCTCCTAAGTCACCATAGCGGCCTCCTAGCCAGCGACTTGCTCTCTCTCTCTCTCTCTCTCTCTCTTTTAAAGTCAAGTTCTTCAGGAAGGATTCTGGGGGTGTTAATGCAACGCTTGGTAGTTGGGCGCCTGGCTCCGCCGACTCAGAGCCCTGCGCTGGGGCTTAACCTGAAGTCAGACAGAGTTTGAGGGAAATTGGCGGAAATAGCGTTCCAGCGGAGCCAGGCGCTGGGCTCCCGGCACAGAAATAAGGAGACGCCGAGCGCGTTCCTCCAGTGGCGCCGGCCTGGGTTCCAGCCCTCAGGGGGCCGCGCTCCTGTTTTGAGAACCTGGGAGTTTAGAAAGGTTGAAGGTTGGAGAAATTGGATTATAGTCCTATTTCTCCTAAAATTCATGACTCTTGTTTGAAGCATTATTTTAAGGACAAAAAAAAAAGTGTACTTTACCAACTCGGCCCTTTTCTACCTCCCTGTCTCCCAACAAAGAAAAATCCAACTTTGCACCTAAGGGGCATGGAGAGGCCAGTTTACAGGAAACCGGGTGCCAAATGCGGGGGCTCCTACACTGAAAAGCCTGGGAGTGGGGTGGAGACCCTCTTGGAAAAGTCAGAGAGGGAGGCCATGCGGATGCACAGAGGCGGCTGTACGACGCTGGGGTGTCTTTCAGAGTTTCCCAGGTGCTGTGACCTAGGCAGGCATTTGGAGAACGATGTCATTCGGAGCAAAGAAGTCCCAATGTTGAGAAAGTGGAGCCCTGGAAAGCTGGGGTCTCAGAGACCCGTGGAGAAGTTCCCCCTAAGTTGGGCGCGTATGCACTGTGCTGGGACCCGGCAGCCGGTTCTCCCCTCGGGTGGTGTCCCCCCACCCCCCCGTCGGACTGTGGCGCACCAGGCTGAGGCCACAGCAAACGAGGAACAGAGGCCCCGGTCCCCAGGGGTTCCTCCCGGCCGCGCGGCTTGGAGGCAGCCGTGCTGCGCGCTTCCCAAGCCAGTTTTCCAGCCCAGAGCTGCGCTGAGCGCGCGGCCAGAGGCTGTTCTGAACCCCGGGCACAGAAAAGCTAACGTTCTGCTTTGGGGCAGTTAAACCGTGTCGAGAACACCCCTCTCAAACTGTACAAAGAAAATGTTACCACAATGGCATTTTCCAACCATCACTCCCCAAAGCCCTGCTTCCTGCCTCCCCAACCTCAGGCTCCAGCGTCTCCACAGGTTCCTCAGACACACAGGGGCCAGTAAAAGAAGCAGAAACGTCTCTTTTGGACCCAAGAATCACGCCGGCCTCACGGGCACCCAAAGGATCCTCTCTCGCAGCAGCTGGCGGCTGAGGGTCCCGGGATCCGGCTTCCCTGCTGTGTCCCCGTGCCTCCACTGCATGGGGACCCCAGGGACCAACAGGAACGACCTCTTTGGGCCAGCCGGGCTCCCTCCGCAGCCAACCCGCAAGGTGATCTCAGGGGTCTCAGCCCAAGGGACTTCCACAGCCCTTCCTAGTGGGTTGAAGAGACCCCAGGATCAGGGAGGGATAACCCACACCCCAGGCCTGCCACATGCCTCTCGGCCACGCCATTTCCCCAGCGCGAGCCGAAGTGCTGCGCGCATCAGCTACGAACTCTGCTCCTGACACCCCCCTGCCCTTTCAAGTTCGCTCCGGGGACTTGAAAGCTTCCAGGAAGCGTTCCAGGATCCCAGGCCCGCCTGCCCGCATATCCTGCGCGCGGGAAGGGGCGAGGATGGAAGAGTGCCGGTGACTCTTCCTAGCATTGTTCCCTCCACGGCCTAGCGCCACTGCGACAAACTTTTGAAAGGCTTCATACAGCTAGAGTTAGAGTCGCTATTTGGGAATGCGGTGAACACAGCCAGCGAGAGTCACTGTCTCTGTTAGCAGTCAGGCACTGGGAAAAATAACACAGGACTCCCATGCGCCTCACTCTCGGACTGCGAGGAAGTGCCAAGCTACACGGCACCCCCCTCCACTCCCGCTGCAGGACTCCCTCAGAGCATGGGGACGAGGCCATGTTTGGTTCTTCAATTCTACTCGCTTTTATGAACTTGCCTGAGCTGGAGCCAGCTCCTGGGGTGAGCACCAGCATTCTAACACCTAGGACAAACCTTGAAGATGTCACCTTCTCTGCAGGTGACTTTCTTGAGCAGAGTGTTCTTCCTCAACACAAGCGCACTGGTCACCTCCCCACCGATTATGGTGACCGGGTTTCCAGAGAGACACTCCTTTCCATTCTCAACTACCTTCAGCCTGAAGCCACCGCTCGGGTGGCCAGAGAGCTTGATGCTTCCCTCTTTCTAATTAGAAGCGGCCAGTTAGGCATGACTTGGAAAATGTCCACCCCGCATGGCTCTAGAGCCGTAAACTTTTATGCCTGCCTGGGGAGGGGGCCTGACGCCCGAGTGCAGCCCGGCGGGGCCGCTCCAAGCTCGATGAGGCCGGCGCGGTGGCCGCGGGAGCCGGAGCGTGGTGCACGCTTACCTTGCATGTTTTCCGGCATCTGCACCTGGTCCCCATGCGATCGAGCCAGTCCCAGGGCTTCCGTCTCCACTTTAGGCAGCATGACAAGGTGGCCGTGGGCGAGGAGTGCGGTTCGGGGTCCGTCAGGAAGCTCCGCACCCGGACGCGACCGCACAGACTCAGCCCCGGCGGGAAGAAAGAAGGGGAGCCTGGGGGGTCCGCTCGCCCGCCAGCTCACAGGAGCGTGCCTCCGTCTCCTCCGGGGCTGCGAGTCCGGACCCCTGCGCCCCGTCCAGCTCTGTAGCTTTGAGCCGCACCCCAACTGCGAGGAGGAGACAGGGGGCTGGAGACCCGGCCGAGACCCAGCGGAGACCCGGCGGAGAGGGCGCCCCGGGCGCGCGGGCTCGGTGAGGATGGAGGCAGCAGCGGCGGCAGCGGCGGCAGCGGCGAGGACGCAGCTGCCCGGGGCGCGGATCAGGGCGCGCTGAGCTCCCCGCGCGCAGCGCAGAAGGCGGGGGAGAGGTGCCGCCGCGCTGGCGGCAGGGCCTCTGTCTCTACAGCCAGACGGCTCGGCGACTCCCACCCTCCTTGCACCTCTGGACGCGAGATCGCAGGATCAGCAGGGGTCTCTCAGGCGCGTGCCGCACTTCTCTGCTCTCCGCCCCCTCCCGGTCCCGGCTCCCGGTCCCTGCTCCCGGTCCCTGCTCCCTGGCGCTCGCAGTCACAAGTGAGGAGCGTGAAGTTCCAGCCTTGCTCGCCCTCCTCCTTCACGTCTCCCCTTTGCAGCCCCGACAGTGACGGTGCTGGAAGGAAAGAGGGGTCCAGGAGGAGAAGGGAGGTGAGGGGGGCCAGGGGCTGGAAAGGCTGGGATTAGGGCTGATGACAGTGACCGGAGACGTGGTTCCTGACTCAGGTCGGACCCAAGCCGCCAGCCAATGAGGAGGCGGCGCACGCCCCAGTCCCAGTGCCTGTCCCAACCTCCCCACCCAGCCTAACCCCCTCCCACCGCACCCTGGCCCGGGGCGGGGGGACCTGGATGCTTCCGGGTCTTAGAGCGGGTGAGAGGCGACCTCTGCCTGAGCGCAGTGGCGGCGGCTGGAAGGTTGGGGCGGCGATTTCTGCGAGCTAGAGCCGAGGGGGGAGCCGAGAGGAGAGAGATGGGGGTGGGGGTGCGCCCCCGCGTGTGCTTCGGGTGTGAGGCTGGAGGGGGTGGCTCAAACACCCGTTTTAACAGTCTAAAGGGGAAAGATGTTAAATCAAATTGCTCTTTTCAGAAGCAGAGCGGGCCGCCTGGCCAGGGTCTCCCAGCTCCATTGCCCGAGACACTCAGTCCGCGTGGGTCCCTGGGCGCCCTGGAGGGGCGGAGCAGCTCCGTCCACGGAGGGGACGGCCCCACTGGGGAGAATTCACTCACTGGCAGGAAACTAGACGGAGAGCGACCCCTGTTTCGTTGCTCCTGTCCAGTGCCTTCAGTCACTTAAAAACGACCCCCACCTCCTCAACCCAAAATTATCTTGGAGACAGACTTTCTAAATTTTAGTGAACTGTGTTCCACTTAGAATGCAAAGATCAGTCTGGGCTTTCCTTTCTTCATTTTGGTGTCTTTGGTGGGACGGAGCCACTGGAGGCCCAGAGGCCCAGAAGCCCATCACTTAAAAAAAAACAAAAACTTTTAGGACCTGGCCGGGCAGTTCAGTGGATAGAGCGTCCTCCTGGTGCTGCAAGTCCTGGCTCGACCCCAGGTCAGGACGCAAAGGAGAAGCAATCTCTGAGTGCAGAACTAAGTGGAACGATGCGTGTTGCTTCTCTCTCTCTCCCCCTCTCTGCCTCTCTCTCTCTCTCTCTCTCTCATCAATCGAAAAAAAATTATTTTTTTTAAGTTTTAAAGAACCATCTGTTAGGAGAGCTCCTCGGCCACCAGCCCAGCCACATCTTAGGAGTTTTTCAATCTCAATGAGATAAAAAACATTTTGTTTTGGTTTAGCCTCCTAATGGCATGTGAAATGCCTCCTAGTCAGGGTCTGCTCAGAGACAGGGTAATTACCAGAGTCCACGCAAGAGGGGGTGAATTTGAATCTCAAAAAGATCTGAATGTATTCTATTTGAATGGGAGAGAGACTACACATTCCAACTGCCCCTGCCCAAGACGGTGATGAACCGAGAAATACCCCAGTCACTGTTCTGCATAATCTCCGCTTTGCTAGGAAGTGGTGGTTCACTTCCCGCCCAGGCCTGGGGGACTCAGATGGCGCTGGCTCTCTGCACGGACTTGTCACTTTGCTCTCCAGAATATATTCAGAATCTAAGTTGTTTATTTACATTTGGTTTTAGTAGCAGTTTAGGGGGTGGGGGGGGATGGAAACATTTAAACTGGGGGGGGGCTATCCATAAATTTGCAAAGGGGATTGGGCTGAAATTACTAAAAATTAACGAGGCTTAAAATGCTCAGATTTTCTGGACAGCAGTAGAAAAGTGACCCTGTCAATCTGCGTTCAGCAATAGTTGATGACTAGTTGTTTTGAATATCATTGTGAATTAAGTATATGTGTGTATAATCCAGAACAGGAGTTAATTTCAGTGCTCAAATTAGGGCTCTGCTTGTGGGCTTGGGTGAACTTTGAAAGTCAGTTCAGTACAAAGTCTTACTTTAAGGACAATGTACCCCCACCCCCGCGACGGAGCTTATGGGGCACTTATGCCCTCCTTCCCAGTACAGACCGGCAGCTGTGGGGACAGCATCTGGGTCTTCCTCAGTGTAGGAGGGAGGGTCTGTCCTCTGGTGGGATGGGCAGGAGGAAGAGGTGAGTAGGAAATGGGAAGAAGTAGAAAGAGGGTCTGAGGGGACTGTGTCTTTGTCATGTGGCCAAATGCCCCTCTGGACTTGAGGCTGAGCCGGACCCAGCTGAGGAGAATTTAGTGTTCAGCAATAACCCAGAGCGCCTCTCTAGGCCAAGCCAGTGTGTCCTCCCATCACCGCCCCGCCCCACCCCGCCCCCAAAGATAGGGGTCGATAGTGAGGAGAGAACAGCTGGCATTTATTCATCCTCCCGTTGTGAGCGGGACGAGGTTTTGAAAATCCACCCTCGAAACAATGCACAGTCCTATCACCGAGGAGAGAGAGAGGTCCAAGGCCTTTTCAGCCTTCCCCTGAAGGGGCAGTCCAGGCTGACGACCTGCTCAGTCCCCAGCAACACCAAGGCGAAGGTCTCAAGGGGAGAGAAACTTCGTTTTCTGAGAGCCTCCAGCTCCAGGAAGGGAAGCCTCCCCAGGACCAGCCCCATCCCATCCCTCTGCGATCTCTGACCTCCCACCCCCACTTCCTGGAGCCGGGGACCTGCTTGCGGCAGAGCCCGGTGCGGAGTCTGGTGACTCCTAGAACACCCTCCCCGGAGAGGCGGGAGGGAGGAGCCCGCACAGCCTGCACCCGCTGGGTCAGTCACCTGGGGACGAGCCAGGTTGCAGAGGCCGCGTTGTGACGGGGAGGGGAGGCCGCTGAAATGGGGTGGGGGGCACGGTGAAACCGAGCCTATGAGGTCTGAATGTTAAGGCGCGCGGTAGTCTGGACTGGCCGACAGATAACACCGACCAGTTTGAAATGACAAAGGAACCCCGTCTGCTGCGGACATCGCCTCTTGGTGGGGACAAACTCAGAAATCTGCCAGACACGAGACCTGTAACCAGCTGGTTCTCGATCTGAGTCTCTTCCCTGCGCTCCTCCTGCCTATTTGGGGCAAACTTTCACTTCCTGCCTTTCGTGCCGGCCCCCCCCCCCCCCCCCCCCCGGCCTTCTTTCTGACAAGACGCGTCTCCAGGGCTCATCCTTGCGGTTGCTCCAGTCTGAAAAGCTGATTGACGGCTGCAATTATAAAGGCTGATGGCTCGGGGAGGCTCCCGCAGCCTTGACGCGCGCGGGAAGCGCAGTCCTGGCATATTTTATCCCGGCTTAGCGTTGCGGGCCGTGCGCCCCTCTCGCCCCCTGCGGGCTGCAGCCGAGGAGGTCTCGCACTCCCCACCCGCGAGGACCACCCGCCTAGCCCTCCTCCGCCCCGCCGCCACGGGAGCCGCCTGCCCTCGGCTGGAGCTGCGTGCTGCCGGATGTCAGGAGACGCTATGTCGCTATGTCGAGGCACCCAGGACTGGTCCGAGTCTCCTGAGCTCGGCAAACACGAGCCCCAGAAGACGTGGGGGGAAAGACTCACCTCTCCCGCGCGCCTGGGGGGTGGGGGTGGGGGAGGAGCCTCGCACGACACCGCCCCCCCCCCCCCCCCCCTCCACCGCACTGACTTGCACCTTTACTTTCTTGGAAACAATTTCTAGAAGCTTCTCAGGTCCTACTTGTTGGTGTTTTTAACGAACTAGAATAATTGATTTCTTTTCTCATAGCATGTGTCTACTTTGCAGCCCCAGAAGAAACCTAGACTTATTATTCAAAAATTTCTAGAAGAAACTCCAGAGGAGGCTGCTTATCAGCCCCCTGACCTCGGCCTTGCCTAACTTATCCCCCCTCCGCCTGGCAAAGGCTGTCAGGAGCACGTTGCCTTTCTCTGGGCGTGAAGTTCAGTGAGACCCCCAGAGTCTGCTCCTTGGCTCCTGGCGCTGGGATACCCGCCTTGCCTGCAGGATCTCTTAATTCTCAGTAAAGAGGGATTACATTTCAGCTCAGACCTATCCATTACAGGGAGCTTGAATAGGTGAGCAGTCTGGCCTTGTTTAAAAAAACAAACACGTCCCTTCTGCTGCCCGTAAGAATAACCACTTGGGACTGCCTCCCTAGGGCTGCGGCAGGGGCGCTGCGGCGGTGGCCCTGGTAACCTGGCCGCTGGGGCAGTCCCTTCACGTAGGACGGCCCTGTCTTTCTTGGGCGGAAGGCAGGGTGACGCCGGGTCCTGGGAGCCTCCCACCTGGGCAAGGTGAGGGGCTGGAGTGTGGCGCGGTTTATGGCGGCCGCAGCGCTCTGCGCGGAGGCTTCGCTGTAGAACTCTTTGACTGTCTTTTCTCTGAGGAGCGTGCTCCCCAGCCAGGGTCTCCGGCGCACCCGCCTTGGGAGAGCCTGGGTTCTTTCCGGTACGTGGGGAGATCCGTGTGGCTGGCGATGCGATGTTTGGTAGGGGTTCCTATCCAATCTGCAATCTACCTCTTCCGCACTCTGATTGAAATGATGATGAGCATCAGCTCCAACGCAGAACTGGAGCCAACCCTGTCATCTTCGGGACAGTGAAGGACGTTCTCGAGGATGAGCCGGCGCCAGGAGGCCACCTAGCACTTGGTGAAGCCAGCGAGCACTTGGAGTAGCATTTCCTAGGTCCCTAAGCCTCTCCTCAACCTGGACTGGTTATTCTGGGCTAGCGGTCCCCTGAGTCCTGCCAGAACGGAAGTTTACGGAGGGAACACTCCCCAATTTCTGCGCCCTAGCAGGGTTAGGCTGGACCAGGGGGAGCCCCAGGACAGCCCTGAGCCAGCCAGTGGTCGCTGGTTCTTAAGATCAAAGAATGACAGCAAGCAGCTGGAGTCCTTCTTGGACAGTAAAGAAAGTAGGGGTTTGTAAAGGCTGGACCTGCAGTGGTATTGTCCCCTGGGGCTTGGAAGTGTTAGGGTTGTGTGGTGGTGGTGGTGGGGTGTATTGTCACCCCCACCAGCTTACAGACAACTTATGCTAATAAGAGATGGTGGCCAGCATGAATGGAGCTGGGGACAAGTTCTTTTGCTTTACTGTGGGTTTCTGGTCTGGAAACTGTGGGAAGTTACCCTGGGGACCTGGTATAGAGGAGGGGGCGGTTCTCACAAGTTTTCTTTCCCATACTGTAGGAGTAGGATCCCAGGCTGCAGTCCCCCAGATCCTGACATTGAAATCAAATGTGAGTGACAGGCTAGGGACCAGCATCTCTTTGCTGGAGACCCACCCGAATGTCTCAAAAATGTTTTAGAAAAGCATGGTGATGCTCAGAAGGTCTCTTTCCCTGTCCCATCCCCCACAGGACCGCCAACCTTTGTTTCCTAGGGGAAAAGTCCATTTCTCTTTAAACTCAGTCACTCATTTTGAGTGGTTTTCTGTCTCCCACCCCTCCCCCCAGACCCACTACTTACAACCAGTTGACCAGTTGATGTTCTGAATTCTCCAGGTGCCCTGTCACCCTGTCACTAGCCTTGTGAGCTGCCATCATACACATGCAACTTCATTCAGACTCTGACCCTCTCCAGGACCTCCAGAAGTCCCTTCCTCTGGGCTCCCAGGTACTGTCCCCCCACCCCCATGCCCGCCAGCCCTTATGAAGTCTGGCAGGATCTAACCCTGATTTCACCAGTGGAGTGAAAAGGGTGATAAACAGCCTTTCTTCATCCCCAGATGCCTTTCTGAAAGAACCCTGAACCCACCAACTTGCTTTATGTCACAATTCCTTCTCATCAGCAAGGGCAAGTAGTTATTCCAGTGAAGAAAAAGCACAGGTTTCAGAAGAATCCTCCCAGGTGCACTCAAGCTCCCCGGTCACAGTTCACCTCTTCCCTGGGCCTCTGCAGACCACAGTGCCCCCCCAAATCCTGAAGTTCTTTGCAGCTAACTGGATTTTTTTCAGAGAAGTTTTTGTTCCAAGGAGGTGAAGAGTCAGGACGTGCAACCCCAAAGAAGTAGCTTACGCTGTGGTGGGTTCTGGACTAGGGGAACATGATTCCAACCTTGCCCTGCAAGGAGTGCCCCTGGCAGTGTTGGTAGAAGGGCTAGGTCTTGAGGTTGGAGACTTCCCAGGGCCCTTGGCTGGCTCAGCTTAAGTTCAAGGCCGCATCCTAGATAACCCTAGACATGGTGTCTGGGTGGAGGAGTCAAGTGAGCAAGCAGTGCCCAGCTTTTGTTCTCCCTTCTTCCCTAAATCTCTCTTGGTTTATTAAAATAGGTGCTAAAAGAAAAAATTTAAGTCCCTTGGCTTACAACTTGTGGTGGAAGCAGGGAGAGGGAATCTCAGGAACAGGGTTTGGGAGGTTGGCTGGGGTGGGAAGGACAGGAAGCAGCCCAGGTTAGCTTCTGGCAGCCAGCAGAAGTCAGATCCTGGGCCTGGGAGCCTGCTACTCAAGGTTAGGGTGACCCATGGGCTATCTCCCTTTTTGCCTACAGACATCCTCAAGGGCACAGAGCTTCCCAAAGGTGGGAAGCTTTATCCCAAAGGTGGTCTCTGGAATAAGGTTAGACTCCAGGGGTGCGGAGAGGACCAGACAGACAAGTTAGGTTCCATTGTGGGTTCGCACCTGTCAGTGCACAGACATAACTTCCTGTGGGCGAGGTACAACATCCCATTGAATGTGTGTTGTAGAATCCAGAAATGCACTTAACTTCAAGAATGACATAAGTCTAATGCAAATCAAAGCACTAGGTGGGCACATTGCCGAAGGGTTACCAACTATTTGCTGTAGGACTTCCCCTACTATATAGGTGGCTCTTTTGTTGATATAGATGGGTAGTTTATGTTTGCTCTCTCTGTGTCCCCCTTTCTCTTATATCAGTACTGCACATCACCATAGAGAAAGGAAAACAAAAACCAACTTAAGCCAGAAAGCGAGAGTCTAGACAGAGCCAGAACTCCAGGGGAATGACCTGGTTGCACCCAGGGTCACTGCTCTCATGTCACCTCACACTGAGTGATGGTCCCCATGGGTAGGCAGAAAGAACAACTTTAATGTAATTCAACTTTTCTCTACCTCCATACACGTTTTTTTGTGGAGTCATCATTGTGCATTGTAGAAAAGTGTCATGCCCAGCTAGGACCCACAGGGACAGCTTTTAAATAACCAGAGGCCCAGGTGCTGGTAGACATACTGGATTCATGTAGGGCTGGCAACACTGGCTGCCAGCTCACATGCCCTAGGCTCCGTTTTGAGAACCATTCTGCACGCCTATCTCGTCTCAATGCTGCACGGGTGGATTCTGCTCAGTGGGCCCGCTCCAGGCAGTCAGAGACCAGCCTTCAGAGATGGGGGTCAGCCCCTTGGAATCAGCCATTCAGTCTGATGGCTCCACACTGGCACCTCTTCCTCTCGATCATTCTTTTGGGTGACTGTCTAGCCAAGAACCTGGGACTTGCTGACCCCTCAGCGCTCCTCCGAGGCTACCCGTTGTACAGAGGGAGTGCGACCTCTCGCAACCACCTGCAGGGCTGCAGTAACAGGGAAGGGGGAGGAGTGTGCCTGGACTGGGAGGGGGCGGGTGGAAAGACATCTGTGACCGGAAAATTGCCTGGAATTTTGTCATCCCGCAGAGGAAGAGAAGTCCGGACAGGTTGGGGTGTTGGGGAGACCGTCTGAGCCCCTCCCTCGGTACTTTTTTATCGAGGCCCAGTCCCTAGGTGGACGTCTTGTGAGTTCCCGCAGCCACCCGACCGGGACTGGAGGGTGTCCCTTGCGCGCAGGACGGACCCGCCGCAGAGCCTGCACCATCTGCCCATCTGCGGTAGCAGAGGGACTTGCAAGCCGCCCCCTCCCGCTCCTGACCCTGCGTAACCCACCCGAGGTCTGAACGCTGTGCCCCGCGATCCGCGATCCGACCCGTGTGTGTGGTCTTGGGGCCCCTCCCCGCGCACGCCCTCACCCTCTAGCGCATCCTTGCGCACCCCCGGGGCCCAGCCCACGGAACGCCCTTAGCCGCTGCCGCCTGGAGGGAACTGCCGCCCACAAAAGTGGTGTGGAATTGTCCCGTGCTTCCCTGTCAACCCCGTTCTCGTGACCGTAGCGGTTTTTTTTTTTTTTTATCTGCAGTGCAATCAAGCCCGTGGTGCCCACTCTGACCGCCTTTCCGTGTTCCTTCTCGTAAGGACAGAACGTTTTCTTGGTGACCGTTTCCTCAATTGATAGACTGGAGGGTGTAGTGAGCCCATAAAACAGCAATCAAGGCGCTCGCTCGGTGGGGTCAGCTGGTGATCAAGCTGGCAGGAGGAAGGGCCAGAGCCTGGGCGTTCCTCCCTGTCCCACAAGGGCTGGAGCTCCAGACAGGCCCTGCAGTTCGCGGGGACACCCCACGAAAGCCCAGGAAAGTGCCACAAGGAAAGCCTGGGCCTTCCTGTCCCCACACCAGTGGACAGGAAGAGGGACAAGACGTCCAAGAGACCAGTAATTACAGACCTGGAGGACTCACTTCCCTCTGGTCCTTTACTTTCAGGATTAATTGAATGTATTCTGGCTGTGACATTAACAAGTTTGTGACTTTTTTTTTTTTTAATGAAAATTAGCTTTATGTACTTCCTCATGTTTATCAAAACAAGACATGGTCATTCTTTCCAGAAACAGACAGCAACCCCTTAACTTCTCACCCTTTGCTAATAAGAGTAGGATTTTTTATTTTTTGGCATGACTTTTATTTGCCAGAAAACCAAAAGATTTCTATATAGTATCTACAATAAATGAGACTCTGTACTGTGGTGTGGCTTGAAGCTTCACAAATATTTGAAAGCTATCTGGTAAAGTTTGATGTGTGGTTAATTTGTTTCAAGTTGTTCAAGTTGTAGCTTATTATTTCTGATTAAAAGTTACCAGAAAATATTTGGAAGGAAATTGATATATTTCCCCTGGCTATTTTAGAATCCCTCATAGAATGATATTTTAAAAACTAGTGGTTATAATAAATAATATTTGAAACATTCATTTGCTTTTGTTGAATTTCAAGAAAGATAAAAATGGGGTATATATGGGCTTATGTGTTTTTAATCAAAACAATAGGAAAAGTAGTGACTTAATCATACTAAACACACCAATGAGATTAAATTACATGTATTAACGTAAGAGTAGAATAATAAAGAGGTGATAAATGGAGCAGCTCCCACTTACCAACAGGTGCAAGTCCATGCTTTAGAGATTCTTGTAAGTCCCCAGAATCCGAATTAGAAGACATTCTCGGGGGAAATGGCAGGCGCCCCTTTGCCTTAAAGTGCAAATCATTGAGCATAAGCAAAAGTGTAGCTTATCAAATTTTGTGGCCTTGGGTAAAGACACATCAGACCACAGTGACCCTTAGTGAAAGTTATAAAAAAGCAAAAAAAAAAAAAAAAAAAAAAAGGAAAAAAAGCAAAAAAGGAAAGAAAATGTCTGAGAATTCAGAGAGTCCCAGGCAAGTCTTTCGCTGGACTCTGTCCTGCTTCCAGCATTGGTGACCTGCTGTAAACCATGTATCCAGTTTCATGATGGTGTCTAATCAGAAGAAGAGGAACTTCTCATAGGCTCGGAGCGATCACATGACTCCATGCAGGTCGATCAGAGGACCCTGTTATAAAGTGACAGCCAAAGAGATAAGAAGTCTTGGCAGATAACGGCAGAGCAATGATTAACTTAGAATTGAAGAGGTGCTATGCCGTCCAGGGAGTGGGAGGCTGTAAGGCACAGGGGTCAGGAGACCATGGTGGATACATCTCCAAACCAGCTCAAACCCACTCGCGTCACGGAGGCTGGAGACCTACCCCTGTGATGCCGTCACCTCGTGGCATAGAGCAGGGCAGATGGAGCCCTTCCTGACTTCTGTAAATATATTTTAGATGATAACACCGTCAGAGATGAATTCTAAGTGGTGACGAGAGATAGGATTGACACTTTGAGACATTACAGGTAGTGCCTCCAAGCTTGTGGTCATTTTATTACTATTATTATTCATGTTTTTGTCAAGCAGTCTTTTTATTGTGCCTGTTCATTATTGGCCAAGGAGTTCACCTGAACTTGTTTGTACATTGCTCAGTAGATTGAAGGGCCAGCTTGTCTTTTCACCTCCAGTAAAGGAAAACTTTGTATATTGAGGTTAATGCTGGCAAAATGGTGAATGTGGAATACATTTTCCATACTTTAAAAAGTTATTCTTTGCTTAAACCCATGGAAAAATCTGGATCCCTCTTTACCGTGAAAGGACTGTTAGTCAAATAAACAGAGGCAGTGTTAGTTTTTTTTGTTTTGTTTTTTTTTTGGTGAATATTCCTATTGTTCTTTAAGTAATAAAATCTGGATTCTCAGAGCAGCACATGTGTTTTCTGATATTATTTTCTTGTGTGCGTTGATTTTGCTAACGGAGCAAACATTTTTTTTTGCCTGATATTCTATTTGGAAAACCTGAAAGGTTTATGTATGACATTGTCTACATCAAAATTATATTTTCTTTTAACTATCTAGTGGACTTCAAAATATGATTTTTTAAAAATCGAAACCAATGATTTCTTCTCTAATTCTTTTTTTTTGTGTCTGTGACAGAGACAGAGAAAGACAGAGAGAGGGACAGGTAAGGACAAGACAGACAGGAAGGGAGAGATGAGAAGAATCAATTTTTTATTGTGGCACCTTAGTTGTTCATTGATTACTTTCTCATATGTGCCTTGACCGGGGGGCTACAGCAGACCGACCCCTTGCTCAAGCCAGTTACCTTAGGCTCAAGCTGGTGAGACTTGCTCAAACCAGATGAACCCACGCTCAAGCTGGAAACCTGGGGGTCTCCAACCTGGGTCCTCTGCATGCCAGTACGATGCTCTATCTACTGAGCCACCACCTGGTCAGGCTCTTCTCTAATTCTGGATGGATTCTAGATAGAGTCGGTAGGAACCTATATTATTGTAGGTGCACTTTATACGTGCAGTTACTTTGGGACGCATGGGTCTTCTCACATTCATGCCAAAGTATTGGGTTCACAATTGTTATGACTTTTTGTCTTATTCAGTACATAAAATAGCTTGTCCATCAAATCTTCTCAACATACCGATTGTCCTCCTTGGAAACCATGCCATACAGTTTGGTTGAGGAATACAGTCTATCTGAGCACGAGAACTCATGAGGTCGTTGTGGTGATGAAGGCCATGGTTAAGAGTATGGGATTTGTAATCAGACTGCTCTTGGCTCCCATCCCAGCTCAGGGACAAAGTTATGCTTGTCTTTCTTAAGCCCTGAATTCTTCATAATAAAATGACAAACATTATGGATGCCAGTAGTGTTTGTTGTGATAAATAAATGAGAAAATATCTTTAAAGTGCTCAGTCTCATGACCAGAAGTGCTAAATACACACCTAGATGCCATTGAAAACTGGTATGGACGTGCGACTTGGGGAGGGGACCTATTGTGCTTAATAGAATTTTGAAAGACATACACCAGTTTTCTTTTTTATATTTTGCTTTAGTCGCAGATACTATTTGACACCCTACAGAAGATCTCCTAGGATTCTTATAATTTAATTATATGGTGATTAGCATTGTGCCTCTCCTTCTTTGTGTATGGCTAATAAAACATGTGACGACAAAACAATTGAAGTTCATGCTTCATGATATGCCTCTGATGAGACAGAATTGTACCAAATGTACAAAAAACCCCAAAAACCAACCTCCCCCCCAAAAAAACCACAAAAGAAAACCTCGATGGAAGAAAGGAGAGAGCATTTCTAGATTCCTAATAACTTTTACCAGGACCTTTTAGAAATGCTCTTTTTCATGAATTTTTTTTTTGCGCAGACTGGCATGCGGGGGAAATGACACATTAATGAGTTACTGCGGTCTTTCAAAGCTTATCTATCAAGTGAATAGAAGTAGTACCTGGTGAGAAAGGAACATATTTTCATGAAAAGAGAGGCTGGAGTGACAGTCACATGTGACACAAGTAACAGGTGCTTGGAACTCAGCCCTGGCAACAGTGAATGAGGGATTTACGTTCCCATTGAGTGGGAGGAAACGTAAGTGAGTGACAACCCTCAGTTTTAGTAATGGTTTTTCTCAGGCCTGACTGGTTCCTTTTGGCCAAGGTGGGCATTTTCCATTCTAAAAACATCTCCGTGGTCTCCCTGAATGCATCCAACCCAACCACAGAGCACTTTCCAAATGACTCACGCTTGCAGGGATCCATGTGTATAATGATAAAACAGTATTTGCTCACTGATTTCAGCAAGGGTCTGTAAATGATTGGCAGAGAACTAATGACTCCAAGGCATCTTTGCCAAAATCCAAAAGGCCTTCCACAGTGTCATCTGAACCCTTACTGCGTGTTGATGTTAAAGTTCAGTTAATAAGTTACAGTCACTGTAAACTTCCTGAACGCACTCATCCAAGACATTGTGACATATGAGAGAGGAACCGATATTCTCGTAACAGTGAAATTTCTGGTGGGCACCATGCGTGAGCGCACACCAGAAAGGCCCTTGAAGTATGCTTCTAAAGGTGGGTTGATTGAGAACAAGCACCTAAGTTACTCACCATTCAAATGGACAGGATTGCACCAAATACTGGGGAGTTTTTAGGAAACGTACACAGACTGAACGGGTTAGTTTCTGCCAAGCCATTGCTTAGTGGTGCCTTTTTTGCACATACCCTTCCCTAATAGCCCATTTGTTGCTGATTTTATTTAGGACCTGGGCTAGTTGCCACTTTTTCTTTTTCTTTTTTTTTAAATTCAGCTTTCTTAAGAACTGCCTTACCCCCAAATTTTATAAGATGTCAGATTTGGGAAAGAGGTGACTCAGTCAAGTTTTCTTCTCATTCTCTTCAGTCACTGTGAGAAATGTGGCACCTGGCAGGAAAGATAAGTGACTCCGACACAGTCCTATTATGGCCAGGTAAATATCACTCCCTGTTTATAGCACTAATAATTAAACAGCCTCCGTTGATCTTGGCAATCCTGCTGTTTCAGACTTTCCTCTTCTGGAGGCCTGTGCCGAGCTCCCCACATTTATCACAGCCTGTGATCTAGGTCGGATGACTCCAGCTCATACTTTTCCTCAGAGTCAAGGAAATAAACTCGGGATCACCTTGCTCTCCTTGAAGACCTTTTAAAAACATTCAGGCGAATAACTAAATTATCTGCTGAGCGTCCAGCGTGATTTCTTGCCCTAGCAATCACATCATCGTGACTTCTAAAATACAGACCTGCGAAATGGGGGTCAGACATGGCGAGTTCGTGAGATGGAATGTTATATATTGCCTGACATTATCTGGGAGACCACCTGAATAAAATAATCTTTCAAATCATCTGTTCCTCTAGAATGAAATATTATCTCTGGGTAAATCTTCTATGGGGCTCTTTAGCTCCATCTGGAATGCACTTCAGTCATCCTCATAGACGTTGTGTTTGCCCTTTCCAATCCTTGCTGGAAGAAGAAAATGTTTAATCAAAAATGATAAATAAGGTAACATTTAAAAAGTGTCCATCCCTTACACAATTTCTCCACACACAGCGATCTGTGATTGGTTCCAACACTAATCTACTGACTATAAAAAAATAAAGGTGTTAGTATATTATAGTTTCCATTTGATCCATTTGATTTTTATTTTTATTCAGTGAGAGGAGGGGTGGCAGAGACAGACTTCTGTGTGCGCCCCAACAGGGATCCACCTGGCAAGCCACTAGGGGGTGATGCTCTGCCCATCTGGGGCCCTTGCTTGGTTGTAACACGTGCCTTTTATTAGCAGTTGGAGGCCATGGAGGAGCCATCCTCAGTGCCTGGGGCCAACTTGCTCCAATTGAACCATGGCTGCAGGAAGGGAACAGAGAGAGAGAGAGAGAGAGAGAGAGAGAGAGAGAGAGAAAGAAGCAAAAACAAAAACACCCCCCAAAACCAAACCTAAAGATACATAGAAAGGTCATCTTTTTTTTTTTTTTTTTTTTACAGAGGCAGATTGAGAGTCAGAGAGAGGGATAGAATAGACAGGGACAGACAAACAGGAACGGAGAGAGATGAGAAGCATCAATCATTAGTTTTTTGTTGTGACAACTTAGTTGTTCACAGATTGCTTTCTCATATGTGCCTTGACCACGGGCCTTTAGCAGACCAAGTAACCCCTTGCTCAAGCCAGTGACCTTGGGTCCAAGCTGGTGAGCTTTGCTCAAACCAGATGAGCCTGTGCTCAAGTTGGCGACCTTGGGGTCTCAAACCTGGGTCCTCCATATCCCAGTCCGACGCTCTATTCACTGAGCCACCGCCTGGTCAGGCAAGGTCATCTTATATTATGTGAAATGGAAAATAAAAAAGTGAATTTCTAAGAGGTGGGCTTACTTTCTACATGTTAGTTTTATTTCCGTGAATCTAACAAGTTAGACCAGGGGTCTCAAACTCGCGGCCCACGGGCTGCATGCGGCCCGCCGAACAATTTTGTGCGGCCCGCAGACTAATCCACGAAGTTCAAAATATTTTGGATAAAATTAAGTAAGCCTAGGGGCCTACTTGTATTTTTCATTTCTCTAGCATCCTAGCTAGATATTAGCTTAGTTAACAGCAGTTGTGATGCAAACTACAGTTTCTGGTCGTTTTGTGACACTGAGTAAACTGCATGTACGATTGTGCTTGTTGTACTGATTTTTTTTTGTTTTCAACTGCAGTGAGAAAAGTGTTGCGTAACAGTTGCCTTTTGTAGACCTAGTGCGGCCCCGAACGGCTGTGATCTTGCTCTGCGGCCCACATGCTGAGTTAAGTTTGAGACCCCTGAGTTAGACCCTCTAGGAGTATTTATTTAGGTACTACTCTATTTGAGATATTTTTAAATTAAAATTTTTTTTTTTAATTATTGATTTTAGGGAGAGAAGAAGAGAGCAAGGAACATCAATTTGTTGTTCCACTTATTTATGCATTCACTGGTGGATTCTTTTATGTGCCCTGACTGGAGATCAAACCCGCAACTTTGGCATATTGGGATGATGCTCTAACCAACTGAGCTACCCAGCCAGGGCTGTAGTTTATATTTTTTAAGTCCTTTTGTTGTAAGTATTCAACAACATCTTCCACGGGGCTAAGGATATCAGTCCGTCCTTCCTGGGTCCTGGGTCTCCAGTCTCAGTGAAATGTCTGTCCTCTATTCACACAGCACCCAGCGGACCACTCTACTAGAAGGTGTGTCTCTCTGTACTGTGATGGCTTCACTGTCTCCTATACTCATTTGCTAAGGTGGGTGCCCTTTATTGGTCTGCCCCCAGCACCCAGCATGGTGGTTTCGAGGAGAAAGATTAAACAAGAAAGTTATCTGAGGGAGCAGAGAGGCAGAAGACAATACAATAATGACCATGGGGAAAGGGGTTCAGTTGGGGAGAAATTGATGAGGATCTCTGTGGTGCGAGACGGGCTGGTCACTCAGGGAGAACACTGGGTGGGTTGACCACAGCCCTGGTGACAGGGTGCAGGGTGGGACCCATCTGCAGGACAGTGGACAGCTAACTCCTGAGTCCCCGCTCTGGGGCAGGCACTGGGCCACGCTCAGACGTAGATTGTCTCATTTAGTCACATCAGGCCCCTGTATTAGGTAGATGATGTTAATTCCTCCATGGGGCAAGCGTCTCCCAGAACTGTGTGAGAGAAGTGGAGATTTGTGAAGTCCAATTATTTGCCCAAGGTCAATCAGCAAGTGAGGACGGAGTGGTGATTCATGGGTCTGTCTGGTGCAGGGCCTCGGTGCTCATCATGCTGTTTCTCCGATCCTTTATGGAGCTTGGTCTGGGTCTGGCTTCAGCGTTTGTCAAATAAGGTCAAGTGTGTCCCATCCGTCACCGTGGGAAATGGCACAGCCTGCCCGGCTCTAACCTCTGCTCCGTTCATAGTCAGGCACACGGTAATTGACATTCTTACTGGGCTCTCCGGCGATCTGACAGGAGACGAGGTCCGGTAGCAAGGAAGCTGGATCCAGAAGGTCAGCAAGTCCCTGAGCAAGGGCAGCACAGGCCTGGCTTCAGTGGCCCGAGCTGAAGGTCGGCAGTGGTCATGCCCTCTCCCCTTCACAGTGGTGAGGCTCAGGCTGTCTGCAGGGTCATGTCTGCCATCTCACTGCGAATGTCATCGTGGGAAGAGAATTGAGGACCACAGGTGGACACAGGATGAGAGGTGGTCTTTTTCCGTACTCAGTTGTGGACCGGCAGTCCAGCATTGGCTAAAGAGCCAGGAACGTTAACAAAGTAAACAGCAAAAGCAAACCATATTTAATTTTTATTTTTAAAAAAATACTTTTTTAAAATTAAAAAAATAGTTTTTAGAGTAGGAGGAAGGGAAAGAGAGAGAGACAGAGAGAGAGCTCAATTTGTTGTCCCGCCTATCCATATATTCCCTGGTTGATTCTTGCATGCGCCCTGACCAGGGATGGAGCCCACAACCTTGATGTATCAGGATGACGCTCTACCTAACTGAGCTACCCAGCCAGGGGTTAAAGTTTTTTATCTATATCTATATCTATATCTATGTCTATGTCTATATCTATGTCTATATCTATATCTATGTCTATGTCTATGTCTATGTCTATGTCTATATCTATGTCTATATCTATGTCTATGTCTATCTATGTCTATGTCTGTGTCTATCTATGTCTATGTCTATGTCTATGTCTATGTCTATGTCTATATCTATATCTATATCTATGTCTATGTCTATGTCTATATCTATATCTATATCTATATCTATGTCTATGTCTATGTCTATGTCTATATCTATATCTATATCTATGTCTATATCTATGTCTATGTCTATCTATGTCTATGTCTGTGTCTATCTATGTCTATATCTATGTCTATGTCTATGTCTATATCTATATCTATATCTATGTCTATGTCTATGTCTATGTCTATGTCTATGTCTATGTCTATCTATATCTATGTCTATCTATGTCTATGTCTATGTCTATGTCTATGTCTATCTATGTCTATGTCTATGTCTATGTCTATCTATGTCTATATCTATGTCTATGTCTATGTCTATGTCTATATCTATATCTATATCTATGTCTATGTCTATATCTATATCTATATCTATATCTATGTCTATGTCTATGTCTGTGTCTATGTCTATGTCTATGACTATCTATATCTATGTCTATGTCTATATCTATATCTATGTCTATCTATGTCTATGTCTATGTCTATATCTATGTCTATGTCTATGTCTATGTCTATGTCTATGTCTATATCTATATCTATATCTATGTCTATGTCTATATCTATATCTATATCTATGTCTATGTCTATATCTATATCTATATCTATGTCTATGTCTATATCTATGTCTATGTCTATCTATGTCTATGTCTGTGTCTATCTATGTCTATGTCTATGTCTATGTCTATGTCTATGTCTATATCTATATCTATATCTATGTCTATGTCTATATCTATATCTATATCTATATCTATATCTATGTCTATGTCTATGTCTATGTCTATATCTATATCTATGTCTATATCTATGTCTATGTCTATCTATGTCTATGTCTGTGTCTATCTATGTCTATATCTATGTCTATGTCTATGTCTATGTCTATATCTATATCTATATCTATATCTATGTCTATATCTATATCTATATCTATGTCTATGTCTGTGTCTGTGTCTATGTCTATGTCTATGTCTATGACTATCTATATCTATGTCTATGTCTATATCTATATCTATGTCTATCTATGTCTATGTCTATGTCTATATCTATGTCTATGTCTATATCTATGTCTATGTCTATTTCTATGTCTATGTCTATGTCTATATCTATGTCTATGTCTATATCTATATCTATGTCTATGTCTATGTCTATGTCTATATCTATGTCTATGTCTATGTCTATGTCTATGTCTATATCTATATCTATATCTATGTCTATGTCTATGTCTATATCTATATCTATGTCTATGTCTATGTTTGTGTCTATCTATATCTATGTCTATGTCTATATCTATGTCTATGTCTATGTCTATGTCTATGTCTATATCTATATCTATGTCTTTGTCTATGTTTGTGTCTATCTATATCTATGTCTATGTCTATATCTATGTCTATGTCTATGTCTATGTCTATATCTATGTCTATGTCTATGTCTATGTCTATGTCTATGGCTATATCTATATCTATGTCTATGTCTATGTCTATATCTATGTCTATGTCTATGTCTATGTCTATGTCTATATCTATGTCTATGTCTATGTCTATGTCTATATCTATATCTATATCTATATCTATATCTATGTCTATATCTATGTCTATATCTATGTCTATATCTATGTCTATGTCTATGTCTATATCTATGTCTATGTCTATCTATGTCTATGTCTATGTCTATGTCTGTGTCTATGTCTATGTCTATGTCTATGTCTATGTCTATGTCTATGTCTATCTATGTCTATATCTATATCTATATCTATGTCTATGTCTATATCTATGTCTATGTCTATGTCTATATCTATGTCTATGTCTATGTCTATATCTATATCTATATCTATATCTATATCTATGTCTATGTCTATGTCTATGTCTATCTATGTCTATGTCTATGTCTATGTCTATGTCTATGTCTGTGTCTATGTCTATGTCTATGTCTATGTCTATGTCTATGTCTATCTATGTCTATATCTATATCTATATCTATGTCTATGTCTATGTCTATCTATATCTATGTCTATGTCTATGTCTATGTCTATATCTATGTCTATATCTATATCTATGTCTATGTCTATATCTATATCTATTTCTATGTCTATCTATGTCTATGTCTATGTCTATGTCTATGTCTGTGTCTATGTCTATGTCTATGTCTATGTCTATGTCTATCTATGTCTATATCTATATCTATATCTATATCTATATCTATGTCTATGTCTATGTCTATCTGTATCTATGTCTATCTATGTCTATATCTATATCTATATCTATGTCTATGTCTATCTATATCTATGTCTATGTCTATGTCTATCTATGTCTATCTATGTCTATGTCTATCTATATCTATATCTATATCTATGTCTATATCTATATCTATGTCTATGTCTATGTCTATGTCTATGTCTATCTATGTCTATGTCTATGTCTATGTCTATGTCTATCTATATCTATATCTATATCTATGTCTATATATATCCATCTATCTATAGATATATAGATAGAGATATAGATATAGATATTAGAGTAGATATGGCATCAAATGAACTACAAGTTGTGGTTTGGTGAAGTGGACAATGTAAACTGGGATTTTTCTTGCAGGGATACAAGGTGAGGGGAGTGGTCACTTGGCTTTAACTTTTGAGAACTAGGGGAGCATAGGAGGTGTCCTCAGGTACGTGGGGCTTGATATCTATTTCCCATCTATGGATGCTAATGTCAGATTTTTTATAGAAAGTGTCCGTTCATTAACTGTTTGATCACCGAAAATATGTGAGCTCTGCCTGAGTTTAGAAGTGGAAGTCAAAGGGGAAACATTTTCCAGCAATGCTTTGCATGTTTGACATGACTTTGGGGATTAAAAATGTTTTCTTGCAGAATGGTTTTCAAAGCCATTTGCTAACGAATTAGGCATTCCTGTTCTCTTATTTGGTATCAGTGAAAAGATTTTCATAAGTTGGTCCAATTTAGGGATCTACAGGACCTTGTACTTCATGTTAAACCTCAGTTGGATGTTCTAGAAAGTATTGAGACAATTTTGAGTTACTACAAGGCTCTGGCTTAGTGCTGAAGTCACAAGGATCTATTGTGTGGACAGCTTTTGAAGTTCTGTGGGAATTGGTATCATATTAACACTTCCTCAACATTTCTTTAGATGTTTTCAAATGAGCTTCCCATGTAGCTTCACAGAGAAATAACAGTTTGCAAGAACATTTCTGAACCATGAGCTACACAGCGAGAGACCTTTCTGCCATAAACTTGTGAATTTGAAAACAAATCCTTTCATCATACCCAAACACTAGGGAATGAATGGGATTTCGAGAACTGAAATTTGATTTTTTTTTTGTCTCTGTGTGTGTGATGATGTTTGTTTTCTTTTTGGGTTTAGTCACCTCCTCTGTAAAAACTGATTGCAATTGGGAGTCTCTGCTTTGTCAGGTTATTGAAAGGGGCAATGCAGAAGTTGATTCCAGAGCCTTCATGCAATGTGTACGTTTCTGCATTTAACGTAAAAGTTATAGTCTATCACTTTAGAAAAATTTCCCCTGTAACTCTTGCAAATCCACATTATCTGTTTTACTCTTCTTGACTTAGTTTAAAACATAATTCTACAGCTAGGGATGTGAGTGTGTGTGTGTGTGTGTGTGTGTGTGTGTGTGTGTGTGTGTGTATGTTAAAAACACTTGAAGTACTATCTTCAAATTTAAGTATTTTAAACATTTAAATTCATCACTGGGGAGGCTAGCTAGTATTTAATTTGGTTATGCCTGCTTCTTCCCATTTTTCAAGGGTTCATGGTCACATGGATGATGGCAGTTGAGTAAGAGCCTCCATCATGTGACCCATGGGCTTCGAAGATTGCAAACAAGTGGTATTGAGGGAGGGACCTTAGATGCAATATTGGTTTGAAAAATGAAAGTGGCTGCTTAGGAGTGACATTCCTCTCTGACCTATTCTCAGAGGGTCATGCTCATTTGCAGGGTCAGTATTTGGCCTGTCCCATAGTGAGAGGAATGCTACCTGGAACAGAAATGTGTCAAATGGAAGGGCACAGTTACGTGGCATGTTTTTGGGGACAGTGTGGGCTTGCTCTCCATCCTCGGGACAACTGTCTATGCACAGCCATCTCTGGGGTCACAGGAGGCTGACCCTGGGAGAGGAAAGATTAGACTCTTTGATGTGACTCTGAGTGTTGCTGAGAGGGAGCTGGTCCCAGAGAGTGGGGTCAAGAAAGCGTTGGCTTTGACTTCCGTTTTAATTTGGAGCAAGGTTTGGGGCGAATGGCACAGTGAGAGCTGTCTGCCAGACTTCTTCTCTTTTTATAATCAATCAGACACATTGTTTGTTCCTCTGGGTTTGACAGACATGTTGTAATAAGGTCCTGAACTGCACCTACGGCTTTATGTACCTTCTGTCTAAAGGCTTGTTACTATTGTGACCTATATTCATGGAGCCACAAACAATGGGTTTAACCATTAACTTTCAAATCACCTTTTAATGAATTCTTTTTATATAATGAGAGTTATATGGGCTTCCGCTGGTTGCTGAGAGGGGCAAGAGAGGGCTTTAGGTTGAAATGGCTTGTTAAGGAACTGGGAGTGGACGGTCAGGATGCCCCTGGACCCAGCGGAGAATTAGCCTTGACCTGACTGCGTTAGATAACACTGTTTAGCTGACATTCCACCGACTCTGGAAAGCAGGAGGCTGTCTGAAGTTGGTTTGGCTGAGAATGAAATCACATTGTGGCCGATTCTTCTATTCATTCAGTAACCCCCAACTGCCCCCCCCCCCCCCCCATCTGTGTCAATACTTAGTGTCCGTTAAGGCATAATTGATGTTAGGTATCTATTTTCACAGACTTTTCTGGTGGGCCTTGGAAAGTTACAGACTGAAAAAGGATACATTGTGTTTTCCCCCCCAAGGGATATAAAAGACTGACAGAGATGACTGAAATCCCACCCCTCTTAGATCCACAATGATCTCCATGAATCTTCTCTCTTGTTTTTAATTGTGTAACAATTAATAACAAAAAGGTAGTTTTCTAGAAAACTGTACAACCAAGGTTATGCCCGAGTGCTTCATTAATTAATGTTCATAATATTTCATGAGAAATAAAGAGACCATTCCATTGGCATGGTGAACCTGACCTTGTTTCTTTTTATTTTTTATTTATTTATTTATTTTTTACCTTGTTTCTGTTGCTGTTGAAATGTCATTCATTAGCCAACATGGACAACTGTTGTGGGGGTCGTCCATGGTATCTACTTTTTCATGGGGTTTTAATTTCCACGTGCCGCTTTGAATCACTTGAACTCCTGCCGCTTTGAAACATGTGGGCATCCAGGGAAGGGCCAGGATCCATCCACGGGAACCGCCCCCTTCTCACTCCTTCTCTCCCTTTCCCTTTGTCTCGTGATTTTTAAGCCGAGGAGTAAGGAGCCAGAAGGTTGTGGTAAGTACAGGCTAGGAACCCAAAGATTTTACGGAGTCAGTGCCTGCCAACGCAGCTTCTCCAGGGGCCCAGGCTCTCCCCGGGCACAGGTGGAGATGCACCAGGTAACTTACTGTTGTCTCCTCTCCCCCATCCTGCTTCAATCTCAACCCAGCACACAGGTGGATGTTGGTCAAGTGAAACCTGCATCCAGTCACCCTGTGTGACTGTGGATGTGGTCTCGCTCTCACCTTTGGACTGCGGGTCGGCACTGTGGGGACACTGACTCGTCTGCTGTCTGGGACATGGTAACATTGTGGCTAGAAAGCTTGGGGAGGTAGCTGCATGCAGGCCATAGCAAGCAGCTCCAAGTGGCACTTTTGAGTTAGCTGGCTGTCACAAAGGGATAGTCACAGGGATATATATATATCTATATCTATCTATCTATCTATCTATCTATCTATCTATCTATCTATCTATCTCTATATCTGTATTTATCTATATCATCTATATCTACGTATTTCTATCTATATCTATATCTCTATTTTTTTTCCCTGAAATATCCTTCTAAGTCATCCTGGCTTTACTCTTGTCAGATTGCCGTGTGAATTCGTGGTGGAATGTTCCGATTTAAACGGGTCTTAATGGCCCTGTTGGGTCCCCCATTCCTGGAGCAACCAGGACTGTCTGTGAACGAGGGCAGAAAAGATGCATAAGGACAGGCTATTGTCGCCTTGCCGTCTATACCTTCATTTATATATAAGAAAACCAGTATTGGGTGCTTGTTCTCAACCAGAACACTGCCAGGGGAGACTAGACAAAGCATAGACCCTGACTTTGTAGGAATTGTCTTCCTTTTCCCACCCACAGGGATCTGGGTGTTCACCACCATTTAAATGCAAGGTCCACTTTTCCATTGTCCTGGGATAGCATTTATATATATTTTTTCTCATGTTGCCTCCAGTGACTGTTCTTATCAGCAGTGAGCAGTGACTTCGGTCATGTTGGGGAGGTCCCCAGGGCAAGCGGCTGTCCAGGAATTTTCCCTGCTTTGGGGAGAGTCCGGGCATTTTCAAAGGGACCTGGTCACCATACTCTCCACCATAAGGTAACTGAGGGCAGCACACCAGAGTGCTGATTTTTACCTGGATGCTTATAAATCTTATCTCGGTAAATAAAATAAAACTAGCTAATGATCACCAGCCGTATTTTCTTTACTTCTGAGGGATGAGTTTACCGAAGGGGGTGGGGGGTGGGGTTTCTCACCACAGCACTAAAACAGCTTTTAGGCAGAAAATAGCCTTATGTCAACCCTAGACAGGTCATTCTCATTTCACAAACACACTCTCCTCTGTTAGGTCCTTTCATGTTCTGATTGCTCCCACATGTGCAGGACTCCGTGGGGATTGTGCTGAAAACATATTTGTTTGTACAGAAATATTTTTTAAAGTGCTTACCCTCCCCTGACCCCCCGCAGAAGGACCAGGAGCTGTCTTCCATTAAGGGCGTGTCAGGGCAGGTTGGTTTCAGAGGAAACACAACCTACTGCGAATAATTGGTCTGTCATCTCCAATTGCAGTTATCTGTAGGGAGGGGGGACCCAGTGAGCCAACTGGGCACGGAGTTTGGGAAAGGCTATGACTGGTGAGCCAAGGGCCATTTAATCGCCCAGCTGAGCTGGAACCAGCGAGCTTGGTTCTTGATCAGAGAACTTGGCTTGGAGATGAATCTGGATCCTCGAAAGCGTGAGTCACACTGGCCCAGGTTTACGATCCACATTCCGTTGAGGCATAAAGAGATGTGGATTTTCTGGTCTCTGAACCTGGTTGTTGAAAATGCAAAGAATTTAGTGAGCTGCGTCCCTAACTGCCTGAGACTGTTTGCTTCTTAAGGGAAGATCCGAGCCCTCGGGTTCAGCTGCTTGCACTTCCACTGGGGAGATGAGATGTATAGTCTGAGAACAACTTGCAGGAAAAACTGGAATATAAGTTGGAGCCAAATGTTGAGACAGTGGCTGAGTGGGGTGCAGAGGTGGGGACGGCCCTGCTGGTGGAGACCTTGGCAGCAACGGGGAAGGGAGAGGAGACAGGCAGCTTTTGGAGAAGGGATGGGTGACATTGAGACCACAGAACATTTGGGTGAGAAGTGCCCTAGAGACAGATAAAGGGGCTGACGGCCAGCACGCGCAGAGGAAGCAGGAACTGAACAAGGTGAGCAAGTGTGGAGGACAGGAAGGGACGGAGTCCGATGATGGACAGCCTCGGGTGCCAGACTTTTATTCCAAAATAATGCAAAGACAACAAAGTTTATTCACTTACTAATCTTATTCAGTAACTCTTTGAATTTGAATGGCAGGCATCAGCGTAGGCACATTTGGAATTTTGCCCTCATCTTGCTTTGAGTGATATCAATGAAGGATGTCTTTATTTATTTTTTTAGAAAAATAAGAGGGCCCTGGCCGGATGGCTCAGTTGTTTAGAGCATCATCCCAAAGCACAGAGGTTGCCAGTTTGATCCCCGGTCAGGGCACCTACAGGAACAGATTAAAGTTCCTGTCCTCTCTCTCTCTTCCTTCCTCTCTCTCTAAAGTCAATAGAATAAACATAAAAAAGAAACCTATAAGAGTAAAACAGCAACATAAATGACAACAACAACACACATCAGAGGCAGAGCACAGAGGATTTTTGTTTTTAGGTTCGCGAAACTCCTCTGTGTGATGCTGTCATGATGATAGGTCACTGTACATTTGTCTAAAGCCACAGAAGGCACAACAAACACTAAGCATGAACCCCGGATGTCAGCTGTGAATGCTGGGTGGTGATGACGTGCAGTGTGATGACAAATGTACCCTCTGCTGGGGCTCGTGAGCAATGGAGGAGGCTGTGCAGTAGGGAGACACTGCACCTTCCTGTCCATTTTGCTGTAGACCTGTAACTGCTCCAAAGAGTCTATTAAATTTTTAATGAGAAAATTAAAATAAATCCACACATATGAATGAATAATAGACTTACATACATTTCTCACTTTTTAAAAATGTCACTTGAGATGACCAAGGTAGAGATTTTTTTAAATGCACACTTGCTAGGGAGAACTGGGTCAAGTGTTTGAGTTTTCATCAGTGATTAAAAAGAAAAAAAAGAATCTCACGTCTGCTTCTTTAAAACCACGCTCGCAGGAATAGTTTGGTTACATCCTAAAAGTTATATTTCTACTAGGCTGTCACCTTTTAAATATCCCTTAAAATGGATCCCTCGATCATGATGGATCGCAGTCACCCTGTCCGATCCTCACCCAGCCCCCTCTGTTCACGTTAGACTCTGTAGAGGGTGGACTTGGCAAGAAGGCAGGGAAGTCCGGCTCTGGGCTCCTCCAGTGAGCAAATTCACGCTCTCAGTGCAGAGAGTTGAGAGATTTGGCACGAGACCCAGGAGGTGGCAAAGGACTGCATTTGTTTATTTTGTCTATCTGTTCTGTATCACCAAATGCTCTCATCTCATGTTTCTTATAAACATTTTGACATTCTGCTGGATTTTCTGCAAATGTCTTCCATCTGGAGGCGTAGAGTATTCATCAGCCGTCGGGTCCACCTTCAAGTCCTGATCATTTGATTGCTGGCCATAGAAAAAAACCATAACCTATGTGCCGAGTGGGGTCACACAGACTTTCTATTTTGAAAGAGCATTAAAAAAACTTTTAAAAAAAGAGTGGAAATGGATACTAATGAACTATACTAGGGGAATGATTATTTCTATCATGGTGCTGTCAAAATTGTTTTCATGGTGTATAAAGCTTCAGCTCCCCATAGAACATTGCAGAATCAGGCAGTGTGATCAGCTGGAAAAGCCAAGCAGGCTTTACACTGCGCTGCCTGCCACCCACCCCGTGGGTTGGTGAAGGCTGGTGACACTACATCATCGTATCACCTGTGGCCTCAACTTGACTATATTTTCCTGCATGGGTTTGACCTGTTGTTCTCAGAGGGTAGCCCCTGTGTTGTCTGACCTTGGGGTGTGCAATGCTTGTTTGGTCAAATACCAGGGCTTCTAAAAATCTGGGACTTGGTAAAGAGAAGAGCCTGGTCAGAGGTGGGCTGTGAGTGACAGCCCCTGGTGTCATCATGTTTATTGTGAGCCTCTGTGAGGATGGAAGCACTTTTAGGGAAACTTAACTAAATAGATTCAGGCAGGATGAGTCAATTCCTACATCTGTGATTCTCTTTTTCTTGCATTTTTTAGGCTTTAATGTTCTGGTTACATTTTCCACTCATTGTAATATTGCTACATGAACATTGTAGAAAAATGTAGAGACTATTTCAAAGGTGTAAAACATTTAAAAAAATGATTATCCCACCATCAAAGAATATCTGTGTATAATTTGAGAGTTTTTTTCAGCCTTTATAGGGATATAAGGATGTTTTTGAAAAGCATAAAAACCTTGTAGCTTCCTTTTGTTTCTAACTGATGTTTAACCAGTAATATTTCTCATGTCATGGAATATTTTTTATAAATATGATTTCTTGATGGCTGATGTAATACCCCATTGTATTAATCTGGTTCTATTTAAAAAATAAATTTCTATGATTAGAAATGTATTTCTGGTGTCTTTTTGTCTGTTATAAATAAGAACAAGGTACATATGCTTTTTTGAGTTGTTGCCTAAGAAAGAGTTGAATGTTTTTAAATAAAAAAAACCCCAAAATATTTTTAATATGAAAAAATTCAAACAAACAAATGTCACAATTAACACAATGAATTTCCCATAGTCTTGTCACCTAGTTTCAGCAATTATCAAGATTTTCACAATTTTCAGTATTTTATTTTCACATTTATGAGGATTATGTGTATTGTTCTAGGTACTTTGGGAAAAAATATTCCAAGAAAGGTTGGTTCAGTTTATATTTCTGTGAGCTGCCTTGGCAAAAATCTTAGTGAAAAAAAATTTATAGCCCCTAAATTCTTTTGCTTTAATTTGCATTATTCAATAGCCCCAAGATTTGAAGACACATTAGACATTTTGTTTGCGGTTTGCAGTTATTCTTTCTGCATTGTACACTCATTTCATTGCCTGTTTTTTCCCGTGTGTTTGTCTTTTTCTTATTTAAAAGAGCTCTGTGTTAAAAGGATATTAGCTTGTCTGTCATCAATGTTCCAAGTGGTTTCCCTGGATTTTATTTGCCTTTTCAATTATATGCTGTTCTCTGACATAGAGCAATTTTTCTTTTAAGTAGATGAATCCACGTATCAAAATGTTTTATAACTTCTTTTTAAGGCTTACAGCATCTTTTCCCCATTCCAAGTTTGGAAACCCTTTCCCCCAAAGTAATATGATGGGGTAACTCTGGGGTCACGTACAGAGCTTGAATTCTCACTTGACATTTATACAAGCTGTGTGACTTGAAGCAAGGGCGTTGGCCCCTGTGTGCCTCAGTTTCTTTATCTGCAAAGCAGCAATGATTATATTATGACCACTTCATAAAGTTGACAG
Source organism: Saccopteryx leptura (assembly GCF_036850995.1). Lineage (NCBI taxonomy): Eukaryota > Metazoa > Chordata > Mammalia > Chiroptera > Emballonuridae > Saccopteryx > Saccopteryx leptura. The sequence goes on from NC_089503.1 coordinate 163,820,775, forward strand.
CTGTGGGGTGGTTAGTGACAGTCTCTGTAAGATCCTTTGGAACATGTAATAAGTGCTCTACAAATAAATACTAATCGTTATTATTGCCTACTTACCTCTTTAATTCGATCGAAGCATTTGGGTGTGTAAGGGATGACTGTGAAATTCTTTCAGAAAAGTCTTTGTTTACAAAAATCTCCAATACATTGTGGTGACCAAATTTCAACAGAGAAAATGTATTTAAGACACGATTAAAAAACAAAGAAACTATGATTTCCTCCATAATGTTAAAACAAAAAGATACCATTATGCTTGCAAATCATCCTAAGATGATAGAAAAGTGCCTAATTTTTAGAGGTAAAAAACTTATCTATTACTAGCCAAACCATGTCATTAGAAAGAAAAAAGGAAAACGGAGGAAGGTGGGTGCAGACAGGACCTCACAGCTGGGAGGCTGCCCAGCTGAGCTGAGAACCGTCTTTAGTTCAATGCACATGTGTCCCTATTCTTGAAGAAAGAGAAAACCAATGCCCATCTCCAGCAGAAGAGGAAGAGTTTAGAGCCTGATTTACACATAAAACTGAACCAAAGGAACTGGAAGGATTTATGTTCTCTTGAAATGGATAGTTGAGGTCAAAGTGTTTTGTTTTGTTTTTATTGTTGTTGTATTTTGCACCTGAATTCTCTGGATAATTGGCACAACCCTTGCTTTTGACTTGCTCATGAGGGATGTAACCCATGGTAATGGAGCATTTGGAAAAATGATGTTTAGGTCGGAGGCGCTGGGACTACCACCCGGGTTATTCAGGTCACGCCTTGGCTCAATGGATAGTCAGCATTTAGCGGGGACTGGCCTGGGCCCTGGCCGTGTGATGGTGAACCAAACAGGCCAGGAGCTTGCCTTGGTGGGAGTTGCCTTCAAGCGGGAGAGCTGAAAACAAGAATAAAGACATTTCCCTGCGTCACTGCAGTCCCATCACCATGGAGGGCAGTGGAACCATGTTACCAAGGTGGTCAGTTTGGTAGGAGCCCCCACAGCTTCAGTGAAAAGCCACCAGCTAAGCAGATCCCCCAGGTGAGGGGGCAGCAGGTTTCAGGCAGAGGGAACACCAGGTCCTTAGGGCCTGAGATCACACAGGTTGGTGGTGGACTCTTCTGGGTTTCCTCCCATTACTCAACCTCCCGTTTGTTCTTCTGGGTAGGTCTGATCTGAGACTGTGGGCAGTTGCTGCCTTCATGCTCGTCGATGAACAAGAGCTTTGCCTTCTCTTCCATGACCTTGCCCATCAGTCAGTCTCATGGAAGAGGCTGGGAGGGGGCTTTCAGAGGCCAGACAGCCTAGAAGACCACATTCTAATCCTTCCTGATTGTGCAGATACAGGCTGTGCGGCCTGCATAGGTCCACAGGGGTGATGGACGTGGTCATGTATCGATTCAGGTAGTTGCAACATTCTTTCCTTTTCACCAGAAAACTCACGTTCTGGTCATTTCTTCCAGAGCTCCTTAGAGAAGGGCATTTTGTGAGCATGATGGTCCATCTTGATTTCTACCATGTTGATGACCCAGAAAGCTGCCAGATTGATTACCTGGTCACTTTCTTCATTGAATAATTTAAAAACCTACAAAAAACAAACTAACAAGTGAAGAGCCAGAGAATCCTTTCTAACCATTTGCTTCTTACCTGCAAGACTAGCTCGGGGGAATGCTGTGATTTTTAGCTCTGCCTTTGGACAGGGTTGTTCTGGGGAAATCACAGAGTTGGAGATGATTAAACATGTCTCACAAGGGCAGAGTTTTTGTGTGTTTTTTTTTTTATTTGACCTGCACCTTCAGTACGCCTGACACAGAAAAGGCCCTCTCTGAAATAACTGTCGGCTAAATACATTAAGGGTAGCAGAACCTACAGGACAACCCCCGCCCAATCCCTCCATCTAGTTTCCTCCTTCAGGGAAGATGGTCCTAGGAGAGTTATGACTGGCACACCCAGAGGAGGGCCACCATGGACCCTTTTCCTACTTTTATTGCAAAAGTAGAAAAATGAGTTGGGTGGTAAAGAATAGGTTTATTCTAAATGTTCAATTTATGGGTGAAAAATCAGCCAATCAGGAGTGGTAGAATGCATTTGCCTTCTCAGATGTTAAATTGCATTTGGAATCTCAATCTATTTTTTAAGTATTTTTATTTATTTATTTATTTTAGAGGAGACAGAGAGATAGATAGATAGAGAGAGACAGAGAGTGAGAGAGAGAGAGAGAAAGAGAGAGAGAGAGAAGAGGGGAGGAGCAGGAAGCAGTAGTTCCCATATGTGCCTTGACCAGGCAAGCCTGGGGCTTTGAACCAGCAACCTCAGCGTTCCAGGTCAATGCTTGATCCACTGCGCCACCACAGGTCAGGCCCGGAATCTCAATCTTGACCATTATTTTAATCTGTAGTATGTTTTATATATTTCCAGTGGTTTCTTGCAGATGACGTAACTCCTCACGTAATGTCGTTGATGGGTTCTGTGACTTGAAGCTTAAGGAGGTGCAGGGAAGCCAGTTTCCCATGGGCTGATGGATCTGGAAAGGAACTGAACTCCTTGGGCAACTCTTCAATGTTGTAACAAAATGACATTATTCCAGGACCTGCTGTATTTATGGGTTTTTTTGGACCCATTCTGACAGCTCCATCTTTTAGTTGGCACATTTAGATGCTTGACATTCAAGGTGATTATTGATACAGGTACATTAGTATCTATCACATCTATGCCTGTTTTCTATTTGTCATTCTTGCATTTTGTTCCTATTTTTGTCTGCTCTGTGGGGTGTTTTATTTAAAAAATTTTTTACTTAAAATTTTTTTATTTTTATTAACTTTAGAGAGAAAGGAGGGAGGAAAGAGAGAGAGAGAGAGAGAGAGAGAGAGAGAGAGAAAGAGATAGGAATATCGATCTATTTCTGGGTGTGCCCCATCGAACTAGCAACCTCTGCACTTCAGGATGAAGTATAATTTATAGACTGTAACATGTTAAATGAGTAGGTGTGAGTGTCAATATATCCACTAGAAAAAAAATTAAGCCATTATTTGTGAGTGATCACTTGACCCATGTCTCCTAACTGAACTAGATAGACTGTTGTGTCTGGACACCATGGTTGAGAATTGCCAAGACAGAGATTTCTAATGCCCAAGAAAGGTATTATTTTTAGCTCAGTTTCCACCGTCTGTCTTTTGAAAGTAGAGCCGTGGATTCTCTTGGCTCTCAGACTAGGTGTTGTCTGCTCCTCTTTGGGTTGGCACACTGGGCAGCCTCTGCGAGGTACTTCCTTGTTCTGTCACCACAGGGCGACAGCCTTGTGGGAAGACTTGTGGTTTCTGAGGAAGCTGGGATACACACCACACGGTAATTTAGGAATCATGTATTTTTTTCCCCCAATATACATTGGCCAGGAACTTGAACTGCACTGAACCAGGAGTCCGACCCTGAGGCTGGCTACCCACCTTTCCTTTCTGATACAATAAATTAATCATTTAACCACAGACTGGTGGAGCAACGGTTCAGTTTTAACCTATTCAGCCCCGACTTCAAACCAGAAGCTGTCATGAGTCTTTTTTTTCCTGAAACCACAGAACCCTAACACCAAAATGTCTTCAAATCAAGCCGAAACTAAACTTGGCTCCCATCCTTCCACTTCAACAAGAGGCTTTTTGTACCATTCTCCATGCTTTGCGTGGGCGACACGTGGCTATATATGGTGGAATCTGGTGTTTGAAGGTCATGGACACAGTGCCAGAGTTTAGAGCTATCATGGCAAATACATTGTCTGCATGGTGCAAATTGGAAATCCTGCCCTGGACTAGAATCATTGACGCTTCCACTGAAGAGTCAGAAGGGGTGCTGGTCATGTCTGTGTAGCCTCTTCAGACGTGCAGCACGTCGGCTATTGTGCCCAATGGGCAGCATTTGTATAGTTCTTTTCCCTCTGTAGTGTTCACTGAAGAAGTAAAGACAAGACTTGTCCTCTTGTTCTTCTACTTCTTACTGCCTTGACCTGCGGATAAGTTGGCACTGAGATAATTTAAGTTTACTGAGGAGTGCACTTCTTCAGAGCTTAGGTGACACCTGTGCTCCTTCTGCAGAGGCAGAGGGCACAGTCATGCTGCTGTAAACGGGAGAGCGAATGTCGGAGCCCAGCTCTGTTTCCATCCAGACTACAAGGTGCCAGTGCCTGAGCTCTGTGCCTTCAGTTAACGGGAAGGGTGACATTCAGGCTGGTCATTTTCCTGCTGAAAGGGGGAAGGTTGGCTGGTCACTTAGGGACAGCACCGAGGTGGCCATGCCGGGAGGCATGAAGGAAGGCAGTGAGGATGGGGAGTGGGGGCAAATTTGGGGGACAGGGAGGAACAGCACTTCAGTGTCGACAGAGGACACGGGAGTGAAGAGAAGGAAAAGCCGCCTTCAGTCCGAGGCACTGCCCGTCGTTGCCTGTTGATTCCCATCTTTCCTTCTATTTGGATGGCATCAGCAGAAGGCCAAGCCAGTCACTCTCATGCTTTGGAAACGCTGTACATAATTAAGTATTGTCAAAGTCCATTTTATCTTCTAGAAAACAAGAACCTGGCGTTTATACTGAGAGAGAGACAGACAGACAGACAGAATGGGGCAAGGCCTAGTCCACCCTGTCCAGCCTTGATGGGTTCTAGAACCTCACCGGCTGGCACCATTTTGGCCCTGGGAGCCTCTCCCCGGCTTCTGTAAACTGAAGTCAAATGCAAGCTGACTAGCAAACAGCTACACTACAGACTGAGCCGGCCGCCCGCTGGACAGACGTCTGCCCAGAAATGGGCCTCTTAAACCCCTCTTCCCATTAGCGGGTTGTTTTAAAACATGTTCCCAGGGACGAAGCGAAGCCTTTGTCCCCCCAGCTTTCCTTGGCCGCCTCTATTTCTTGAACCGCGGCCGCTGTGTTATGAAGGATGTCTGCGGGGAAGCCGGGAGGAGAGCATTAGCGGATCGGGCCGGTGCGGCTAAGTAAGCCGGCCATGCGTCCCGGCCGAGCGGGACATTGCATTCACAGGGCCATTTTCGTTATTGCTGCAATTAGTTCTGACTCAAGTGTTTCATAGAGGATGAGTTCTCCAGGCTGAAAGCGGTCGGAGGGACACAGGGTAGCCGCGGGCACGGGCTGCAGCCGGCAGGCAGGCAGGGCAGGAGGGAGGGACCGCAGACATTTCTGTAGGAGCCTCCATTTGTACAATTTGTAGCATTTCTGGTTTTCATGCGGACATTAAACTTGGCCAAGCTGAAGTGCCATTAGCTCTAAGAGAGGATAATGTACATTCGTTCCCGCAAATTCTAAAAAAACAGACTGAAGCCAGAGCTGCCGTCGATGGGACAGCTCCTCCTGACATGGACCTCACAGAACGCCTACAACATTGGACTTACACGCTGGAAAGGGGCAAGCCGATGGTGCCCCTAGAGTCCCAGGTGCTTGGACTCTTCACTGATGATAGTTACCACGAATCTTAGATCTGGAAGACACCCAAGAGATGGTGAAGTGTTGCTTAAATTCCAAGTATGACAAGTTTTAAAAGAACCCCCCCTCTTTTATTAAATTATTGATTGATTTTAAAGAGAGAGATGGGGGGGGGGGCACTGACCGGGGATCAAACCGGCAATCTCTGTGTATCAGGATGGTGCTCGAACAAACTCAGCTATCCAGCCAGGGTGCAAGGATGGCAATGTTTGTTAATGAGTCAGCATAACATTTATGATGGGCCGGGGACGAGGCTAGGCATTAGGGGTGATAAGATACATTATGCACAGGAGTTCCCTCAAGGAGCTCATGGCACAGTGGAGTAGACAGCATCTAAATGCTTTGTCGTGCCTGACCTGTGGTGGCACAGTGGATAAAGCGTCGACCTGGAATGCTGAGGTCGCCTGTTCAAAACCCTGGGATTACCTGGTCAAGGCACATATGGGAGTTGATGCTTCCTGTTCCTCCCCTCTTCTCTCTCTCTCTCTCTCTCTCACTCTCTCTCTCTCTCTCTCTCTCCTCCTTCTCTCCTCTCTAAAATGAATAAATAAAGTCTTAAAAAAAATAAATGCTTTGTCACGACAATAAGCTAAGTGGCATTGGTGCCATATTCCCTGGGAGTCCAGAGAGCACGTGTGCTGTCTGGGGGTGACTGTGCAAAAAGGTGAGGGAAGGTGACAGAGAGGAAATGCCTCTTGAACTGATCCAAGAAAGCTCAAGGCCAGGGTGCGTGGGGTGCATGGTTTTCTGAGGAGCCTGGTCCTTACACGCAAAGGCGTGGGGGTGCCTCACATCACCCTGCACGTAGCGAAGTGAGGACTCAGTAGTTATGGAGCTGATTAGGGAGGTGACAGGGGTTGAGATGAAGAAACGTAAGAAGCCAGGTCCCAAAAAGATGCGACACACTGTTTCCCCAAAAATAAGACAGTGTCTTATATTAAGTTTGTTCCTAAAGACGTGCTAGGTCTTATTTTCAGGGGAAGCCTTATATTTCTAAGCTTGAAAAAAAATTACACTAGGTCTTATTTTTGAGGGATGTCTTATTTTCGGGAAAACAGGGCATTAGGAAGGGCGGGCTCCCTCAGGTGGGCAGTGGGAGGACTGTTTTGGATTTTAAAGACAAGAGTGACCTGATCTGTGGTGGCGCAGTGGATAAAGCATCGACCTGGAACATTGAGGTCGCTGGTTCAAAACCCTGACTTCCCTGGTCAAGGCACATATGGGAGTTGATGTTTCTTGCTCCTCCTCCCTTCTCTCTCTCTCTTTCTCTCTCCTCTCTAAAATGAATAAATAAAATCCTAAATAAAACAAAACAAAACAAAACACCTCAAGGTAAGAGTGACATTCGGACATTCGGATGGGTCATTCCTGGTCAGGGTGACGGAGGTGGGTTGTTAGAGACTAGCGTTGGTGAGACAGTGAAGCAAGGCAGGAAGGCAGGCAGTGGATGGCGGGCAGGAGGGTTCTTCGGAAGACTCCATGGAGCAGAATTGCAGAATCGATGGGATGGGGGAGTGGGACGTAAAGGAAACTGCCAGATGTGTGGCATGGGACATGGACAGGGAGCTGATGCTATCAGAGGGAACAGAACCCCCAGTCGTGAGGGAGTTCACATTCAGACAGAGAGAGTTTGGGATGCTTACGGACTACTCAGGTGGGAACGTCTCCTTGTCTGTGAGTGGCATATCTGCGGAACTGAAACGAGGTGTCCACAGCAGAGGGAAGGATTTGGGAGGGAACCAGTCTGTGGACAGCAGGTGAAGCCACGGGAATAAAGGCCACCCAGGGGCAGATAATAGAATATGCGAAGGGGAGGGCACTGTGGTTCTGTAAGGACTGCCAAGCTTGAGACCTGCCTCTGATGGACGCTTCAAAATGTAACATGCAGTGCAGCACATCTTATTAGAGCCGAGCTGTGCCCAGAGAGTCACGGGTATTTCCAGGGACCAGAAATGAAGAGGGAGTGGAAAATTCCCTTCATTCCCTCCAAATTACCTCTGTAACATCCCTTTCATGGTAGGTGGGTGGCTGGGGTGCTGTGTGCTGGCCGGAGCAGAAACCCTATTGTTTTCAATAACCCAAGAGGTCATGTGGTAACTTTACATGGGACCAGGACATACAGGTTCTGTGCTCACCAAATTGGAGCGTTAAGACCCAGGACCATTCGGAATTAGGGAAAAATTGCCCACAGGCAGGAGAAGAAGACAACTCAATTGTTTTATTTTGGTTTTGAGGTAGGAAAACAAAAAGCCACATGTGGAAATTTTTTAAAATAAAAATTTGTATCCATATGGGTTTGGGGTTAAAAAATTTTTTTTAAGTCACCTCACAGTATAATTTACAGATTAAATGTTCATCTTTCAAAGTGTGGGGTTTGATGCATTTTGACAAAGGTATATCATTATGTAATCACCAAAATAATCGCCCCTCACCTTAAAAAAGGTTACAGGAATTCCAAAAAAAGAAAAAAAAAGCCATAAAAATAGTAATAATCATCGGACACATGAAAAAGCAGGGCTATCCTCCCCAGAATTTTAAATAATGAAACAATCTGGTAGAAACCATAAATAAGATTTTTAAAAAATAGTCCATTGCTGACAGATTTCTAAAATAGAGTGATAAAATGATTGATTTCATGAAAAATTGATGTGATAAATATGAGCTTGGAACTCTCAATAGATTTTTTTTTTATTTGGCTTTGATTGAAGGTCATTGTAACAGCTCTGCTTTGACATCAGATACCAGGAACTTCTCCCCCGCCCACGTTACTTCAGCTACGATAACTATGGAGTAATGACTTTTATGTCACACTGTGAATATGTTTAAGAGGATTAGTTAAAAACTCCAAACCACTCATGCATTGACTAAAAAAAAAAAAATTCTGCCTATTTTTAGAACCAAGGCAGCTTTCCATGTATGGTCTGGACTGGCACTTAGGTGAGTCGGGGGTCAGCAGGTAATCAATCACAGCCAGATAATAGACATTGGTGATATTGCTTTGCAAAGTTTCTGGTCTGATGTATGTCGGTGGCTTGTTCTTCACAGTACCTTCAAAATAGGTGTAATGGAAAGAGGCTTTTCCCTAACGAGTCACAGCAGGCATACAGGAACTTCTGTGACTTAGAAGGGAGAGATGATTGAAGAAGGGAAATGATGATATTTTATTTTTATACTTGGACAGCCAAGGAACTCAGCCGGTCAGAAATAGCCACACACTGTTTACATTCCTGAGAGCCCACAGGGTATACTGAGAGCCTCTTCTGTTTCATGGTGTGACGTCCTGAAGATAGCATAATCCTAAATATTGTGAGTTTTTTTTTCCCCTCAGCCTGGTTTTATCGCTAATACATGACCTGCCCTCTGGTTGTTGGTGGTGGTCAGTCCTGAGCTCTGTGTCCTAAACAGATGCAAACAATTATGGAATAACTGGCTCTCAACGGCCAAGTTCTAGGACAAGAAAATCACCACTGTGATAATCTGGAAGGAAGACTCATGACCTTCAGCTCCGAAAACAACACCACGGTAGCTTCTGGCGTGAGCTGTTATGAGAACACTTGTTCTGTGAGCCACGCGGGGCTGGCGGTGGCTTGGGTCTACACTCCAGAAGCTGGTGTACTTTTTTCCAAGGAGGGCTGGGGAGAACATCGTTGCCCCGTGATCATTTTCTAAATGCTGCGTCAGTCTGAGGTGAATAGGACCTCAGCTTTGCTGTCTCTGGCTCTGTAGTGCTGATAGGATTTTAGAATAGAAAGTTTCAGTGAAGGCAAACAAAGTTTCTTGGTCCCTGACAAACACTGGTGTGTCACATTGGGCTTGCTCAGCATGATGTCACCCAGAAAGCTGGTGTTTTGACATTGGCAATGGAGAGAGACTTGGTGGTGATCAGTGATGGGGGCTGCACGAAGGAGGAGGGTACGTGACCTTGACTTGGTTCCCCCCACCCAACTCTGCACTGGGGATTTCACCCTCCGCCTGGTGCTGGCTTGCTTCTGCAGTGCCACCCGGTCTAGGTCATCTGCCCCTGAGGCACAGCGAGATGATTTTGGAGTCTTCTCACTCCCACAGTCATTCGACTTATCTAATAAAAATATTATTCCTTCTGCCAGAGGCAGCATAAGACCTAGTATCTCACATTCAAAGAACAGATGATGACTGGCTGATGAAAGTGTTGTCTGGGAAGGTGGTTTTTCTTCCTCATTTGCGTTAACGTCTCCTCATTCTTTGTGAGCACTGAAGTTCATCTGTCTCCCTGCGGTGGCCTTGGTCTCTTTAGGAGGCTGTGGGCCTTGTGTTGTCGTTTGGAGTCTGAAACTTACTGGACAAGCATTCTTCTTTCTTTCTATTTTAAAATTAGGCTTCTGTAAGTGTGGCTCATTTTGAGAAACATGTTATACAAAGACACAAATATACAAAATTGATACTTTCAGGGTATGAATGCTCTATAGAAGGAATCTTTGCTTGGCTAAATTACTTACAAGGACTTTTCCTTTATTTATTTTTTTAAGGGATGCCTTCCAGCACTCTTTTATTTAAATAATTATTTGCTAGAAAGCCCGGTTAGAAGGGAATTTTTAGGTTATTCTTTACTGATAGGGTTGCGGGTGAAATGCAGAAGGTCCCATTACATTTAAATTTCACATCACCACAAATACTTTTCTTGTTATAACATGTCCCATTCTTGCACAGACATACTTCTACTCACCGAAGTTTTGGCTATTTGTCTGACATTCAACCTTACGTGAGTGTCTTGTATTTTTATTTGCTATTCATCTGCCCCCCTTACCAGGGTAAGACAGAAACTTAAAGTAGTTAGTTAGTCAACCCTGTCTTACCAAATTTCTATCTGAAAACAACTGTCCCTTGGGTCACATCTCTGTTGTTGCATCAGAGGTGACCTGTGTTGGATGAGACCTGTAAGAGTTCCCTGTGAACTGAGGATAAAGATTTGGTGTATGCGTGCTAGGGGCACAGCATGAGCCAGGAGTCCGAGGCTCAAGGCTCCAATAGGGCGTGACAAACAAGGCTGCGGAGCAAGCTGAGGGAGGTGTCTCTTTTCCCCAGAGTGGCTGCAAACATCCCAACCTCCATTGGTCATGGTGTAACCGCAGAACCAGCTCGGGATGGTCCTGCCCTGTTTAGCGAGGTACTGGGCTGCTTTTCAGACATTATAGACCAAAATCGCAGGTCCTGCAGCCCATGGACGTGCAGAGGAGAGAAGTTTGACCTCCAGCCACACCTCCAACCAAAGTCCAGTCTCCACAATGCAGAACCGGAGCACCAGGCATGGACGGGACTTGAGCTGGGAGCCCTCCTGGAAGCAGAGGGTCCGCTGTCCAGGAGCACGTGGTGCTGACGCCCTCCACCATCAACGGCCATGCTCCCATGTCGTCCGATGAGAGCTCGCCGCCAGACGTCCACATCCCTATGTCTCTAACCCTTTAAAGACTCTTGGCTTAACCCAGGGAGCAGGACAAACTTGAGACACCACTAGGCCCCCATCTCCTCTGCTGGCAGCTTCTCCAGCAAATAAAACTTTCCTTCCCCCAAAGCCTGACGTTTTGAGTTTTGCCCCTGATGACCAGGTGAGACCTCGGTTCTTACCTGTAGAGCACCCAAGATCTCCAGACCTTGTGTTTTTTTTTGTTTTTTGTTTTTTTAACAGAGACAGAGAGTGAGTCAGAGAGAGGGATAGATAGGGACAGACAGATAGGAACGGAGAGATGAGAAGGATCAATCATTAGTTTTTCGTTGTGCTTTGTGACACCTTAGTTGTTCATTGATTGCTTTCTCATATGTGCCTTGACTGCGGGCCTTCAGCAGACCAAGTAACCCCTTGCTTGAGCCAGCAACCTTGGGTCCAAGGATGTGAGCTTTTATTCAAACCAGATGAACCCGCGCTCAAGCTGGCGACCTTGAGGTCTCGAACTTAGGTCTTCCACATCCCAGTCTGACGCTGTATCTCTGTATCCACTGCACCACCACCTGGTCAGGCGACATTGTGGGTTGTTTTTTTTTTTGGGTTTTTTTTTATGGTACCTGGGTCCCTCATGATCTTCAGATGCCAAATGTTAAGTTTCGGTTGTCACCTGGGCTTCTGACAGGCTGGAGATGACAGGTTCCCAGGTGGGCACCATGCAGCCTCTGCTCTTTGACGCGTGGATGATGCACACACAGGTTCAGTGTAACAGTGATGTGTTGTGAGGACTCCCTGGCCGTTGCTAACTCTGAAGCTGGAGGGCTGGGACCACCTCTAAAGGCTGAAAAAAAGTAAGAAAACAGATTTTTTTTTTTTTAAAGAACCTCTAGGAAAGAATGCAAAGCTGCCACCCACTGGAAAGGCTAAGAAAACTTTCTCTTTCTTTCCCCTCCTAGAGCCTACAAGAAAGAGTGTGGACCTGCCCTGCACCTTGGTTTTCGTCCAATGAGACCCGTTTCGGACTTCTGACCTCCAGAACCATAAGATTCTGAGTTGATGTTTATTTAAGCTGCTGTATTTGTGCTAATTTGCTTCACCTGCAGTAAGAAATGAAAACAGATATTACAAGTGCATTTTAATTTGCCATTAAATACGATGACAATGTCGGTCATATTTAAATTCAGTGCTTATATCCTCTGGGTCATTCAGACGTTTGTACTGGTAAACCTGTGGTGGTGTCTTGGACAAATGCTGATTTTCCCTGGAGTAATCATTGTGGTTTTCGTTTGCTTTGTTTTTGGAATACGAATAGCTTTCTGAGAAAGGTTTAACAAGAACTACTTTTTTTTTTTGACACCAGGAATCTGTGAAATGTCTTGATGCTACCCTCAGATTTGACAGATATTGGCCTGGGTATAGAATTCTATGCTGGAAATATATATATATTTCATAATTTTGAATGCATTGCTTTGATTGCTCTGGTGTGTGGTATTTGCCGTTATTTGTCTGTCTCCTTTTAAATAGTGACCTAGCACACAGTTATAGAAAGGAATATCAAATGTTCATGTGTTGTATAAAGAATGATTTTTGGCCCAGGCTGTTTGGCTCAGTGGTAGAGCATCAGCCCAGCATATGGAAGTCCTGGGTGTGATTCTTGGTCAGGGCACACAGGAGAAGCAACCATCTGCTTCTCCTCCTCTCCCCTTCTCTCTTCTCTCTATTTCTCTCTTCCCCTCCTGCAGCCAAGGTTCAGTTGGAGCAAGTTGGCCCTGGGGCACTGAGGATGGTTCCATGGCCTCTGCCTCAGGCTCTTAAATAGCTAGGTTGCTGAGCAATGGAGCAATGCCCCAGATGAGCAGAGCATTGCCCCCTAGTGGGCTTGCTGAGTGGATCCCAGTCAGGGCACATGTGGGAGTCTGTCTCTCTACCTCCCTGCTTCTCACTTAAGAAAAATTAAAAAAACAACAAAAGATTTTTAAAGTGATGGTCACTTCACCATCAGCTGGGTCTATCAATAATAGTACATTGCTAGCTCTATATTTCTCTGTGGTTTTATAACCTTCCCCTTTAAGGGCAGAAGCTATCCTGATGGGCTTGTTAATTACTTCCTTGGCTTTATAGGTCTATTTGCCAGCTCTGAGTGCTTCTCTGAGCAATGGGTGCTAGTTTGGCCCCTTTCTGAGTTTGCCGTCAATGGAAATAATTATTCGTAATCATTTGGGGTTTCCTTTGCTGAATGTGAGGATCGTTGGGTTTATCCATGTTATTTGTAGCTGCAGTCTGTCTGGTCTATGTCACTGCAGCAGCGTAATTAGATCTCAACTTACCTCTCTACTGCTGTTACTGATGGGCATTTTGGATTGTCTTTTCATGTTTTTCTGCCTTTAAGCTTCCAAATTCTGTTTATTTTTTTTTACTATTGTTGACTATTCTTAATTCTCTTTCGTTGTCTATCTTAAATAAACTCCCTTATGCCCTCTTTTTTATTTTCCTTTTCAATGTTTTTCAATTTCATTTTGGGGTGGGGCTTGGGGAGAGGGTTGGGAGGTGAACCCTCGGTTTGAACGAAGCCAGAGTGGTTGTATGAAAATATTATCTGGTATGGTAGCTATGGAGATTACTCTCCATCCACTTTCATACATGCTGGTTCTGCTTGCTGCCACGACCCCAGAGGACTCATCTGACCACCTCGGGATTCTGTTGAAGTTAAGTTTTGTCAAACCCAAAGCTGTGATTTGGCTTCGAGAGCGGCCTGTCTGTATAGCGTTGGGATTTCGCTGCACAGAAGATGCAAGGAGCAGGTATGTGCAAAGCACCTGACACTTAGAAATGCAAAACTGTATTCTCGCCATTACCCAGCAGTCCGTCCACTCCCCCTTCCTCCCCCGTATCTCCTTTGCCTCTGCCACATTCTCTTTTAGCCACATTCTCTTTTAGCCAATCCTGTAATCACCCAGAGCAAGGGTGTGCTCCCTCTGCCTTTCTTTAAATCACAAAAATCTCCGAATCAAACCAACCTCCCGTGAAATCTCAATAAGCACCCCCCAGAATGTGGGGAAAGGCGGCTGCTGCGGGCTGCACACGCACCCAGCGACGCCACCGTTTATCGCGGTTCAGCTCTGCTCGGCGCGTGGCAATAAATTAGCAAAGACAGACTCCAACACAGTTATTTCCTCAACAATTACATGCCGGGAGCCTCGGCAAATGACTGCTTCGCCGTGCGCTCATTTCAAGGCGTATTAGGGACAGGAAATAAGATGGAATGCCATGCAGACAACCAGGGAAGCTATTTGTGCTTCGTCTGCTGAAAGACTCTATTTTATTTTATTTTATTATTTTCCCTGGAGATTTTAATCGGACTCCAGACAGAAAGGTGGTCATTACAGCATGAGAGACTCCTCTTTCTTCCAAGGTCCCATCACGTCGTGCACTGTAACAAGGCGTGCTGCACGCTCACAGTTCGTGGACTTAAATCAGATGGGACCTGGGCCAAGGCAGCGGCAGCGTCAGGAAGACTCCTCCTCCAGGAGCAGCCCGGGATTGCACTCGGAGCGGCGGGGGCTCAGGGGCTGAGGCTGGAGCTCTTGCTGGTGGTGAGAGCCGCAGAGAGCCTCCGTGGCCCTCCGTGTTCTGGGTGCAAAGGGAGGGCAGTTACCTCGGCCTGCCTCCTTCCCAGGAGGGTGTCGGGGGTTCAGTCCCTGAGGGTAGGGGCTCAAGTTACATGATGTAGTGTTTTGTAAAGTTCAAAACAACCGTGGGCTTTTGTGATATAAGCATTTGAAAAATACATGTGAGTGAGGCACAGAATCATTTCGTGAAGGCGCATAGAAGACTTTTCAGGGTCTGTGGGGAAGAACATGGGACCATAGATGGTGCATTTAATGGGTGAATAACCATTGACTGTCAGGACATTGTCATCTGCCATTTGTGTGCTGGGCGCTGTGACAGAGAAGCACCATGACAGCCTTCCTCGGTAGAAACCGTTGTTCTCGTGTGAAGGAGGGGACTCGGGTGCTGGGGGCACTCGCAGGCACTTGACCAGGTCACGCAGCTCATGAAGGTTAGAGGCAGGACTGGAACCCAGGACCATCTGGCCTGTGCCTGTCCTATCCTCCGCCTTCCTCTTGCTTCTTTTTCTCCCCCACCCCTCTTCTCTCTGTCTTCCGTTCCATTCCTCCACCTTCTCCCACACTCAGAAGATGCCCATCCCCTATTGAAAAAGATGCACAGATCTTACAATCATTCATTTCCCTGCTCGTGTAGAGAAATCACGTGTTAATGTTTTCCTGTTTGGAACTGCCCTTCCTTAAGACAGGTCGGGCGCCGACAACGGTCGACTTCGATGCAACGTCTTAGGGCGCGGGTGGCTGAACCTGAACATCAACGCTATGCTTTCAAAATGGGTCTGGCCGAGTTGACTAAGCCTGTACCATTCATTCCCTTAGGTCCCTGAAATAATGGGCTATTCGGGTAGTGAATGTCCTGGTGTAGAATGTCAGTTGTACCGGAAACTTCTTTATGTGGCAGCAGTGAGGTTTAATGTGCTTCTGGCTGAGGGTGGGATGGGGAGAGGCACAGCTCTCTTTGAACCCAGCACAATGCACGTGTTCTAAGGATGTGTCCTCTGTGAGCTAGTGAATGCGTCACAGCTTTGTAGTCAGCGTGATGAGAACACCATGACGTTTTGATTCCACAGCACAAGCCATGAGAACACACACAGCTTCTGCTACAGCTCCTTAGACAATATAGGACATTTATTCTTCTAATTCTATAGACCTAGAGAACATCAATTTGGAATTACCATAGCCATTTGTTGCAGCTTCTAACAATGCATCATATATATATATATTTTGCCCAGAATTCCGTTTCCACGCCACTGACGAGAACACTTTAAGAAAGTATTCCAAAATTCACCTGAAAGGTGGACTGAGATTGATTTTTTGGTTTTGGTTTTTCCTTCCTCATTGCACTGTAGAAGAAAATGGTTTTGTTTCTAACACATCAGCAGCCAACAAGGGTATATAGAACATCCCTCTGAAAAACAGACAAACAATCCTTTTCCGAAAAATGTTTGAAAAAATGAGCTTCAGTAAGTTTTTCATGAGGGTGAACTTCTGCTTGAACTTCTGGGTGTCTTATTCCCCCACTCCCCCCGCTCCCACCTTTATGGAGACAGTATTGACAATAACGCTGTGTGAGTTTAAGGTGTCCACAGCAAAAGCATTAGCCAAGGAAAGGCAAGACTAACAGGGGACCCCTCATCCTTTCCCAGGTCGACATTGCCTCATCCTCTGTTTAATTCTTTAACATTCTCCTTGAGGTTCTCTGCCCCATGGGGTATCACACGGGCACCTCTCCAAAAGCAGACCATCACTGGGGTAGTTCAGCCTCGGGCTCCACTGAAGCAAAGGTTTCCATGAAGAAGGTTTGGGGTGTGTCAGGGTTGAAGGCAGGAAGTGCTTGGTACATTTCTACAGAAATGGGATCAGCCACGGACTGATGGGGTCTTGGGAAGATAATATGTCCCCAAAGGAAGAACTTAGCCACTTTGCACATTGCCCGACCGGTGCCAGGGGGCCTCCTGGCACAGAATCCTGTTGTGAGGGGTCCATTCACGTGTCTGCTCAGCCAGGGTCTGTGGTGGGGGCCCGGTAGGGGGCTCACAGGACAGGAGAGGGGAGCTTATCATCAATGGAGCCGCACCTCACTCCCCTGCTCCACACCAATTTGCCTTTAAGCTAATGGACAACTATTTTTTTTTTAAACTGTCATTTACTGAAAGTCTCTGAAGTTTTCCCCACATAGGATTCAGACGGTCCCAGTGTGGCATGGGGTGCTGGACCAGGAAGCTCGGGCCAGCGCCAACCACACAGCCACAGCTTGCCCCTCCTGCCGGGGGGGGGGGGGGCTTGGAAGTGCATTGTTGGTGGGATTCTCTGTGGTGAGACGCCCACGTGGTTCAGGCTGGGTGAACTGGCAGGCAAAAGCCGTGTGTGCCTACTCCTTGGGAACTGGCTCTTAACATTTTCTGCCTCCTCAACGCTGTGTTCTGGTCCCTTTGGATCAGGCACCCTGTTCCCCCATCGGAGAGGCAGCGAAGTCCAGTTCTATAATCATCTGCTAGGTACGGTCTTGTTCCATGCGGGTATGGTTTTCTAGAAGAGTCCACGGACTACCATGTTTTATTGGACACCAACTTTTAGGGCTGAATCAGGTCTCCTGAAGTTCATAAACGTTAATTCCTGCACCGACCTCACCCTCTTCTGGAAAGTTTTAAGGGCAAAGGATTGATCTGAAACAAGGGGTGAATATCCACTCTTTAAAATAATGTTTAAAGATTAATAGAAGTATTTTTAGCATGCCACCACATAACACTTTTAGAAAGGAAGACGGGCTCTCCCATGTTTATTGCAAACTTGCTTTATTCACCGCTGCTGTGCTCTTTCTTTGTTGTAAACAGCCCTCTCTCCTCTGTCTGGCTCAGACAGATGGCCTCGGCTCTGCACCGGGGACTTCCGTCCCCTGTTGCTAAGCAACCCTATGCATCCTAGCTGCATCCTTTCTCTCTTGCATCCCGTTTCCTGCTCAGCAACTGGAAACAACTGGCTAAGTGCTTCAACAGGCTACTTCCTCCTTTCGGCAGGGTTGAATATCCATCAAGTGTCTTCCTGGGCTCCTTTCTCTTCCTGTTACAAATTGGTTTTCCTCATCGCTTCCTACTTACATCAGCTACTCAGGGAAGAAAGGCAGGCAATGCATATATCAGCCAGTTCCACAGCTGCGGTTGGGGGGGGTGTCAGGTGGGGGTGGTGGGGGGGACATGGGCCAGGAATTGCGTGATGTTTGAAACCAACATTTCTGGATTGCAGTTAGGCATGGAGCTCCCATGGGTCAGTTCGTTCTCTCAGGGCACCTTTTCCCAATAGACACTCGAGTGTAAAAACAACACAAAACCAAACAAACATCAAAACCAACCAACTGCACAATCAATCTTTCCTCCTTCTGGGCTTGAGAAGGATAATTAAATTTGACAATTCTCACCAAATATGAGGTAAGCAGAGGACATGAAAATGTGAGTGTGTATTTTGAGGACCAGAAGTTTGGGATTGAAGGAGGAAAAAAAGAACTCTAAACAAATAAACAAACAAACAAACACCAGAAAGATGAGAAAGAAGTTTTTTTTTTTTTTTAAAGACCATAGGTCATGTTGGGCCCCGCCCTTTCCGGGGAAGCAGTAGGAAATGAGACTAATGTATGAATTCTTCCAATTTTTATTTCATGCCCCTGAATTCACGTCAGTGTTCTGATCCCTGTGGTCACGAATCTCAAGTAATTAGACTGAAGTTAACCCAAAGAAGACGTCAGTGAGTGGGGAATGGTAGAGAGGGGGTGCTTTGGGGTTGGGACATTTGGAAAAGCGCACTCCTGGCTCCTTTTACTGACCTCAAATTCCACTTTCTGAAGGAAAAGCCAAGGCCACGTGGAGAAGCTTTATTTGAAAGCCAGAGAACGGAACATGTGCGGTACTACTTTTCTCAACCTAAAAGACAGAGGTGCTTCTGCAGTGCATGGTTTGAAAAGTACCATACCACGTCACAGAATTAAAGTGGTGTCTGATAACTGTAAATGTAACAAAAATTTCAGTTACCTTCAATTTATGTGTAATTGTGTGAAATGTTCTCTTTAGGGGCAGGCACGCTGGCTGGTCTTCAGGTCAGTGACATTTTGGCTTGTCACCTGTGTTGTTGTCCATTGGGTTGCTGTGGATCTTTTTCCCGCACAGACTGGGAGCATGGGTGTAGCTTCCACGATCACTGTTGCTCAGGCCTGACTTTGCTCCATGTGGGTGGGCTTCTTGCCTGAAGGAGGTTCTAGCAACCAACCTTGATGCTTCTGTGCTGCTCGGTACAGCTGGTAATTGTGGCCGGGCCACTGCCACGCCACTGGTCTTGGTGCTCAGCCCGACCCCAGAGATGCTGAGGAATGGTGAGGACCTGAGGTTTGCAGCTGTGCTCATGTGAGGTCCCTGGGGTCTCTTGTTCCTCACGGGGGCCTTCTTGGTGTGGCCACCCCACAGCTCTTGTGATGACTCTGGCTGTGCTGGGTGGGGGAGCTGGAACGGAGGCAAGCCCTGGCATTGGAGACGGTGATGTTGGGTTCGACCTGACAGACGGCAGGGGATGGAATCATGTCTGTGCCTTTAGTAGGGACTCTTCCTGACTCTGTGTTCATAGTGGGGAGGGATCGGGAGTCACCTGCTAGACAGAGGCTGGTGTCCTTTGTCGGGCCATATAAAAATAAAAAAGTAGATGGAAGATTGGTAATGTAGATGAGTTAAGTCCTACACACATATATAAGTGTATTTATGTAAATATGTGTTTATATGTATATATACATAATGCATGTGTATATATGTGTGTGTATATAATGCACTTGTGTGTGTGTGTGTGTGTATACATATTTATAGGGGAAGTGGATATTAAAAATAATTAAAACCCCTCAAGACAATTTTAGCTTATTCCTTCAACAGGTGCATTGAATGCTATCCTACATTTCATTTTTGTTTTATCTGGGATTGTAAATAAAGTTAAGTAAAATTATACTCTCCCACTAGGTATTTATATTTAGATATAAAGGATTTGTCCTAATTATAAATATCATCAGGTCTCTGGATCTTCTTATTTTTTTCTCTTTAAATCTTGTTTCAGAGAGCATCTCCTGTTCTCTGATTCATACTGTGCCCAGGAAAAATAAATAACAGATTCAAGTAAAGAGAAACTCATTCTGTTTGGAGGGCTCAAGCACATTCAGTTCCCCCTCTGTCACCCCCCCCCCCCCGACTATGTTGAGGCCATGAGTCTTGACCGTGGTGTGTGTTCCTGGCGAGATAGGGAGGCGGCAGCCAGGAGCTGTCACCACGGACTTGGGGCAGAGCAGCTGGGTGAGCTCGAACTGTCAACAGAGTGACCTCCGGATTAATGCAGGGAGAATCTCTCTCCCCCCTTTTTTATAATCAGTGTTATTATTTCTCTTCATACTGGAAGACTAAACTGTGTTCAAGGTAGATATTTGGGAAAGTGAGGGGTGAGACACACCCTGAGGGTCACCCCCGGGAGCACAGTGGGGAGTTTCCTTCCCCCTTTCTTCCCTTTGTTGGATTCTGATTGTCCTAGCCCACGGTTTTCTAGATGCTTGTTCCCTAGTAATGAAGGGCTTTCCATGTGCTAAATATGTTAAATCTTGATGGACAATAACGGCATATACAACCCATATACAAATAACATTGGTTATTTGCCCAAAGGGTAGATTCATTCTGCTTCTAATAACAGCTACAGGTCTTGGTCAGGTGGCTCAGTGGATAGGATGCTATGCAAGAACGCTGTCCGGGCACCTGTGAGAAGGAGTCAGTGAGTGCACAACTAAATGGAACAACGAAGTGGAGCAATGAGTTGATGTTTCTCTCTCTCTCAACTTAATGGAAAAATAAAAAAATAGCTACAGATTTTATTATGAAGTAATGCAAAATCCTGGGGAAGACACATTTTGGGTGGGAACCTTCTTCCTGTGTCTTTCCTGCCACAGACACAGATGGCATCTTTGTGGCGTGGGTCAGCCATGAACAGTCTGACCCTCGAGCCTAGGGGAGGCTTTTATTTTAGGACTAGCCACAGAAATTCCACTCTCTCCCCGGCACCTGCATGTTGAAGGGGGCACTGAGGATGCCCAGAAGCAGCTCTCTCATGAAGGACACGCTCAGCATGTGTGTGGTGTCCCCTGGGGGAGACACAATACTGTCCACAATTCGTGGCTGGGTCTGTGTAGGGGCCGTGACTATTCCCAGTTATTCTGTAGTCCTGGGACCTGTCTCCCCAGCTAGGTTGTCCGTTGCCTTGGCACAGGTCCAGGGAGGGCAACTTTACTTGTGTGTGCTCACTCCAAGCTGAGCATGATTCTGGGCATGTTGTCATCACTTAAAAGCAGTTTATTTTATGGCGGTGGTGAGATAGAACCCTGAGATCACAGGATGTGGTCAGCCCCAGGTGGCGGTCACGTGGACAGTGGCTGGAGGGGAAATGTTGGGCACACTCGCCTGACACGAGATTTGAGGGATATTAAGCAGGATGGTTGGGCTTATGTCCGGGGTTAGGACATTTATTTGATAACGTCATGTCAAGGTTGAGATAGTGGGACTCAGAGTCATGATGTTGTCAGGATTTCTAATTAGCGTGCTGTTCTTTTCTGTGGAAAACCACAGATAAGCCTGGTTCTCAGAGGCGCGTCCCCACAAGAGAGAGGGACTGAGACTGTTTTAGTAATGGACACAGGAAGCAGCCCTGTGCAGGTCACGTGCCTTTACCACTACCATCCCTCCCTGTAAAGTATTCTTTAATCCCTTTTTTTTTGTTTGTCTCACGTATTTTAATACTTCTGTCTACACAAGACATCTAACAATGACAATATCCATAAAAAATTATAATCACTGAATCCTATTAAAGTACTCACATGCAAGTTCACTGGTTTTTCATATACATAATATACAAAAACTCTGTAAACTAAAACATTTTTGATCAAATACATCAATATACCCTTTCTCTTTCCTCTTTAATAGGTTTGTTTCTTTTGAGTTCGTTGAAATCATTGCATTTTTCTATATAGTTTAAAACTATTATTATTATTATTATTATTATTATTATTTATCCTATTCCGGACTATTAGCACAGTGGCTTCCTAGATGCTGAGTTTCTTGGGTCCTGAGATCTGTGAGTCCTGGGTTCTTCGGGTCCCGAGCTCCTAGGACCTCAGGCTCCCTTGCTGGTTTGCCTGACTCCTCTCTCCATCCCTCAGTCCCATGCCTGTGTTCTATAGAGCGTCCAGGACCGATGGTGGGACGTATCGGAGGAATAGTCCATTTCATCCTCCTGTAGGTGAAAGTCTCCCCAGATGGAAGATTTTGTACAAATATTAACTGAACTTCCTTTGTAGCCTCTCTGTGTGTCCAGGCAGTAGTTCCAACACTGTTGTCCATCTGCTGACCCCCGACCCCAGACTTTTCTTTTTCTTTTAAGAAAAGCTACATTCGTGGCTAATGAAAGGCAGACATTACAGTACAGCTTAGGGCAGGGGTCCCCAAACTTTTTACACAGGGTGCCAGTTCACTGTCCCTCAGACCGTTGGAGGGCCGGACTATAAAAAAAACTATGAACAAATCCCTGTGCACACTGCACATATCTTATTTTAAAGTAAAAAAACAAAGCGGGAACAAATACAATATTTAAAATAAAGAACAAGTAAATTTAAATCAACAAACTGATCAGTATTTCAATGGGAACTATGGGCCTGCTTTTGGCTAATGAGATGGTCAATGTCTGGTTCCATATTTATCACTGCTAGCCGTAACAAGTGATATGATGCGCTTCTGGAGCCATGACATGTGCGTCCTGCGTCACCGAAGTAGTACTGTACGTGAGCGACACTGCGCTTTGGGGGCCATCACATACAGTACTTCAGGACCACCAGTGAAAGAGGTGCCCCTTCCAGAAGTGCGGTGGGGGCCGAATAGATGGCCTCAGGGGGCCACATGTGGCCTGCGGGCCGTAGTTTGGGGACCCCTGGCTTAGGATATTTTTGTTGTGGTATTTTAAATGGACTCTGAGTTATTTAAGGTTAATATTATTAGTTAATTCTGTTAGGGAAAATGGCATTATAAGTAGTAACATGAATTTCATTTTTTTGCCTGCTAAGTAAGGTTTAAGGCAATTTTGTATCTAAACATTATTGAAGTTGCTCACGAGGGACAGATAATTTAATATTGACACAACCTTATATAAATCAGAAAGGCACACATCGCAGTAATGAGATACACAGAGCTGTGAATATTAATGGGGAGACCTTCCGGGGAAGTGTGGTATAAAATCAAAGAGACTCCAGACTCTGGATGGAAATGATGAAACCGGCTCACGATGAAAAAGTTGGTTGTTTTTGTTTCAGATCTCTTTTCAAGCCAGACTACTCTATGTCCCTAGAAGAAATGTATGTCCTTACAGCTCTCATCAGAAAATGAAAGGCAGAATTTCCAGAAATAATAATAATAATAATAATAATAATAATAATAAAAATAAAATGGAAGGTTGAAATCTGTAGAGAACACACAGCATTGTTGGCTTTGCATGTAAGACATGAAGATGGCACTGAGCTCTCTTCTGAAATAAATGTGAGCTCCTCTTCCAAACAACAAGGTCATCTCGATTAATAAGTGCATGTGTGTTATGCACACACCCATGTGCGTGTCAACGCACACACGTGAAAATAGATATTGCTGTCATTAAGGAGTGTTGGCGGTTGATGTATCAACCCCCATTTTAAAGTACACATCGAAAGGGCGTAAATTACATGTGTTCCGTTTTGGGTCTTAAATATTCAAAAGAGGTAAATATGAAAGCTGGAAAAATCTAAAGTAAGCACAATAAGAAAAACAAAAAAATGACCTATTAGTCAATGATGCCAGAAGACACTGAGGCAGGGTGTGGGAGGCCCTTCCTCGGGGACCAGAAGGTACCTGGATATACCTGATGTAGAACTGAGCTTTCTTGGCCGCGGGAAAGAGGAATAGGTAGCCCTGTTGGCGTTTCATTAGGTTCGTTGGACTCTCATAAAAGTTAGTAAAAAAAAGATGTTCAATTCAGTGAAACTGTTGGTGACTTTGAAAAGCAACTGTTTTGAAGGAGAGAGTTACATTGAAGCTGGCCAAGTTGTACACATGTAAGACCGGCTCTCACAGTGGTCAGTCATAGCGTTAGAACTCCAGCTCAGTTGCCGTGGCTTCCCTGGACTGTTCTCTTTCTAGTCCTGCATGATCTTCATGAATCTGTCCCCCACCCACCTATTTTTTTTTAGAGGGGCTATGAGCCAGGTTATTCAATGAGTGGGCACAAGGCACTTGTAGCAGCACATTCTCTGTCTTGCGTTCTTGTCACCATAACAGAATTTTAATGCAATCTCAGCCGGCATAGGATCAGATAATATGTAGAGTTCTACCATCCCTCAAAGGTAACATTTGAAATAAAAAGTAAGTCGAGTCTTTTCAAATTTTAATTAAGCTCTGCAGTTGCTCACGGAATCCTCTGTCAAAGCCAATGATGCTGCGTCAGCTTTGATTCCCCGAGAGGACGAATGGTCCACATGCAACTGGCCATGTCAGTAAATTCGTGGAAACCACTGCGTCATCTTCCTCACCGACGCCTGCTGACAGATTGGATTCTGATGGATTCTGGTGTCTGTCGGTGTGAATGAATTCCGACAGTCACTGTTTCTAGGAATGAAAACGACTGGTGGCATCGAGGTCTCAAGGTCCCTTAGATGCCTCTGCATTACCGCCGGCTGGGCTGCGGCCAGAGAGGGACTGAGTTCTGCTGCTCTGTCTACATCCTGAAAAAGCTGCTTCAACAGATGGACTGCTGTGGATCTCCATTCAGCGAGAGAGGAAATGGGACTTGTACTCTTCAGCATGAGCAGGACACTCAAAAGCCATTAACGTGGAAACTTGAAACAGCATCCAGGCCACTTGTGGGAAAAAAAAACACCATACTTTAGCCAGAAATGCTCAGTTGGGAGTTTTCCTTCAAAACTCCTGGAAAGTGGTCTCCATCTTACTTAGACCAATTCTATAACTATATTTACATATCTTTTTTTTTTCTTCCAGGAGCTTAAAATACACCCCATACTCTATTCCCCCCCCATCTCTGCAACACTGTTTGGATCCCTGGGGGGGCTGTGCACTATGAGCTGGTTTATGGATTTTTATTTTCTATTTTTTTTTTTGTATTTTTCTGAAGCTGGAAACGGGGAGGCAGTCAGACTCCCGCATGCACCCGACCAGGATCCACCCGGCACGCCCACCAGGGGGCGATGCTCTGCCCCTCGGGGGCGTCGCTCTGTCGTGACCAGAGCTACTCCAGCGCCTGGGGCAGAGGCCAAGGAGCCATCCCCAGTGCCCGGGCCATCTTTGCTCCAATGGAGCCTCGGCTGCGGGAGGGGAAGAGAGAGACAGAGAGGAAGGAGAGGGGGAGGGGTGGAGAAGGAGATGGGCGCTTCTCCTGTGTGCCCTGGCCAGGAATCGAACCCTGGACTTCCGCACGCCAGGCCAACGCTCTACCACCGAGCCAACTGGCTAGGGCCTATTTTCTATTTTTTTTTTTTTTATGAGAAAACCTCTGAAGAGTTATTCCTTAGCTTGGATAGAAACCAAGTTCTGCCCTGCTCGCTTTTGGTTCATGTGGACAGATTTGCTGTCAGGCTTTGTGCCCTATAGCTTTATCCATATCCCCCAAAATACCTGGTTTTCTGATGTCCTCGTTATCTGTATGAGATGTGTGTAGGGTGTGCAGATGGGACACCTACAATATTTAATTACTCTGTATCTCCACAACTTCACAAACACACACACACACACACACACACACACACACACACACACACACACACACCTATTCTACCTCCTGTGTTTAGTACATTGACAATTACATGTCTGTCAGTACATGTTCTTTCTCCAGGGACACTGAGTGCTCAGTAGACGAAAATTAACACTTTTGCTTGAGTCTGAACACGAAGGAGTTTCTCTCCTTTTTTCATCTCCAGGGCCTGATGGGAAAGTGTGGTCATTTTCCTTGGATGGTTAGTATGTTTCACGTTCACGAAGCTAGGAAAATAGGAAACCGTCTTTGGTGAAGAGGAGGAAGAAGGGACATTGTTTCTATCTTATTTTATAGGGCTGGTTTCAAATTAAAAAAAGTATAGATGTATTATTGATTGATAGATTTTATGAAGAGGAAGGGGGACAGGGAGAAACATCACGCTGTTGTTCCACTTATTTATGCATTCACTGGTTGACTCATGTATGTGTCCTGATCAGGGAGCAAACGCATGACCTCGCTGTATGGGGCTGACTCTCTAACCAGCTGAGCTATCTGGCTAGGCAGTTTCAAATTCTAAACCATAAGAGAACTGTTTTTACTTTGCATCATTTATTTTTCAATTAAATATTAAGCAAGAATAGCCTTTTATAGAGTTATCATATGCTATACAATTTACTTGGAAAACCATGTTACAGAGAAAATACACCTTTTTTTTTGGCTAAAATAGACTTCATTGATATAATTCCACTGTTGTCGCAAATCAAACATTAAATGGATCAGATTACTTCTTCTTTCTCATCAATAAATATGTCACTAGTAACAAGAGCATCAATGGCCACATGCTCTCTACACAAGAATTGAGATAAACATGATTCTTCTCGTAGACTGACTGGCTGGGAGCTGGACATTGATGATTTTAAGACAAGAGAACTCATATATTAACAAGTTACCTCAAATAAATAATTTTTTAAATAATAGCTAATTAAATTATATCAATCAAGTTCTTTATCTTGGGAGGAAGGTTACAGCTCCATAGTCCTCGATGACAGCCAAGCCCATGTCATTGTCCCCTGCTCTTCCTGGCTATGTGTTGCATTACCCTTCCCACCAGACCCCAAACCCCACTCCTATGTTCCTACCTGGCCTGCCATTCCCACCTCCTTTATGAGGATTCCTCCGGCCCTTCCAGCTGGTAACGTGTGGACCCTCTCTCTCCTCAATCCCTAAAACACATCAGAATGGAAGAGGACCAAGGAAACATCAGCCAGTGACCGTCACAACCCGGCCAACGCTGTCGTGGTCTGGGTTCGGCATTGGGAGCAGACACAGAACGAGTGGCCAGCCATGGGAGGTGTCATAGCGGTGGACTTCACGTGGTTTGCAGACAGATCACACATGACATGTAGGGCAAAACAAGGGATCCAGAAAAACTCCCTGGTTTCTGATCTCGGAGACCGATAGGAAGGAGACTACATTTTTTGAATTAAGAAAGGGTGACAAGGACAGCCTGGAGATGCCCATGAGGCAGCTATGCTACTGGGTTCCTAACTAGCAAATACATAAAAAAAAATGTATAAAGTTGCATAAAGACAAAATTTTTTTTAACTTCTGGAACTTACGCATGCCTAGATCAACAAGGTGGTTGTTCAGAGATCCAGGCTGACAGAAACTCTGCCACTGTTTACATGTGGCTTTATCTGTTACCCTGTGTCATGTCCCTTCCACCAGGAAGAAAACAGAAGCAGGACACAGGGGCCGTGGGAGCGGTCTAGGGGCCACACTGCTGGAATTTGAATCACTGAAAACCAGCAGGTGGCCACACCTATCTGGGGAATATGGTCTCGCCTGTCAGGGGCAGATTCTCAGACAAGATCTGGGATGCAGTGATGATTGACACTTATGGCCATGTGTTATAAAAGGGTAAATCTGTAAGAGACTAAGGTGGAATGGGATGTGGGCTCACACACCACTACTGGGCTGGGGAGAATGTCAGCCTCCCCTTCCGAGTCCTGGCAAGCCCATGGGCAGGGCAGCCAGTGCCTTGGGCTGAGAACTTGGAGAAATAAACATAGGACGTAGGTTCAGCCCTGAGGACCAGGGGGACCAGTCTGGAATTTTTGTGGAAAACTAAAAATGAGGCTGAGGCATGGAAGTGGGTATCTCCGCTCTTGGAGATCTAAAAAGAGAGGGAAAAAGGACAGATGGGCCTACTGCTGAGTCAAGCATTTTAGTGAGGGGTTCTTGGGCAAGTGAACACCTCCTTGCTCACTTACAAAATGGACAGAATGACAATGCCCTCCCCCAAGGATTGTGGGGATTAAATAAGACACGTAAAACATTAACAAAGTGACCTTCCCACGAGCAGGGCTCAATCTGTCCCTCATTCTTTTTATTTCCGTATCTCTGAGGAGCCCTTGGCGTGTTTGCGAGTGGCCTTGTGCATTGCTGGTATTTCGCAAATGTTTGTTGAATGAATAAGTATATACCCGGTCAAGGCGGAGAAAATCTCATTGCTGTGCGATTACAATGACGAACCTTCAGATAAACAAATGTGCACAGAAGAACCTTGTAGTCTCAGGGATAAACAAAATATATTTCCATGTAATAAAACACTCAGGTTACATTGTAAAGCATTTGGCAAAAAACGATTGTGCAATTTCATTGATTTAGGAATCCTGGATTTTGTAAGAGGATTTAGGGAGAGAAAAAAAAAGAAAAAGAATTATTTTTCTCTCCTCAAACTCTTATAGCAGTAAAGACTGTAGACACTTCATATATTTTTTTTCTCAGTTAAAAAAAAATCTGTAGTTAATTATTATTTAAGTATAACTAACTACTATATATCAATACTATTTTCAGTTCTCAAATTAATAGCCTGGATGTGTTATTTTTTTGAGTGGAGAAGAAATCTAATTAGTGTCACTGATGGGTTACCTTGGTACCAGGGGAAGCCCTGCAGTACGGGGAGGGATGCCCTTCGAAGGGCCTCCTGTGAGCTAGTTCAAGTGCTCTGGCCTTTTGTGGGAACAGAAGTAGCTGTGAAGACAGTGTTGTCCTTTTGCCAGGCAGAGTTAGTGCCTTTTTGTTTACCTTTGGTAAAATATAACAAACTTTCACAGGGCAACAAACAGCCCAGGGCCAGCGTTTGCAAGACAACCTGTCGTAGAACAGCAAACTGGGGCTCTGTGCCTGTCTTGTCCCTGACCTCTCACGTTGAATAAATGTGCCTTTGTTTTATCTGTTAAAAGACTGCCCACCACCTTTCCCATGCAAAAGGTCACTGGTGTTCTCTGTCCACAAGTGAAGGGATAGCTCACCCAGTCAGAAAGCAGTGTCACCTTGCCTTTATTCCTTTAAGATGTTTCCTGAGTATTAGCCCTTTGTGATGAAGTAAGGAGGACTACTTTATTCCTGTTCATGGTCATGGTTAAGATGTGTCCAACCGGGCTGTGTGGAGCCCATGCATGGGGTGGGTGTCAGGTTCACAACTGGAAGGGCCAGCCCCTCAGCTGCTGGGAGACCTCTCTGAAAATGCAATCTTCTGTTGTCTCTCTTCCTCATGGACCGGTCAGTGGCTCCTACCACCTGTAGGGCAGACAGCCACAGCCTGAGTTGCTTAGATTGCATTCAGGGTGGCCAGGACTTGGCTCCGCCTCCTCCCCCAGGTTTGATCTCCTGCTCAAGTACACCCCACCCTCCAGCCATGAAAACCACTCATCTTCTCCCCAGAGGGCTCTCCAGACTCCCACGGGGTGGGGCAACCTCCTGTTCCCACGCCTCCTATTCTAAGTGAAATACATTCTTAGAAAGATGCCAAGTTACAGGAAAACGAAGCAGTGGAAATTCAACCAGTGTTTTAAGTCTGTGCCCCTAGTATCAAACCTGTAAATGCAAGTACTTAAAACATGTTTGCATGTCTTGGCGAAGTCTTAACACATCTCCCCCCACCCTCTTTCTGTGTCTCCGTGGCCCCCTCTGCATGGAGTCACACTGCCGTTTGCTTCTGTCTCCCTCTTTGTCTCCGTCATCCTGACACCTGTGCTCGTTCCTTAGGCATCGAGGGGTCCCTCTGTCTGCATCCCCCCCACCCCTACCGCACACCAAGTGTGCCATGTCACAACCTTGCCTGACTGCTGGTTTCCGTGCCCATGGTACCTGTGAACTAGAAGCTCCGTGAGGTCAGGGGCTGTGGCTTTTCCTACCGTGTCCCCTGGACACAGTTGACACTAAGACACTGTTTGCTGGCAGAAAGAGTGAGTGACTATGATTGGACACGAGGAGTAAAGAGCTCAAGGACGCTCTCCACATCTACACGGCCTCTGGATGGGACCTGTAAAGATCATGTTTCAGAACGGTTACTGTCCATTAAAAGCAAGGAGTCCCAGAAGATTTTTAGCTCCATCAAAGTTCCCCATTATTCTGTAATTGGTGCCCAGGAGCTGAAAGTCCACTGTTTAGTCTATGCCCTGGACGGACGATAGCCACGGGCTCTCCACTGGGTCTCCCTGAAGCGGATGGTGCAGTGTAAACAACCAATGGCTTCAATATATTGATTGGAAAACTGGATACTTTATGTAACTTTTATCTTTTTTTTTCTGTTACTACTCCTTTGAGTAGCACCATTTGTTGGTGGGGATGGGAGAGAAATGTCTTAACCCTCCAAGAATTAATTCAAGAGAAACTCTATTCTAGGGCCATAGATAATTGAATAATATTATGTTTTTGGTCAATATCTTGAACCTGGAAGAAAAAGGAAATCTTTACATTGCAAGTTAAAAATATTCTAGGCATGAAAGTATTAAGGAAAAAACCCCCTCAAAAGTTCACATTTAGAAAATTCACATTGAAGATTGTATTGGTATTTTTTAAAACTAATATAGAGATTTTTAAAAGAAAATGAATAATAACTATACAATTTTTAAGCTTTCATAGGGAGTGATGTTTCTTAAACTCAAGGAAAACAACCTCATTTTGAGTTAGAAAGTATGCCTTGATATGTTGAAATACTTTTAGTCATTTTTGAAAATGAAATTCCTTGAAATATATTGAAAAATAAGTCCTTACAAAGGAGAATGATAAGATCATAAAAGCAGTAGAAATTCAGTAATTGTTTTGAGTTTGTTCCTCTAATATTAAATCTGAAATGTAAAAATACTTTAAACACATTTGAATTTTTATCACATTTACAGTAAAAAATAGGATGGTCGCCTTCAAGAAGTTGAAAAGCAATGAAAAGATAAATAAAAGCAAATCTTGTTCTATCCTGTCAAAAACGACAACAACCTTTACTATGGTTTGAGGAGTGTGTTTTTTAAAAATGTGAGTCACAGACAGGGAGGTGGTAGGAACAGCGAATGTGCTTTGTGCTGGTCATCCTCTAGTGTTTGGAAAGCTTCAGGAAGTCTCTGGTAGGGGCGGGGCAGCTCAGGCAGGGGTGGTGTTGAGAGCAGGGTGGGGAACAGATGCTGACAAGTCTCAGCTCACTGCTGACTGGCCGGAAACTCCAGGGTGGCCTCTTTGATGAAGTCCCAAGGGCGGAGGGGGTGGGTGGACTCATCACTCAACCCAGGCGGTGTTGACTGGCCAATAAGGGAACCCTGTAATCCGATATATCTTTAAGGGAGCCTCTGAGTAGTTTTGGATGTGGTTAAAGAGCCACCATTGTGCTCAGGGAGATAATAAATTAGGATAAACCCCATCCCATTTCCTCGGATGACCATTCCTTCTTGCCCATTTATATATACTGCCACTCAGTGTCCCACAACTCTTCCAAGGTGTCGACCAGGGAAAGAGGATGAGAAGTTAAAATTCTTGCTTTGTGCTTAGAAAATGCCGTCCAGTTGGTTTAAGAGAGACAAAACCAACCAGCTACTGGATGGCTTGTTTTGTCTGTATCCAAGGACCTCAAAGTGCTGTCTGTCCACACGAGGTCCCCAGGCTGGTGAAGCCCCAGGAAAGAAGTAGCCCTGAGGTATGACTGAGACGTCCTGGTGCTTACAAAGGAAAAATATGGGTCATGTACTTAGAGGGCTTTCCTGGCCAGAGAGGAGAGAACTATGATCTCTGCGTCACACACACCTCATGGGAGAGGGTGACTGTCCCTCTTGAGTCCTGATTCTCTTGCTTGGTCCCTTTAAAATTCCTTCCGTTGATACGTCAGGGTCAAGGGAGCAATCCTATGGACCTAAGAAGATATTATTCACAGGTATCTGTAATTTGTAGGCTCAAAAGAGAAAGAAAAAGAGGGAAAGACCTTGGTTTATGTCACTCCAGAAAAGTGATCCGCTGTTGTGTCAACTGGCCCCTTTACAGTCACATAGAAAAACATGACCCTCAATCCTTATTTTGGATTTCAGTTACTTTAAAAAACTCTTCAGTTGTAATTATTAAGAAGAACTTCTAATAAGGGTAACATTTTCTGTCTGGGAGATAATGTACTATTTGTGGAGACTGGAATCCAGAAATCCTCAGTCTGTTTTATCACTTGTAGGAGACGTGTTTTGGGAGAAGTCTCTTGACGGTGATATTTACTCTGTTCATTTTCCAAACTAGGTGACGTACCTAATGATTTCTAAGATCTCTTTAACCTCTTGACCATCTGCGAATATAATAACGCTTGACTAAATTGAATGTTCTTCCTTTTTATGGTTGCTCCCATCAGAAGAAAAAAAGATGTTCGTATCTTGTGGGTAGGAAAACAAGACATTTCAAGACAAAACAACTTGCCCCACTGGGAACTCCTGAAAGGCTGAGACTGTCTACGTGCCCATGACTTAGCAGCTTCTGAATTCTTCCGAGTTAAGGGAGGAGGTGGGCGAGCAGAACCCCTGGTGTTGGACAAAGTTGATCAGTCACAGTGCTGGTAGCAGCTGATGACACACTATGGGACATGATTTCAATGTATTGCACATTCTGTCTTTATTTCTCTACCTCTGTCCGAAAAGAGCCCAACAGACGTGAAACCATCAAACAAGCACATCGCCTGTGGGGAGCAAGGAGGTGTCTCCCGACGATTTTCCCTCCTGACAGTCCCTCTCGATGGCTTCACCTCAGCCAGTAAAAACACCGATCGATGTCACCGTGACAGATATTTCTCCTGCCTGTGATAGTGTCTGTAAATCAGGCCCCATCAGGAGACAACAGGAAATATCATGACAGTACATCACCCTTGGCCATCCCACCTGTGTCAAAGAACAATAAGCATTACTTTAAAGAAAAACATTTTTTTGGGAGGGACAACAAATTGAGGCAGTATTTCAAACAGTGGAATTTTGTCGTGTGCAGCATGGTTGGGCACATGGGTTCTGGTGAGCAGCTGGAAGCCGTACCCTGGGTCGTTTTGGGAGGTTATGGAGCATAGAAAAGAAAGGAGGAAAAATAAGGTGTTTAGCAACTGGCAGGGAAGATAGGAGTGAACCTGAATAAGTCTAAGACAGGACAAAAAACTCATGAGAAGGGGACAGTGCTGACAACAGAGGCAGAAATGGTGGGAGCTCAGAGGCGGAGAGGGCTTGTCCCTCCCAGGAATGAAGGGGGACATGGGTGACATCTTTTGCTTGTAAACAGAGATTTAATAGAAAAGATTCTTAGAAAGGGAGTGAATAAGCAGGAAGACTGGAAGGAGGAGAGAAGAGTGGGGACAGGGAACTGCTGAGGGTTCACTCTGGGGATGTGAATTGGAGGACACCAGGGTGAGCGGGGAGGGGGCAGCTCAGGGGTGGGCTGGGGGAGGGTGCTCTTCTACCAGAAGCAAAAGATGAGGTCTGTGGTCACCAGGCAGTAGTGGGTCATCCATGGTGCTGTGACAGGGGGAGTTTCCTTCCCCCTGGTTGTCCCCCAGGGCCAATGTTCCCTAGTGTAGTGCTTGACAAGGTTGTACCTGGCGTCTGGCTGCCTGGGTACAAGTCCCAGCTTGGCCATGTTTGAGTTGTGTGGCCTGTGAGCAAGCCTCTTTGCAACTCCCTGCCTCTGTTTTACTGTCTCTACAATGGGCGCACCTGGTGAAGCAGAAGGGTGACCCGCACGAGGTCCGTGCCCTGTACCCTCCAGGTCTGGGGCAGTCTGCACTCAGTGGAATTTTGGATGCCACCTCCCTGGCCCACCTTGCTTCAGTGATGGAAACTGGAACTTGACGCTCATGAAGTGTCTGGGGAACTGCTGGGAATACTTTGATGTTAATGGGAAGACAATTTTTTTTTTTTGCCTGGAGTGATAGGAACAATGAAGTCTCTAGGACACAGCCAGGAAAACCCCCTTCTACAAACTCCAGAAGGGTCGAGGATCATTCAGATATCCCCGGGTTGTGACATACAGAGCCTTCCATGAAAAGAAGAAGAATAAGAAGAATCTGTTAGAATCTGAGAGAATTCCTGATTAGGGATGAACACAGGGACAGGAGCATTAAGAAGATTAAGGGCGCCATGCCCGAACCCCTTTCCCAAGAGGGTACTCTGATACTCCGCGTCCCAAGCAGCAGTACCCAAAGACCATCCCTCTCTGCGCCTCTCCTGCTCCAGGGGAACTCGGGCTTTGGTGGCCACAGGTAACAATGAATATTAAAAGCTTTATTATCCATGTTTGATTGCAGCATGAAACATTTATAGTTCTGTGTGATTTCATTGGTCAGAAATGTGGGTCGTTTAAACAGGCTCCTGCCAGGTCATCTTTGGGAAGAGGATCTCATTATCTTCCTCCCCAATTCTCCTTTGTGCACGCCCGCCCGCCACCCCTGTGCAGAGTGCAGAGTGCACCAGACAAAGGAAACGTGGGGGCCAGGGCTGGGCGCAGCTTGCTCACAACCCCCCCCCCCCCCCCCCCCGTAATTGGTTCAGAATCAAGGTCGGCTGCAGAGAGGCCACTGTGTTTCCTCCTCCCTCTTAATGTTCTGTTTAACTTCTTCACAATCTCTGTGCAATTGGGAAGCAAGGGCGTGCAGATGCTCTGGCAATTACAAAAGGCCTGTTTGCTGATGATGTAAAGATGAGCGCTGGCCAGGCTGTGAGAATTCCTTTCTCCACGTGGTCATGGCAAGATGCGGCTCCTTGCATTGGTGACGGAGAGAAACCGGAGCCCTCCATCCCTCTCTCATCTGGGTCAGTGTCGTGATGCCCTTCAGTTCACACAGTGTTTGAAAAATGGTGGACGCACATGAACGGGATTCAAGAAAAAAAAAAAATCCTAACTTGTCACTGTCATCCCAAATCCCAGTAACTGGCCCGAAGAGGTGATTAGACCGTGACAAGAGCGTTGGTTTTGGAGAACAGGACCCAGGAGGCTGAACCCTTGCTTTTTAACTCACTGCCTGGGTGACCCTGGGAACCACACTTCCGGAGACTTTCCCCTTGTCCATAGAATAGGGACGGTGACACCTCCCATCCTGGGCACTTGTGAAGATGAAAGAAGCTACCGCTTACAGATGCTCACAGCAGGCTGTTTGGCCATAGAGAAATTTTTTGTTTGTTTGTTCTTAAATGACAGGTGTCCCGCCATGACCCACAATCCTTGCCCTTCCTTGTTCTGGAAGGAAAATCATCGTCTTCTTCCTGTATATGTAGTTATTCTGTTAAGTCACTTAAAAAGTGGCATTTTGGCCTTATTTTATAAAGGCTGTCTAGCTTCTTGAAGGTGGTCAGCTATTTCTAAAAAGTGAAGATTTATTCTAGCCTCAAAAATGCCACTCTTTCTCCAAGATTTGGCATTGCAAATGTATATGAAGGTCCAGTGTGTGTGTGTGTGTGTGTGTGTGTGTGTGTGTGTGTCTGTGCAGTTTACTTCTGACCAACTCTTCTTGTGCATGGTTTTAGGTATTTTGTTTCTTTCCTGGTTGTGCTTCACTTACAGTGACCACAGAAACATTTTCGATATTGGTTCTGTTCTGCTTAATAAGCTCTCCCACTGGGTGCCTGGAGGTCTAACACCATGCACACAAGGCAACTTAGTAAATAATTCAGGGCCTGTCTTTTAAGAAGTCGAAAATAACACCCCTGATAATGACTTCTCAAAGTACAAAGGACCATTCAGCTTTCCAGTTGAGATACATGTTAATTAAACATTGAGAGTCATAAGTAATTGAATATTGATTCAAGAATTCTTGCCCTGAAGGGCAAGTTGGGGATCCTGGACAAATATGTAGAAGAAAGAAGCAGGCATCCTGGGGGAGGGACGTGTGGCTCTTGAAAGCTCGTGGGAAACAGAGTTTGGTTGGTGGCCTTAAAGTTCCAAGCACTCATGTGGACCAACGGCATCTCTTAGACATGTCATTTGTTCTGCACAGCCTTGGTCTTGCAGGGAGTGCTCGGTGAGGTGAGTCAGAGGTTTACCCAGGGACCCTGAAGGCCACCTGAGGGTTGAGCTGTTTGAGGAAGGGATGCCAGCCCAATGAGATGCTTCAGAGTTAGGCGAGCAGGGTTTTCTATTGCACGGGAAAGTTTGGTATAGTGACCTTGAAAGCAGGAAGAATATAATTTAAACAACAGAAAGCAGCTTATGGTTATAAAAGTAAGACACATTCACTGTTTCAAGTTTGGAAAAATCTAATATGTCAAGGGTTTGGAAGATGAGCCCTCCTTCTGTGGCCAGGTTAACACCCTTGACATCCTAGGAGCCAAATGTGCTGTGGATTTCCCTGCAAACACAATTTCTCACGAATTGAACAAGTTAAGTTACAGAACTGCTAACTGTCCTCCGATAAAAATGTATAAACAATGCAAGAATGAAAGACACTTTCTTGGGCTTATATAACTTTGATTCTCAACCATGTCGGTGCTACCCGCTCCTAATAAAAAAAAAATCGTCTCTTATTGAGAATTTTGATGTGTACCTATTATAATTTGTTGTTTTGAAATAAAAGTACACTTCAAAGCGATCAGAGGCTTTGCTTGTAGGATTGATTGTTTAAGCTCTTGTCTCAACATGTCAAATTTCTGAAATGAATGAGTTTTTAATGTTGTAGCTATAGATGCAAAGAGCCCTATTTCTAATTGTGTTTCTTAATTGTGTCTATTTTATGGTAAATTAACAACTAAGTAACAAGTATTTGCTATAGACTTGCTATGTGCAAGGCATGGTGATAAGTTCTACAGAGTACAAAATAAAAGTTATCAGTTGAGGGAACTTATGAATTTGCCTAGGTTCACAAGACATTCGAATAACACACTGTCAGAAACAAAGCAGTTTATGGTTAAATATTGATCAAATAAGTTTTTAATAAGAACAATAATTGCAAATAATAAAGTATAGAAATTATTAATCTCACTGATAGTGTTTTTTATTTATTAAAAAATAATTAAAAATGGTATAGTTTACACCTGGGTAGCAAAAACTATCTATGTCTACGTGTACACCTATATATGTACCTAGTGTTGGGAAGGGATCGGTAAATATATACATACATGTGGGTATATATATATATATATATATATCCATATTTATATTTAAAATATCAAAAAGTAGAAGAGGAAGTGAATCAGGATAAAGAATGTTTATATCCTGCCCTGGCCAGTTGATTCAGTGGTAGAGCGTCGGCCTGGCGTGCAGAAGTCCCAGGTTTGATTCCCGGCCAGGGCACACAGGAGAAGCACCCATCTGCTTCTCCACCCCCCCCCCCCTCCTTCCTCTCTGTCTCTCTCTTCCCCTCCGGCAGCCAAGGCTCCATTGGAGCAAAGATGGCCCAGGCACTGGGGATGGCTCCTTGGCCTCTGCCCCAGGCGCTAGAGTGGCTCTGGTCCCGACAGAGCGACGCCCCGGAGGGGCAGAGCATCGCCCCCTGGTGGGCAGAGCATCGCCCCTGGTGGGCGTGCCGGGTGGATCCCGGTCTGGCGCATGCGGGAGTCTGTCTGACTGTCTCTCCCCGTTTCCAGCTTCAGAAAAATACAAAAAAAAAAAAAAAAGAATGTTTATATCCTTTGGCATCTTTGCTAAAGTTTGGTTGAATGTGGAGTTTGAAATGCTAGCAGAAATTTAAGAAAAAAACAACAACAGCTGAAATGGGAGACCAATTGCATCAAATAAAAAGAAGCCAGGTTAGGGGAAGGAAAAAAAGGGGTTTGCATGACTCTAAAATATCACCAGCCAGATTAATAGTCAAGCTGCATGTCTTAACCTGTGTGGGCAGCAATAGCAGAATGTAGGGACAGCCCTGTGAGCCACAGAAATGTATAGTGCTCCCCAATCTGGAGGGTAGGAGTCCAAGGCCAGGTGCAGGCAGACTCTGTGGTCAGGACTGCTTCCTAGTTTGTAAATGGCCCTAATCTTGCTGTGACCTCACGTGCTGGGGGGGACAAGGGAGCTCTCAGGGGTCACTTTAATAAGGACACTCATGCCATCCAGGAGGGTCCCACCCTCCTGACCTAGTCACCTCCCAAACACTGCATCTCAAGTTCTATCACATTGTGGGGGGTGGGGGGTGGGTAGGTTACAACCGAGGAGTTTTTTTGTTTTGTTTTGTTTTTGCGAAGACACAAACATTCGGACCGCGGCAGTCATCTGGTAAAAACTACAAGTGTGCTCTTGAAAACTTCATTCCCATGTTTAGAGCCAATGCCCATGATGCAGAGTAAGAGGGCGAGAACTGAAGGTGCTGAGGGAACAGACGGAGGTGAGGACGAGGGGACATCAGTCTGAAGGTCAAGGTCAAGAGCTGTTCCTGAAGAAGAGAGTGCCTGAGGACTATCCCTGGAATTGTTAAGAAAGAGAAATACACTAACACATTTTTTTTTTGGCAAAGAACCTATTCTTTCATTAAAATATTAAGTAAAAAAGTTCCATATATGCATAGAATAAGATAAAAATAACTAGTGACCTGTACAAGGTCAAGGGGCTCCTAGTTTTATCTTCTGTAATATCACCAATCAGAAGATTTTGGGGGAGAAAGACTTTGCCCCCCCCTTTTATACTCAGATACATAACTCATGGTCAAGTGCAGTTCCTCTTCGTCTCTTGAAAAAAACAGTTGCTTGCATCTGTCACCAAGTGAATGAAAGAAAAGTCAAGGTTCAAGGTGGAGACGTTGTGCTCTGAGAGAAATGGCTGAGGAGATCAGAAACATGTAAATGTAGAATTTAGAAAAAGGGCTTTTAATTTGGGGGGAGACGTTCAATGCCAATACAATCACAACTTGAAAAAGAAAATGTACCAAAGGTAACAATGCTCGTAGGTGGGGGTGAGAGGGCTGGCGGTGCGAGTGTCTTAGAGTCTCACGTGAGGGACACACAGCGGACAGAGAGCCAACAAAGCACAGTTCATTCAGATGGTAGGAAAAAAGCAGGGAGGAAGACGTATGAGAAGAAGAAAAAAAGCACATGTTTTAGTAATCAAAAAGAGATGAGTTAAAATTTCAAAGAAAAAGACAAACTTTCTCAGATAGGTTAAAAAAAAATCCAAGAAGATGTGATTTATCATTTTCACAAAAGGTTTCAATTTAATGATAAAAGAAAAAAAATAATCAATTACTAAAAGAGTGAGGTGGAGACAATCACTTTGGTTTTGTGGACATACAAGACAGACAGGTAGAATGGACAAAGAAGGTTGATATTTATCGGTGAAAGAAAATTCATAAGCACGATTGGGTTTTTTAGGTTCAAAAGGGAAGAAAAGAAATGAATATAAAAAGAAAACAAATTATCTTTGAAGATGTTAATTTTCTTTGCTTTGGCTGTGTCAAGGAGGACAAAACATAAACTGGAATGAAAAAAACCTGAAAACTGTAATCATTGCTGTCATTGAATAGCTCACGGGGATGTTTCTCACATATTCTCCTGAATGTTTACTTGTGGGAAGAAGACGTCGAAACTACGATGACTGTTTGGAACAGGTAACAGATCAAGAAGAGTCGCCATCACTGATGGGTTTGGGCTGCAAAGCAGTACCCAGAGAACCACAGAGAGAGGAGTGGACCCGTCCTGATTGGCAGAGGCTCCGTAGACAACCACATTTTATGTGGTCCCTTCCCCATCTTGGAGAATTTGGATTTCAGGACAACACATCATCCTCAGACTCCAGAAAGGCAGGATGTACCCCTTCCTTTTGGAAAGAGGGTGATTGTGCAGGGATGGTGGGGATGAGAGTTGGTGAGAGGCCTTGACCAGACTTGCTCTTCGGCAGAGGGGTTCAGGACCGTTGTCCGTGGTCCCAGGGGACCTGGATTCTGATTACCTTCAGACAAAAGTCCATGGTGGCCTCTCTCTGTGAAATGTGCTGTGTGGGGTCGAGAGAGCAGAGCAGGTTGTGCATTCCTTGCCATTCGTTTAAAACTGTGAGGCAAAGCTCTTCTCTGAGAGTGGAAAGCTGTGATTTCTTTTGCTCACGTAAATTCATTAGTTTACCCCTCCTGCTCGGAAGCTCTTTACCGGTTACTGCGTAATGAAAGTGCCGTTCGTTGGGGGCACCCGACGGGCTCCCTTTTGAAGATGGCCTTACACGTTTTTGGCAGGATGTGCTCTGTGCCTTGTGAGACCTCCAGGTCTCCCAACGCCTCCTTCAAGGGCACAAACATTGCACTGGGATTCGTTAACTTTGCTTTGAGTTTTGGTGGGTTGCGTACTTCAGAATGAAGGCCAAAGAAGGACTACTTATGCTTTCTGCAAATAACCTTGACTTTGATTTCCATTTGAAATCAAAGGGTATTTCCCCTAACCCCTCTTCCATAACCCAAGGAAGGGAGGTAGATATTGACTCAACGTACTCATCCTCGATCTTGTGCAAGAATAACGTTAGTGGCTGGTAGAGACCTTTGATAGGAAGAGACTTCATTCCTGACGCCTCCCTGGGCAGAGCCTTCATGCCTACAAGTCTCCCAGGAAGGTGCACCGCTTTAGCCTAGGAGTCCTGTTGCAATTTCTCTCCACCAATGAAATCATGGGCAGAAAGAAGCCTGGACAGCTGGTCGTGAAAGAAACGTGAAGGGGAGATAGACGTTTCTAGCAGCAGAAGCTGGAGTTCTTAGAAAGGGGCAGGGGCGGCTCTTTTGGTGTTCTGAGACCAATTCCAGTTTGACTGTGTGTGTGTGTGTGTGTGTGTATAGGGGCTTTCCACACAATACTAAGCAATGCTCCACCTCTAGACTGGCGTCTGAGAATTAATTCTGTCTGCTCAGAGACCCCCATCAAAGTGCACAGGGGGAGGGCTCATTGCTACGAGATCACCTCCCACCCCCACTTCAGAGACCAGTGCCAAGCCCAGGTCATCACCTGGACTTCTTTGGAGTTTTAGGCTTTGAATCCTGAATGTGTCACTTGCTTTAAGTCACACTTGGGATGCATGACTTCACTTCCCTGTGACTCGGTTTCCCATCTGCCGTGTGGGGCCAAGAGAACTATCTCACGGAGATGTCGTGCAGGTTGATGGGCATCATGAGCCCAACGCACTCAATGCGGCGTCTGACGTAGGATGTGTTCGCTACAAATTAGCTACAGTATCCTTATTGATAAAGGAAGAATTTGCAAGCTGTGTATATTTTTTTGCGGTGATGTGGCGTATATACTCAAGGAAAGTGAATGTTGACAGCCAAGACCGTCTTATCATTTTAGTGGATGCCAAGGCTAAAGATACACACATGTGTGATATTATGTCTGAATAAGTGGGTCAGTGTATACCAGAGGCCTGGATAAAGAGCTCCATGCTCTGATATGTATTAATCTGATTATGACGACGTCGTTGCTTTGCGGGACCCAAGGCCAGGACGCCCGGAGACAAAATGACGACTCAAGGCACCAGCCTTTCATCTCACGTTCCATACCAGCAGTGCCACCTCCCCGCACGTGAATACCTGAAGCTTTAAAAACAATTTTAATACAAGCCCATCTCCTTGTTTCACTCTTTTATCCGAGCAGGGGAGGCTATTATTATTGGTCTTCATAGAAACATGGCATTGTGAAGGCTTCCCGTGAATGTCCCCCACGCGTCCTTAGACGGGAACGTGTCTGCTCGAATAAAACCGGTAATCTGAAGGTAATTAAAGTCGTTTTGTAAGGTGCAATAAACCTCCATTGTTGGGTCTACAGAGCGTGTGTGCGCCTATGCAATTGTGAAGATGTCTTTTAAGGCCCGGAGCTGTTTTGAAAATTTTCAGAGGCCACAAGTCTGGAGAAAAAAAAAAAAACACAACAAAAAGAACAAGGACAAGAGAATGATTGGAGAGACACAATGAGGCCCGGTCGCCCCCACACAGTACACACTGTCACAGCGAGTGGAGGCTGAGCTGCAGGGGGGTTAGAGAAGGAGAAATGAATACATAGTCTTTAAGGGAAAAAAAATAAACATCTTAAACGAAGCTTACTAAATGGGGGGTGGGGTGGGCACGATAGCTAAGAAATTAAAATAGCGCAGGACAACACATTGTGTTCTAAAGAGAGGGGAAATGAATTTCACATCTGCAGAGATGGTGAAGGGGTGTGTGGGTCGACGTGTCTGGGAAGACAAGATGGCAGTCAGGTGTCAACACTTCTGTTTTCCCGGGGCGTGACCTCAGTTGGGGTGCAGCCAGATTGCAAAGCCTTTTGCCAGATGTTACACACAGGCCTGGCTCAATGTCCTAGCCCATTGTGGGCAGGCTGCATCTCCCATGGGGTCCAGAAGAGGTTGTGGGTGTCCACTCTGGAGAGCAGTGTTTATCGGGCAGCATCTCACAGGAAGCTGCTGCCGACTTAGTGATGGACAGACAGACCAGCAAACAGCCATAGCAAAGCAGAAGGTCCACTTACATTGAGTATCAGGTAAACCCTATTTTTTTCTTAGTGTATGTTTGCAGCATGCAGTGGTAGGAACATAGTTATGCTAGGGAAAAAATCACTCTTTATCCAAAATTCAAGTTGAACCAAGTATCCTACATTTAATCTGGCAACCCTGTCTTGACATAGCAGGTTAAGTTAGGGAAGATCACTTCTCTTTCACAGGTGAAGTCACTGAGGCCCAGAGGGGTGAAATGGCTTTTTTAGAGAGACAGAGAGAGAGAGAGAGAGAGAGAGAGAGAGAGAGAGAGAGAGAGAGAGAGAAGCATTTATTTGTTGTTCCATTTAGTTGTGCATTTGTTAGTCACTTCCCATATATGTCCAGACCGGGGATTGAACCCTCAACCTTGATGTTTCTGGACAACGCTCTAACCGACTGAGTTACCTGGCCAGGGCCTCACACACTCTTAACCACTCTGATTTTCTGTTCTTGGTCTGCCGTAACTGACATGGAAGTTCCTACTCAGACACCTGCCACTTGTGAAGGCTCTAAGATGTCATTCTGCCATTGTAGGTAAATGACTGACTTTCTGGCTCACTCACTTTCCCTCCCAGGAAATTCCACCCACATTGGTGGAATTTCAGGCATCAATCTGTGATACATGGGAGAAAAAAAATTGGGTTTGGGGTGTGGGTGCCCGTTCTTGGCTATTGTTATTGGTGAAGCAGCTACAAATATTCTTGTACGTGTCTCATTGTGGATGTGCTTTCTGTTCCTCCCACCCCCGACTTCTGGAGTAAACCCTAAGGCGTGGAATCAGCCAGGTTCAGAGAAGCATTTTACCTGGTGTAGGATAGTGCGGAGAAGTTTGGTTCTTATATTGCCCACCTGCCAGCTTTGTTCCAGGATGCAAATCTGGGCTGACTTTAGTTCCCCCCTGGCTCCTTCTCCCTCTGCTGTAGAGCTTATCAGAATCCAGATCCCCAGAGGGTGGGGACCAGCATAAGACACTGTGGATCCCTGAAGCTTGCTTAGATGAAGCCCTCATTCTATGGTGGCTGCAGGTAGGGTCTTTCTGAGAGTCGAATTATGTCACGAGGATGACTAAGATTTCCCACCCACTGAGCATGTATTGAGCAGGTGCTGTCTGCGGGGCCCCTGGGAAGGTCAAGATGAGTGAAGCTTGGCCCTGCTCCCCTGAGCTCAGGGACCTGTGCAGAGATAGAGAAGGTGGATGCCATTTCAATGCAATGTGGTAACTCTTCTGGTAGCAGTATGGTCAGGGTGTTGTGGGAGTCCCTTGAAAATGCACTTGACCCAGAGCAGGGTCTTCAATGAAGCATGTCCGAAGGGTGTGCAGACTGAGCTGCATATGCACTATTAGGGACCCAGAAAGCAGAGGAGAGTGTGGTGAAGGTTGAGGGGGATGCTGGGAAGTGTGTGTGTTTGGGGGGAGCAGGGGAACAGAAGCAGCTTTGAAAGAAGCCCCCAGGTGACAGGTGAGGCTGGAGAGAAGGAAGCAGGTGGATGAAAAAGCTTGTAGGTTAAAAGGCCGACTTTGTATCTGTGGTTTCTCTGCACCCAGATGTGCACATGGCGGCCACAGGCAGAGGCTACCTGCTCTTTCTGTC
Organism: Saccopteryx leptura; assembly: GCF_036850995.1. Taxonomy (NCBI): domain Eukaryota; kingdom Metazoa; phylum Chordata; class Mammalia; order Chiroptera; family Emballonuridae; genus Saccopteryx; species Saccopteryx leptura. Next base: position 163,864,390 of record NC_089503.1, read on the forward strand.
CCTGTTTTGATAAACTGAAAAGGGCACCAGTTCTGTGCCTTGTGCATGTGTTCCTTCTTCAAAATGGGGCTTACAAGGCATGCAAGATGTCTCATTTGGAGGTAACCTGAGATTTCCTTGAAAAAGAAAAAGAAAAAAAAAGAAAGAGAAAAAGAAAGAGAAAGAAAGACAGAAAGAAAGAAAAAGAAAGAAAGAAAAAATAAGAAAGAAACTGATGCAATATCATGGGGACCTATTTCCACGAAGGGACATTTCAGAGTCCTAGCTAGGAGTAGATAACTGCTGACCCCAGCTTCCTTAAATTAACATCTCAGGAAATGCAAGATTTATAAGTTGTGGGCTGCTTTCTTTTTTTTTTTTTTTCCTTTCCCTCGTTTGAAAAAAGGTCTTAATAATTCAAATAACTTTTTAATGATTTGAAAAGTGCATGTTAAGTACTTGATGGATTGGGATCAATTCAGCCTTTGTAACCCTCCTCCTCTCCACATTCGGAAATTCCACAGATGTGCGGAAAAGACTCCACCGGGCTGGGTGCTTCCTTATGACAATTCCTTGTGCGGCGGCGGCATGTCATCCCCGTTGTCAGTCATTCGCTACAAAAAGTTGACTCCTCCCCACCCCCCATCCAAACCTACTTTGATCTGAATTTCCCTGTGATTTATCACTGGCGTGGTAGCATGTCCTGAAATTCCCGGTTATGAACTCCTCGAATACGTATCTCCATCACTCTGGGATAATCGATGCTTATCACAGTCAATACAGATGTTACAGGCTGCCCCCCACACCCCCCAATCCCCCCCCCCCCCCGCAGAAAGGAGGGTGTCAGCAGAATAACATTTTAATTAGTCGAGCGTGTGGCTTTCAGCTGTTATCTTTTGTTTGCAACATCAGCGAGCAGGGTTACTGGGTGTATCTAATTCACAGGCAGTGTTGCAATGACTGAGTGTGTAAATCATAGGTTTCCCTGCCAAAGACTCAAAGCAATAGCATGCCAGCGCTGAAGGTATGAATGCTTGTTTAATTAATTTAAATCATGCTGCTGAGCCTACATTGTCACTTTCTTCTTTCCCCCCCTTCCCTGCCCCTGCAGCCTGTATTCTCTGCAGGCATCCCCAAACTACGGCCGCTGGCGCATGTAGCCGCCTGAGGCCATTTATCCGGCCCCCTGCAGCACTTCCGGAAGGAGCACCTCTTTCATTGGTGGTCAGTGAGAGGAGCACTGTATGAGGCAGCCCTCCAACGGTCTGAGGGACAGTGAACTGGACCCCTGTGTAAAAAGTTTGGGGACCCCTGCTCTACAGGGTGACTCAACTGTTAGGTAAGAACAAATTGGCTTGTGGATGTTGGAATGATACAAAATATCTGACTGGAACTTGTTTCAATCCCTCCCTTCATCTCATCAAGTCACAAGGTGGACTGTGGCCAGGGGAAAAAAATTAAATGTTAATGGATCTGTTTGGCAAAATGATGTTTGTCTGTCTCATTTTTATTTCCAACCAGCGTACTTCACTTTTGGCCATGTAGAGAATGAAAAAAATCCCTCCGAGTTCTGTCTGTGGAACTCAGACTCTACAGCTAACTGGAAACCATGCTGAGTATATAGCCTTTGACTCAATTCAAACTAAAGACAGACAAGTCAGCAAACAGAGCAAAACACCTGCAGAGAAGCAAGAACCCTGTCCACCTCCTCTCTGCTCTGCCCCATCGAGTATCATCCGTGCCAGGTCCCCTTGGATCATTTGATGCAAACAGAGAATGTATCGCATCCAAACTTCATTTCCAAGAGTTTCGGCGTGGGTTCAGTCATTTCTAAGTCACCGTCTTCTCGAGCTTCTGCAGACGCATGAGTCAAGAGACAACTGTGATGAAATGTGTAGGATGGAAAATTAAAGAAGGGCATCTGGCATAAGGACTTGAGAGTTGGGGACCAGTTCCAAGAACCGGGTCTGTGGCAAGAGGAAGTGGTCAGGGAAAGGTTTCCTGGGGAGGCTGGTTTTTGATGAAGAGATGGGGGGAGGTCACCTCTGTGGTGGAGGAAGAGGGTGGGTGACATCTCACACCATCTGGCATCTCTTTATGGGAATTTTTCTAGATCAAAAACTAAAAATGTCAATACCTTTTAAAGATTGTGTACAATTTAGAAGGAGAGAGAAATGTCTCAATCAATTGACAGCACTGAATTCCAAGCACGTTAGAGAGCAGAGAGATGTTTTTGGACTGGTCCTCACTTTGCAGGACTTCGTGACAGTGCACCAGCTCAGAGCCCATGCATGTGTTTATTAGGGAAACAATTCATTGGTGACCAAAGGAATCTACAATGCTTGCTTCAAGTGTTTAAAAAGTGAATCAAGTTATTCACAATTGCCTGGTTTTACTTGAAATATACATTTTGAACCAAGTTATTGAAGATTGACTAAAACTTTTTTATTATTTTGTGCTAGGTTAACTAGGAATTAGCACCATATTAGGACTTGGAGTCATTTTAAAAATGAGTAATAGGGTTAATAATAAATTAATTGAAAATAGTGTATGTGCTCATTTGGAATAATTACTGTTCCATTTATTAAAGTTAGATTTCTCCTCCCCCAGACCTTAAGGTTTACAAAAATCAAATATGGGGTTGGGGCCCCTGGCCCTCCAGGCCTGGGTTGGAGGGAACCCTAAGTGAATGTTTCAAAGGGATGTTCACAGTTGGTTTTGAACCAAATGTTTTGCACAGTCAAATAATTTAAGAAACTGTGGGATAAGCCAGTTTTTCTCTGCAGGACAGCTCATTGTTAATGTTGATGTTGTGAGTCTATAAGTGAGGACTGTCATAGGCGTCCCTGCCTAAGCTGCAGGGACCATGGAAACGCCTCTGACCAATGCTGCTGCGCTCACAGACCTCAGAGAGGTCTTGGCATCTAGTTGTTTTGTCAGCATAAGTGACCAAGGACAGTCCAGGTGCCTGTTCACAGGGCTGAAAGATTGGGCCAGGAATATGGGCTGGCAGACAACGCTGAGTCAGAAGCAAGAGACGAGAATGTACCCTCATTCCCTAACCTGTAAAATAAAAATGGGTGTTTGACTGGCTTGTTCTCAAATCTTTTAAATCCTGCTTACCTTCACTACCCTCTGCTGTAACCGTAAGCTCACTTATACCTATTTATAGGCTAATAAGACACCTTGATAAATGATAAACCCAGTGTGCCGTTATCCAAAATAGAAGCTCTACCTCAAGGTGTGCATGCAAACATATGCACATGTTGAGTTGTAAATAATATGGGTTAAGAGAACACTTCTGTTTGTAGTACTCAGGCCAAAGACCTCTTTTTCTTCTCCCTCTCATCATGCCTGGTGACAGTTAAGTGTCCTCAGCTGTTTAGACCACGAAAGGACTGGAAAACATTTAGAAAACACGGGGTTTTGATTCTCAAGCTTTGCTTCTGTTGAATGCAAAGAGGGTTCCAGTGGCCAGTCATTCTCATCACCTGACCAGAACGTAGAGGCTCCTCCATACATTGAACTCAATTCGGGGCAGTTTGACATAGACTTTCTCTTTTGCACCCGTTCAGAACATTGTTTTTTTCCTGAGTGTCTTAGAGTGAAACTTTGTTATGAACAACCTACAGATACTTCAGTTCCCAAACTCCACATGTTGTTTACTCTTGGGAGAACATTATTTTGTGTTTGCATACTCGGGTGATTTTCGAGTGAAGGATAAAACCATTTCTTATCACTTAAAATGCCGCACATATCTGACAATTTTCGTAATTGTTTTCACCTTCGACATTGGGCAATGAAACCCACATATATATATTTTTTTCTTTTTCAGATCACACACCCAACTCTGATAGAAAACACACACACACACACACACACACACACCCAAGCGTTAGAAATCAATTCAGATGTTACATACAAAGGCCATCCTTGGCTCATTAAGTAAAAATATCTCATTTAATGAGCAAAAGCGCACTGAAGCACACTGAGCCCTGACACAAAGCAAATTATTTCAGTGATAAATTATATTTTATGGGGAGTGTAAAAGTTAATAATACCCAGGGGCACAGCCGTAAATGCTGAGGTGTAACTAACTCCGGCGACTTCTTCACTCACAAACATGCCATAGGTACCTAGTTACTTGAGATGCCCATAAAGAGACTAGAAACCACACAAAGGTCCACAAAGCGGCCATATGGTGGTTATTCTCCAATGCACCCTGCATCTCGGATTATGTTAAGAGATCTCCTCTATTCTCTCTCTCTCTTTCTCCCTCTCTCCCTCTTTCTTTCCTTCTCTCCTTTTCTCCTCTGTCATCTACCACATTCTGCTTTCTTTATTTTTGTTTTCACTTTTGGTCAAGTGTTTGACCTTGCTGTTAAAGCTGTAGACCGCGCCTTATCTCTTGGCAGGCCTCATAAAATCAGCCAGGCATCCATCCCCTCTGCTGGCCCGCGGATGACCTCGGACAGACCTGCAAGAGGACCAGTGAGTCGGTTGAAGAAATGGGTGGGCGGGCAAGCTTTTGTGTGGGAACCAGCCTGGCTCTTGCCTAAGCAAGCATTGCTCAGTGGTATTGGGCAGATCCACAATCCAATATGGTCAGCAATCCCCTCCACCCCCACCTCATGCCAGGGTGGGGGGCAGGCAGAGATGCCGCAATTATCCAAGGTATTAAGGGTGTAGATTAAGAGTGAAACAAAAGAGAAAGAACTGCTTTATTTTATTTTATTTTTAATTACATGGTACTTTTTTTTTCTGCGTTAGCTTTGCTCTGAAGTAAAATTTGTTACTTCCCCTCCTCCCCTTATTCCTACCTGGTTTGGGACTATGAGGACATTCTAATGCCGTGTGACTTTATCATTTTTGCCTCGAGAGTGGTAGCATGTGGATAAAAATGCAGCATATTGATGCTTCATGAATTATTTCCCCTGGACTTAAAAAATAATAATAATGCTGTTTTAGAGTTTTTGTTCAATGCTGCTATGAGTCTGAGGGACAGGTTGGTGGCCCCAATGAGGGGTGTGGAATTCTCCTATAAACCACTTCGGAGCTTTTGTTCTTTCACTCTGTTCCCTCTGCCTGAGGCGGGGGTGGGGTCTTCTCAGCTGTCCCTCTGGCCAACTTTAACCAGTATTTCAAACTCAGATCACACACTGGCTCTGCTGAGCCCAGGCTGAGTTGGTGATTCTTTCTCTGCAACTTTGTATTTCTATGACTGCATTTTCATCTTGTGTTATACTGTACTCATATTTCCTGCTGAGCTGTAAGGTTCATGAGGATGAAGACCGTGTCTTTGTAACCATTGCACATCCAACACCTAGATACTGAGCAGTGATGATGGAAGCAAGGATGAAAAATAAAAGGAAGGAATTGAGGGAGGAATTGAAGGAGAAAGGAAGGGAGGGAGGGAAGAGGGAGGAAGGAGGTCCTTTCTTGTCATGTAGGACTCCCTGGTGCAAAGACCTGCTTTGAACTGATGGAGCCCTGGGCCAGGGTGCAGGGCTTGCTAGTGGAATTTCAGGTCTCACTCTTCGCCTCTGAAGGGTGAGGAAGGCAGGAATGAAGGTCAGGCAGGAGAAATGGGGAGATGTGTGTGTATCTCTACTCCCAGACAATGAACAGCAGAGATTGTGCTTCAAGTTTGTGTTCCTACAGCCTTTTTATGCGTACTCACTGGCTGGGAATGGATGATTGATATGAGTCCTTTACAGGGTAGCAGGGAATGGAAGGGGAGGGGTCACAGAGAAAGAGCATAGTCAGAACGTGTGGACAGGTCAGCAGGACACTCAGAGGAGAGGTCAGGCAGCCACGACCCACTGTGTGCAGAACTGGAAGCTGAGCCGAACGACCGGACAACTCGGTAGTGAGCACCAGGAGTTGCTGGTTTTGTAGAATCAGATTATTTGTTTCTTTTTTCCAGGTTACCTTCTGGAGATAGAATTTTTTACTTAAATGTCTTGAAATCTAAGAAGACCCTCTATAAGCAAACTGGAGAACCAATTTCTAAATAAGCCAACACATATAATGAAATATAGGCAGCCCCCCCCAGAGTAAAAAATGAGATGGTTTCTGTAGGTATGTTCTTATGTTGGATTGGTGTGGAAGCTGAAACAGGTACATGGACCTATTAAATGCAACTTAGATAGAAGTTTGTCTTAACGTGGTATTTATTTTCACCTTTCTGTTTGTATAAATACTTACACAATTTCAAACCCACAGAACCTATCTTGTTCGTAACCAGGAGACTGACTGCCCGCCTGTCTGTCCACATAAGATATGAATGGGTTGTCCTAAGGTGGTAACATTCACAGGTGACTGCGTTCCCTCTTTGGACACTGGCTACCTGGGCCTCGATGTATTCTTTAAGCATTAGTTATTATAATCATCTTTTAAAGCAAACCTACATAGACTTCATTTTGGCAATGGCAGCTTAAGATATTTTCCCCCAACTCCTTTTTTTTAAAGACTCCTTGAGCAAGAAAACAATAAACCGATTCATAATGCTTGTCAGTTTCTATCTAAATACTCCCACCACGGCTGTTTTAAGCTGCCCCGTGATGTCATAAACTTGGCCTTGGAAAGAGATGCCACTCATATTCACCTAACTGGATAGAAGAGATGCATGAACTCCAAGAGCATGGGTGGAGAACAGTGAAAAAAAAATTAGGGGGTGATGCATTGAGAGTATTTATCACCTCTGTTTTTAAGATACGTCAATTGTCCACTTTCATCATTTAATTTTTTTATAACATGTCTGTTCCACCACCAGCTTGCAAAGTTCTGGGAAATTTAGAACTTGGCTTTCGCCTACCCCCCACACCAGCCAGCTCCCTTTTGAGGTCAGTCAGGGCTGCAGACCACCTGGGGGTAGAGCACCCTGTGGCTTTGGCCTCCATGGGGCAATTCGTTGAGCTCCCTGTGGACGTGGCTAGAGCCAGCCCCCGGTGGACAGGACTCAATGTCTGTTCAGTCTCCTCCCTCTGCCCTGGAGTGCTTCTCCTGACAGCAGCCCATGAATAAATCATTCTCACAGAAGCATCTATGTTGGGCTCTGCCACTGGAGACTCCACCAGGCTGCTTCCCGAGGCCTCATGGAGGGGGCTGGGCCGTGAGAGGTCAAGAGAGGGGATGGAGACAGCTAGGGTCCACAGACTGGCCGAGAAAAGCAATAAGGACAAGTCCGAGAGAGACTGGGTAGAATGTGGGCGATGCAGACACAGCCGATGGAGGGGTCGGAATCCATTCCTGCACTTTGTTCTCCAAACTTATTCTTTTTTTTTTTAAATTTCTGGCTTCTCAGTGCTTCATCTCATCTTTACACTACAGTTCTTTCTGGCTTGTGTGTTTGTAGATCATGACCGGCTTGCGGCCAACACAGCAGCAGCTCTGTGAGCACAGGGACCTAGAGGGCCCCCTTCCCCACCGAGCAGGCGGGCCACTAGAACCTGCTGTGAGCATGGGCGCATGTTCTGGTCTGCCACCTTTGGTACAGTGGCCACGCACCGACCACATGTGGCCGTTGAGCACTTGAGCAATGGTGAGGGTGACAGGGGAGGGAAACTGAATTTTTAATTTGACAAATGTAATAACTTTAAATAACGCCCACATGTGGTTCATGACTGCCCTGGTGGGCAGGGCATGTCTACAGCGGTCCTGTTGTTATTGTAAGGAGAACTTGTAAGGGATCAATATAATTACTCACGGGTGGTCCCAGCCACTTTCTGGGATAGATACGAAAGGTGTTTGGGTGGGCAGCATAAGAAAGAAGACAAAACACTCTGGGCAGTGCACACAATGAAACCATTAAAAGTCTACACAGAGGGCCCTAAACTGGGGGAAGGACTCACCCTGTGCCGGTTTGACCCATGGCGTGTTGAGCATTCTCAACATGTAAAGTGCTTATGTTTTAGAATTTTATTTTTCACTCTGCCACTGATTATGTATGTCCATCTCCACATCCTTTTTTTTTTTTCAGAGTAAATTCAGTTACTGTAAATCACTTAGGAAAACTGGAGAGAGTTTGTGCTTTGTTGGGAAGCCATGGTTACAGTGCATCACCTTTCTTTTTTTTCTCAAAAGTCCTGATCAAAAATAAATGCTCAAATAAAATAATTTTAATATTGCATGTCAATAGGATGGAATAGTATTTGTCAATCACGTCCACGGGTCTTAGTTCATGTATTGCTGCCATGAGCCCTGTGGGTCAAGAAGAGTGGTGTTATTCTTTCTGCTTTATCAGTAAAAAATACTGTGGCTTCTGAGGAATTCAGTGAGTTGTCCTTGGTCAAGGAGGACAGGAATCCAAACCCTTTCACTCCTTGCCTAGTCTTTTCCCCAATATGCTGCTTGAATGGGTTAAAGAAGTCACTTGGTTTTTTAAGTAGATAACTGGTCCCCCCAGCATCTTCAAAACATCCTGACTTCAGACCCGTGTGGCCTTCCCCCTCTGATCTCTACGCTGGAGATGGAAGAAAGATTCGATTCATGTCAGTTGTTTAAAATTAATGCACACTCATATTTTATTTAATAAATATTAATGGCTGAGTTTGGCAGAGGACGAGGGGGCTATTTTTGCCCTTTCCTGTAAAGAAGGTCATTATCACATCCCCCAAATTTGATTTCTGGAGTGCTTGCCTGTCAATACTTATTAGACACGTCAGTGGGTTCTAATTGTGCTTCCTGATTCGCCCTTGGAACACCCGTCGGGCTGCGCCGCCTGTGCTCAGTGTGGTCCAGACGGCTCTGACCAACCGTGCGTCCTTCATGGACATTCCTGCCGTCTTTGAGACAGAGCTCCGTGGTCGTGTTCTCAGTTGGCGCTCGGCATGACACAACTCCTCGATCAATAACTCTTCTTATTCTGACACCGTCGATGCATAGCGGCCTTCTGCACATCGAGGCTTAATGTGTCGCGAGTTAATTATCTGGAGTGCAGACGGAGTCTGCGGACCTTGGTGTGCCCAGGGTGACTTCTCCATTCTTTGTCCCTTGTACCGTCTTCTGCAATGGCCTCCCTTGAGAGTCGTTAATGCCCCTCTGGGGATGGAGTGATAGGAAACAAAATTATTTTTTATCATAAATTTGCTAAATTATTTTCTACATCTCAGGCAAAAAAAAAAAAAAATTGTAATACATAGAGTGACCCTTGACACTTTTTAAAATTGGAATTTGGAGTTTCCACATTGAACATAACACACTTTCTCGTTCACAGCAATAGCAAAAAAGAAAGAAAGAAAGAAAGAAATTTGTGCAAACACACGTGGGTTTTTATTATCTACCCCTCCCTACCAAAAACAAGGGTCCTTGTTTATTTTCCAGAATTCAGTTTAAGGAAAGATAGCCTCATCGGCCTGTAATGTAAAAGCGGGCTCAGCGGCTGCCCTGTGCGGAACGATCTAACGACAGGTACGGGAAGGTAGATTTTTCCATCAGAAGCAGTGCAATTAAAAAGCAGAAATACACTAAGTTTTAAAGTACTCAATTTTCTATTTTCTTTACAATAAGGATGAGAGAGGCAGACTCCATTAGAGTTCCGAGGGTAGCTCTGCTATTAGTCGCTATAGAAACAAGGTAACCGGGTACCGAAGAGGAGAAAAAAGGAGGGACCGAAATAGGCTAGGAATGAGGAAAAACCCAGAAATCCAGCTGCCACACTGAACCCCTCACGTGGCTGGCAGTTCAGGGATGGGTGACGTGGGGAGCAGATCGGCCGGCATCTTTTCCCGTGTGTCTGTCTGGATACTCGTTGTTACCGCTTGGTTTCTCTGGGACTGGGCCCTATAGCATGTGGCACCCAAACACGGTGGGCACAAGTATCAAAGTATCAAAGCTGAGGTAACGCTGAACAGAAACGTAGCCACCCAATGCCCAAGTGCAGGACGCACGGAGGGGCGCAGAGGGCTGCTTCCTTCCGGATTTCTGCCGAAGCCCCTTCCCTTCTGAAGAGTGCGGGGATGCAGAGTGGAACTGGAGCTGCTTCTGTTCCCTTGACAACGTGCTCAAAAGCTCTCATAACCCTGACCTCCTCCCCAGCAGCTGTGTCAGAGCTGGGGGCTCGCGGTGGGGGGGCGGGAACACCGCTCGGGACAGGAGCGCATTTTCCAAACTCCGAGGTGCCATATGGCTGCTGGAAGGGCCTCTGATGTTTCAGTTTGAGCTCCCCAGGAATATTTCCAGCTTAGGCTTGATCCCCACATCTGTCCAGGATCATCAGACCATATTACACAGCCGCTTGATCTTTAGCAACACACACCCAAGCCTCCAAGCTGGATGCTCCACAGGGTTTGGCAGGGGGGCATGGGAGGTGGAAGTAGGGGGTAGGCAGCCCTTGAGTCAGTGGCCTTCTTGCTAATCACGAGTCCTGGAGGACTGCACAGGTAGAAAATACAACCTCTGAGTGTCTGTTTCCGGGGGATACATTAGGGGGGTAAGATGTCCCCACAGATACTTCAAGCGGCAGTCATTGCCCCAACCCAAGCTTTTGTGAAGGGAGCCCTACTTGTCCAGTGCACCGTCTCCTTGAGTGGCAAGGTCAGTTATGTCACCGAGGAACCTAGGGCCAGAAGCCACCAAAGGATTTCCGTTTTTCAGGACGCAGTGGTGCACACCAAGCCAGATGTAGTCACTGCCTGCCTGCTTTTGCCCATAAGGTTTCACTGATGGTGTCATGTGTCTTGACATACAGTGTCCTGGCAGACTACATCAGTTGTGACAGAGGCTGTGTGTCCTAAAGAGCTGAGACTACTTACTCTCTGTCCCTTTATGGGAAAAAAATGTGCCTCCTCCTCCCCTCATTGAGAGTGTGGGCTTTTGGGTTACATTGTCTGGATCAAGTCCTCGTTCCGGCAGTTACAGGCCGTGGTACCCGGAGCTAATACCCTGTGTGCTTCAGCTGGTAGCCTATAAAATGGATTTAATTCCTAACAGTGCCTTTATATGTTGCCATGGAGATTTCCTGAGATGACGTACATTATCTTGGTAGCCCACCTGGCTTGAGTCATCAACCCCATGCTGCTGCTTGCGTGGTTAAACTTCCCAGAGAGGGTTTGCGATCGCGACTAAAATCACGTTTGCTTTTTATCACGTGGAGGACAGCTTTATTTTTCCAAGCATATTACATTTGTGAGCACTGAGACTCGTTGTTTAAAAATGTCCCCATAAGCCACCTATGCCAGATGAAAGCGGTTAAGGGGGGATGCTCATTGGGAGACACTCCATCACTTGTGGGATTTTCGCATATTGTTTTAAGTTTCTAAGGTTCTTCAGACTGTGGCCCCAGATTTGGTTCACAAAGAAATTCAATCATTTGTTCTTAAACTGCCCCAGGAAGACTGGCAGAGATCTAGAATGAGGCAGACAGACAACACGGGGCTGACCCATGTCTTTCGCCCCTGGTTTGTGTCCTTTTGATCAGGATAGGTGTCAGCAGCTCACCATGCTGGAAGTCAAGGGACCACAGGGAGTGATTCCCAGTGGCCCCCGGGCAGCTGCACTAAGAAACATGGCCAGGTTGGCATAATGCCTCTCCTGGGGCTGACACCCCCTGCCCCTGGCTGGTGCCCCTGTCCTCGCTGCCCTTGGCTGTTCATGCATCCTTAACGCACTCCAGTCCTCAGGTCCAGCTGCCCCCAAAGGGACCCAGGTTCCAAATGCTCTCCTTCTCTCACCTCCCTACCCCCTGCCCCCAGTCCCTGAGCAAAAACTCTTCCATTGAGATCCATCTCGATCAAGCTAGACAGTGACCCGATCAGAGGGCTCCTTCCCCACCGGAACTTTCTCTCCTTCATCCTCTTTGTCTTCCTCGCTGTCCACAATGACCACCGGCCCTCTGGGAAACCCCGGCCTTCATCATCAGCCTGGGTGGTGGACATTTCTTGCAAGTTGCATGCTAAATGGTTTTCAAGAACAGAGAATACATAGATTACAGAGTGTGGTGGACGCTCGATGTGTAACCTCAGAGGAGGTGAGAAGAAAGAGTTAGACAAGTTTATCTGTATAGAGGTGGCTTGGCTGGTCTATTTTTCCAACCCCCCAACCCCACACAATTTTGATAATTTACAAAGCACTGCATATTGACCCACACAAATGGATTATATGTCCCTTAGCTGACTTGAGCTCCTTATCCACATTTGTTGTGTGTGGATTAGCTCACTTTACATACACTTGCTACAGTGTTTTAACACGTATTTTTAGAGACAGAAAGGGTTAGTAATATGACTTCTCATTAATGCCTACTCATGAGTGCGTCAGTGAGGGAGACCCTTTAATTATTCATTTCAGCCAGAAAAAGCATTAGGGACAAGGCAACAGGTCAAAGACACATTATCTTTGTGATAAATATTTGACTTCCAGAGACATATTGCTATAGAACAGCAGTTCTCAACCTTTTCCATCTCACGGCTCACGTCAACTAATTACTGAAATTCTGTGGCACACCAAAGCAAAATAAAACAACACAAAACAAACAGACAAACAAAAAATATGTTGCTGATTTGACAAAAAAATAAGTATAATTTTAATTAATTAACACCAGATGGCTACTGTTGTGTTGGCTGTTACCTTTTTTCTTTTCTTTTTCTTTTTTTTTTTTTTTGGCTAAGGGGGAAGGGGTAAGTGCCCCTCACTCTTGCACGTTTTAAAAATTCTTTCAGCACACCAGTTGAAAAATCGCCACTGTATATAGTGGTTGTGACAAATTTCAAAAGCCGCCGTGTGGGGTGGGGACTGATGCAGATGCCAGAGCCCCCCCCCCCCCCCCCCCGCCCGCTTGTGTTTGTCCCCGGCTCAGGGACCGACTGGTCCCGTGAACGGGGCAGACTTCCTCCATCGTCCGAGGTTCCTCTCCCACAGGGACCATGGAGACACCATAACCTGGGGAACTGTTATCCTGTTCATTCAAAAAAGATGAACCTGTCCTTTTTCCTAGAAGGGGAGTGGGTGCTTATGCGATGATCCCAATTCAAGGACGTGGGGAAAAGAACCATGGGAAGGCTAAGAACTGGTGGCCACCACCACGGTCTTTAGGGGAGAGTGCTGGTCACTGTGGAACCCCACCCGTGAGAACACTGATGGAGGAAGGAAACACATTCACACGGGGGGCACTTGCTCTTTCTTTACCCCTCGTAATAATGACTGGTTAGGATAAGCTAATGTATCCCTAAGTGCTGTCTGAAGCGCTCACTCCCCCCCCCAAAAAAACCCCGGTATTGATCCAGTCTCCAGGGCTCTCATGCTAAATGGGGGTTGCATGATATCCTTTTAACTGGTACCCTCCTGAGAGAGGCTGGGGCTGGGACGCGAGAGAGGACACTTGACCATTCATCAGGAAGGAAGGGCAGATTAACACCGAGTTCAGCAGCATGGACCTGATTCTCCCAGCTTGCCCCACTTTAGCTACAGTCCTTTAAGTTATAATTTACATATTCTCTACCACCCCTGGAAGATGTCCCTGATGATTGGATGCTTTGTTTAAAAAAACCAAAAAAACGTAGTAATACATTTGTGACGGATTGAAACTCATTGAAGAGTTTCAGGCTGTGTCCGAAAACACCATCATTTGGTGCTGGCCAACTCGACGCATCTGGAGAACTCGTGGACCAAACATGTGTGAAATAACAGTAAGCGAAGACTGTGCCACACTGCGCCTGGAGACCGGACTCACCCACTCCTTGGGTCCTTTGGAGCAATTCTTAATGTAGCTGGCAGTTGGACCATCTTCAGGTAGCAGAACTTTTTAGAAGAAGGCTAGAGGTTCGATGAGCATGCTGTCCCCAGCTGGCCCCCAAGGATACACAGTCCAGGACAGCGGGAAGGCACTGCTCGCCTTCAACTGCTTGTAGCCACCCCTGTGAAAAGGGTTGTTGTGCCAGTGTAGCCGGAAGGGCCCTATAAGACTCAGGAGGTCATGGAGGTGAGGGGAGGCACCACCCACCCGCAGAGGTGACGAAAAATCCCAGCCAGCCCGACACCACAGACTCAGACACCCTTTAACGCCAGGCGTGTGGGAAGACACTGTGTCAGAGCAGGGTGGTGCTGTTTTTTATGGAGCCTGTGTTTGTCCTGTGGATGTGTCAGGTGGGGAACATGTGACCATGCCCGGACTCCACTTCTGATGCATGACAAGCAGTGGTAGCTGGCTCTCCCGTGGCAACACGGGATCTTTAACATTGCGAATGAAAGTACAACCGTCCAGGTAGCGTGCACGACGCTGTTTTTACTCACGGCGTGTATACAGGTGTTTCCAGAGGGAACTGTCCCCAGGGTACGGTGAGCCAGGTCCTGTTAGGCAAAAATGAACAGCATCCTGAATGGAATGTCTGCAGCACCCTCACCCCAAGATCAACACAAGGACGGCAAAGCTGAGCTGCTGTCTACCCCCATGGAACAGATATGTACACCCCAACTCCCCCGTTTCCAAGGGGAAAGAACACAGATTTGTCAGTAATAAAGAATAGCCCTCATGTCAGGGCATTGTCGATACAAGAGACTCTTTTCCATGTTCAGGAAGAAAGCTGCCTATTATTTTGGTACGAAATGCCTAAATGGAAATTCCAAAGGGCATTATGAACTTGAATTTAAAAGGTAATAGATTTCTTAATAAGTTCTGGGTCAAGATGTATTATCCAACTATTTTCCATAGGGCATAGACTCTACTCTCTAGCCATTCAATCATCCCAGACCTAGTCTTGCTCCCACAGTCCAGCTGGGGCTGCTCGTCCGTCACAGTCTCTCCCACCATCCCTAACAATGAGCCAGATAACTCCACGGCCTGGGAGGCACTGTGAATAGAACTGTCTCCCTGAGAAGCTGTTCCCGGCTGGGACAGTTTTGACCCGGACCTGGATAACCCGCTTTGGGAAAGAGCCAGGTCGATTCTTGTTTGAGTGTACGTTGGTCATGGAGGGGAATGTGGGGTTACGCGTCAGGCCAGTCGTGAAGCGAACGATCTCTGCCCTGACTCGGGAAGCTTTGTTTCGTCTGCCTGTTCTGAATTAGGACCCGCCAAGGGCAATTCTGTGCGCTTGGAAATTCAGAGCGCTTTCCAGAAATCCATTTTAATTATATAATATATAATCCCCCCCCAGCAGCCATGAAGGGGCTAACTCTGCCAATCCCGAACTGCCGCAGGGAAGGTAACCACATGTTCAAACGGGGTCCACGCGTTCGAATGGGGTTCATGCATTATGAGTTATAGGTGAGCATGTCTCTTTGTTGATTGATGGTTCAGGACCCAAGCCGGAGAGACGTCCTTACACCACCTGCCTGTCACTCCTTGCTGTCTGGTCGGCTCTTATCTGTGACCCTGCCCCTGTTCTGTATGCTCCGGTAGGGAAGCCTCTTGGACACACCCTGTGGCTTTCTTAGGTCTCTGCTGGGGACTGGGAACGTGAACACTTCTACATGCAGCTAAGCAGAAGAAGACGGGAGAAATCTACTGATGACAGGGTAGATGGACTTTTCAGCAGTAAGTGATGTTATACCCTCAGTAAAAAAGTAAATTATTAGGAGCCAATTAATGGACAAAAAAACAAAACAACAATACACCTTGCATTGGTACATGTTCAGATACCTATGGTTAGGGAAGAATTATCCCAGGATGCTTCCGTGGCTGGGTTCATGGCTACACTGGTTTTAGATGCGAGTGGAGATTTTCTTTATTTGTTTGACATTGGTAGCATTCAATCCATAGTTTAAAACTGTCTCCTGTTTTTTGTCTCTCCTCTGAGACAAAGCTCTGGGTCAGATAAAGGAATGTCCGCCTCTTTCATCATGAACACGTGGAGAGAGAGGGAGAGAGAGAGAAAGAGAGAGAGAAAGAGAGTCTGGAAAACAAATTAGACCTCTTTTTTTTTTCCAGAAATGGGAACCACTCATAAAACACTTAATGAGTTCAAGGTCCCCTTGCTGTCATTCTGCGTCCTGTTCATATGGGCGGGAACAGCCCAGAGGTAGGCGGGGGCCATGTGGGCAGCTGGATGAAGCGGCTTCAGATTTGAAACATTTACGGAAACTCCAAATGACAGGCAAAAAAAAAAAAAAAAAAAAAAAAAAAAAAAAAAAAAGAAAAGGACCCCCCCCCACACACCCATTTTCCTTTTTAAGAATGGGCAAGATTAATATTCAGCAGTCATAGGTACAAGGAAAGAGAAAAATAGAGCAGATTGTTGATGCAGACTCCTGGGGTTGGTGTGAGACCACAGCAGGCCCTGAATGTCTGTGGCACAGTGTACAGATTCTGTGCGGGGCTGGATAGCCCGTTCCGGGTCCTCGCGGGGACAAGCTCATGGCTATTGCTGTGCTCGCCATAAACTGGTTTGCCAGCCATGTGTGTGTGAGATGCCAGGGGTCTCCGGCGCTACCTGTCTTCTTCTGTGTATCTTGTCATGCTGTACACCCTCATAATTTTGGAAAGCATTTCAAAGAGTGCTCAGATACCATTTCCAATTAGTAACTGATTTTCTTTTTCTCTCTCAGGGGTCAGAGTGCAAAGCTCATTGAAACAGCTCCCGGGTGGTTGAATTACACTCTGAAAACAGTACCCAGTCAGAAAAAGATGGACTGATGTCTGAAAGTCTCAGCGAACCTCCAACTCAGTTAAAATTCAGTTTCGCCTAGCTCCGTCTGGGTCCCCATGTCCAAGTTTGGTCCTTATCTCTGAACTTCAGGCCTTGGGCAGATCCACTGGCTTCATTTTCTCTAAGAGTTCATCAATTGGTAATTGACTGGCTAGATTTGTATTTGCAACCCCCCCCCCCCCAAGGCAATCTATGGTAATCTTGCAGTGGGGTGGGGGAGGGAGAGCTTGGAGTTTGGATGCTGTGTCCAGGAAGCTGTCAGGAAAGAGAGAGAGAGAGAGAGAAAGAGCAGGTTGGTTACAAAGGGATAATTGCTAAGCAGTCTTGGGTTTCCGGGAGGCCTTCGAAACTTTTGCAGGAGAACTGGGTTTCTCCTGCACGCGTGCAGTGAAGGGTGTCAGGGAGGGAATGATGGAGTGTCCAGGGTGGGCTGAGAGGACTGAGGAGGAGGAGGTGAATAGTTGGGAGTCTGGGAGCCAGTCGGAAGTCCTGGTGCCGCCCTTTCTTCTGGGGCAGGAAGGTGACAGCTTGTTATTTTCAAACCTTCCCCCACCAGGGCACACTGACCTCCAGCTGTCTACCTTCCAGCCGACCACCCCTCCAGCTGCAGGCGGCTCAGCACCAGGCCCTACAGAGCAAGAGACCAGAGTCTCTGTCCCCCTTGGTCCCCTCCATTGCCACCACACTGGCAAGGACATGACTGTCAAGTTCAACAGGAAAGGAGAGCAAAACCCTGAGCTGAGCACTCGGGGAGGGTATCTCGCCCTCCATGCCGCTCACCGCCCCCACTGGCCTGAAGGCTCAGAGCACTGGGGGAGGGTATCTCACCCTCCATGCTGCTCACCGCCCCCACTGGCCTGAAGGCTCAGAGCACTCGGGGAGGGTATCTCGCCCTCCATGCCGCTCACCGCCCCCACTGGCCTGAAGGCTCAGAGCACTCGGGGAGGGTATCTCGCCCTCTCCATGCCGCTCACCGCCCCCACTGGCCTGAAGGCTCAGAGCACTCGGGGAGGGTATCTCGCCCTCTCCATGCTGCTCACCGCCCCCACTGGCCTGAAGGCTCAGAGCACTCGGGGAGGGTATCTCGCCCCCTCCATGCCGCTCACCGCCCCCACTGGCCTGAAGGCTCAGAGAACAAATGCTGTCACTCTTCCCTGTGGTTATTTCAGGGGCTCCTGAGCAAG
This sequence comes from Saccopteryx leptura, assembly GCF_036850995.1. Lineage (NCBI taxonomy): Eukaryota > Metazoa > Chordata > Mammalia > Chiroptera > Emballonuridae > Saccopteryx > Saccopteryx leptura. The sequence goes on from NC_089503.1 coordinate 163,882,133, forward strand.
TTGGAGGCTTTGAGGAGAAGGACTGGCAAGAAAATAGGGGCAGGGTGAGGCAGATTCTGCTTGACCCGGGAATGGCACCCATTCGATAAAGTTCATCCAGAGGACACGGCCAGCGAGGCTCTCTGTCAAGCGCTTTGGGTTGATTTCTGAGTTGCTGGGGCACAGTCGGTTCTCCCTGCTGAAATCCCAGCTGGTAAAGTGCAGATCGTGTTCTAGAAAAAAGTTCAGAGGGACGCCCGGTGCTGGGCCAACCAGAAATCCCACCATTTAGAGGTTGGGGCGTTCGATCCATTCCTGTTGAGAAGACTGTGACGTACCCAAGGATAAAGACCCTGGTTGTCACCTTATAAGTTCCAGGGTGCTTCCCCCTGAAGACCTGTGATTCTGCTTTTGAGACATGAGAATTCCTCGAGTTTCTTGATCCCAGGTCAAGTGCCTGGGGGCAATCCATGTTCCAGCCCCTTCCCTCTAAATGATATGAGTTGGGGATTCTGAGTCTATGAATGAACAGGCAGCTGTGAGTTCCTCACGGGAGTGGACGCTGTAGGCCGCTCAAAGCTGACCTCCCTTAGATTTACATCTCGCTTATTCTTCTTGCGCCTCTAATGCCAGCGTGGCATCAGCACTTGAAAGGAAACATAAGACAGCAGGCCAGAGAAGGAGGGGTGGAGTCGACAGTCAGTCACCTCCTCAACAACTCACAGGCTCCACGAAGACGATGGCCAGCTTACACGTTAGAGACAGACGCGGACCACCAGGAGGGAAAGGGAACAAGGGTGAGAGACCCACCATGACTCAGGGAAGAGGAAAACGAACCTCAAGGCAACCTTGAGAACGAAGGACAAAGGACCTGATTCTGCGAAGTGAATGCTTATGATGGACGTTTGCTCAACAGTTTCGGGAAACGCCGGGAGTGAGGATTATGATGGGATGATGGGTCCCGACTCTAAGAATATTAGTAAGTTGAAACCTGTGGTAGAGTAAGGTGGCGAGGCCAGACGGGGGAGCTCTCTTACCCTCCCCCTACCCGGAGCCCAGCAGAAAAACACTTTGTAACAGCTCTTCCCGGGCTCCTCTCCTCTCTTTACGAAAGAGGTGCTTCTTCTGTTCCCGAATAAGCCCGTTTTACTGGAGAAAGGGTGGGCTGACCGTCTGTTGACGGTCGGTGTGGTAATAAGAGAGACGGCACCAATAAGTCAAAGTTTAAGAAGTGTCGGGGTCAGGCGTTTTTAGACAAGGTGGAGTTCGAGAGGATGGACACAGCAGGGGCCCCGTCCAGGGGCACAGGAAGAAGGTGACAGGTGTGTGCCCATTCGGAGTGAGACGGGTTCCAGTTTGTCCCCCCCGTCTGGTCCTACACAACTTCCCTTCTCAGCCAGGTGCCGTGCAGTGTGTGACATTTAAAAAAGTCTGTGTAGCTTTCTTTAAGAGAAAGAAAAAGTATTAAATTATGGGTGGGCAGTTAGGCATGGGGACCTTGGAAGGTGTCTGTGGGAGCTCAGAGCTCGGAGGGGAGTCTCATCAGTTCACAATCAGTGCAATCTCTCCCAGCCAGTCAGGCATCGGAGCTGTTATCACTGGCCTCTCGCCCCCAAGAAATGCAGCTGACGCTTCTACAGGGATGAGTTATAAAGTCCAGGAGAAGGTGCTTTTGCTCATGTTGGTGTCATTGCCCGGGATGTTCTTCCAGCTCGGTCCACCTGGAAAACATTTCCCCACCTTCAAGAACCAACAGGTGGTTCACAAACACATGTCAAGTCCTGACTTCTGTCCTCAGTCCTGTTCCTGGCTGTTCAAGTGCTCGCTAGTCGTCTCTACATGACTTCTGGGGCATCTCAACTCAGCAGGAGATGCTTTTTTTCTGTGACTCCGTCAGAGAAGCGGGTTAGTCTCTTTTGGATGCCAACTCCACCGCACTTGGTACAAGCTTCCCGAACCGTGTCTGTCATACTTTGGTCAAGTGCTGCTACAACTTGGTACACAGATCCCAACCCTCACTCCCTTCTTCATGTAGAGGGTCTTGTAGTAGTAATAATACTGGCTCTCTTAGTAATATTTCTTGAACCTGCATCAATCAGCATGATAGGCAGCTAACAGCAAAATGTTGGAAGGGGTCAACAGATCACATCTCATCATTATTCCTGCAGATAGAAATTTTTATGTTCATTTTTAGAGGTACGTCAGTTTCTGGTAGTACCTGCAGGTAAATGAACAAGTTGATTAGTATGGACTGTTACGAATGTCATGTGCAATTAATGAACAAGTCACCCCAATTTTTTTTGTATTTTTCCGAAGCTGGAAATGGGGAGGTAGACAGACAAATTCCTGCATGCACCTGACGGATTCACCCGGCATGCCCACCAAGGGGTGATGCTCTGCCCATCTGGGGCATTGCTCCATTGTAGCTGGAGCCATTCGAGTGCCTGAGGTGGAGGCTGTGGAGCCATCCTCAGCGCCCGGGCCAACCCTGCTCCAGTGGAGCTTTGGCTGTAGGAGGGGAAGAGAGAGAGACAGAGAGGAAGGAGAGAGGGAAGGGTGGAGAAGCAGATGTGTGCCGTGGCCGGGAATCGAACCTGGGATTTCCATATGCTGAGTCCAAGTTCTAACGCTGAGCCAACCGGCCAGGGCAGTCATCCCAGTTTTTTTAAAGATAGGGTGTTTTGGTGGCAACAAAAAGTGTCTTTAGGGAACTCAAAGTCTGTCTCTTCAGCCTGGATGAAAGTCAAACTCCCCAGCCCACTTCTTAAGCAGGATCTCCAATGCACCCACCAAAGTTGAACACTAAGAAGTTTCTCTCTTACGAGTCAAGGGAAGAGTCACCATAACCTACCGATGACAAGGGTGCAATATTCACTGGGTCGCTAATTACTTTTTTTCATATCATGCCTGTTGAATTAGGAACCAGAGAGCAGCGGTGCCTCCTATAGCCGGAGCTCACATGCTGTGTCAGTGTGAACAGTGTGGACGGCCGCATGGGCTCCAGCTTCTTACGCAGTTTTGGGTTTACGGGCCCCCACCCCCACCCGCTGCTTACAATGTCCTCTCAAGCCGAATTATCATCATAAAACGGTTTGGGTTTTAATCCCATGAAACATGTCCTTCTTTATAAAGGGAGATGTTATTATCTAAGAGAGTTTTGGTTGCTGGAGGCTGATTGGATCGGTGTGCTTATGGAATTTTGTTTTTCTGTGAACTACAAACACACACATAAATGATGTGTCTGAGAGAGAGAAATAATAATGAATCACTAATCAGTGAGTTGCTTTGGTCTTCTTATCCACAGAACAATCTTGGTCTGTCCCGGGGAAGTCCTGAATTCATTTTATTTATTTGTCTCAATGTTCCGAGATGATAGAGTTGGTCACTCCTCTGTCTCTAGTGTTTCCTCTTCCCTGTGCTGCGGAGCTCCTAGATCACTCTGTCAAGTCAGGTGGGAGAGAAAAAGGAAGCATTGTTTGTTAAGCTGATTTTTTTAAAAAAACAAACCAGTGTGTGTGTGTGTGTGTGTGTGTGTGAGTGTGTGTGAGTGTGTGTCTCTGTGTGTGTGTGTGTGTGTGTGTAATAAAACTCTCCCACATAATCAGTTTACAAGAGAACATTGACCAATAGACTCCAGACTTGTGTGTGTGTGTATATATATATATTTGCAGCATTTTTGTCACTGTGCTCCTAGAATGTAGGACGTGTTTTTATTTTCATAATTAACAGGAAATTCGTGTTCTACATTAAATGTGACACAAGAGAGATGAATTATGCAGGCACCTCGGCATGTGCTGATGAGAGCAAAAGCCCAGGGCATGTTCAGCCGGGGCTTCTGTGAAGATCTATAATGAGTTTCAAGTACATCATTTCCTGATGGAGGATAAGAAACATCCATCAATGCAAATTTTTTTGCACGTCTTTTCAGCGTCTATGAATACTTTACAACTTCTAAAAGGAACGCGTTTCCAAAGTGCCACTGGAGCAGATTTTATTAGCCACGCAATGTGAGACAGGTTGGGCTCTGTGGCACATGCCAAGATTGTGCCCGTGGACATGCACGTGCACTTAAACACACTGTGCGGTGGACGGAGGCGGGCCAGGATGGCATGGGGTTCGACGCCACATGATTTAACATCTGGTTACTAGCTGAGCCTTCGGATATCCATTTACATTGAAAAATATGTTCTGCTGTGGAAACGGGAAGCAAACAGATACTCGCAGACAAAATGGACTCTTTTAGATTCAGAACAAGGCGTTCTGAGACAGTTGCAGAGGGAACACGCACACTGTCCCGTTTAATTCTTCTGAGAGAGACTTGAGATTGCCGCGGCCCTCTGCACACTGACGCTGAATTGGCTTTTTATTTCTACGTGAACGTGCTCACGAGGAGGAGAGGAAGATGCTGAGTTTGAAATAAAATTAGACAGCACAGCCCACAGAGGACCTCAGGAGATCCCTGTAGAAGAACAACACACAGTTGTTGAACAGGAAAGGCCACGGAGGCAGCGGTCACCTAATTAGTCGCCTTAACAGGTCCTTCCCCCATGGTCCGTTTCCCACAATCGAGAGTCATTGCCCAGGAAAGCCACTGAGATCCCACGGCTGCCCTGTCTGAGGACCGCTGTGGGCTCCCCCGGTGCCCAGTGGATGTTGGCTCATCTCCCCAGCCTGCTGCCACGGTCCCCCCAGCCTCATCTCCTGACAGACCTCTCCCCGCACCCTGACGTCTGCTCCCTCAGTTGTGGGATCTTTGTGGCCACCCCGAGGTGACACTGCCCCTTTCGTCACCAGAGCGAGATTATTACTCACGGTTTCTACATTTCTTGTCTTATTGTGCCCATTCCCGCTGGCTCTCTAACAGAAATACGACACAGCACCCATCAAAGATTCTCCTGACAGAGTGAACGTGGCCAGAGAACGTAGATGTTAGTGCCCTCCCCTCGTTATGGGAAGCAGTTAGAATGTCCCACATCTTCACAGATATGGGAAACGACAGTTTCCAATGCTGCACACGCAGAGGAAGGACACGTTGCCCCAAGGAAGATGGCTAGAAAGCCCCCTTGATCTCCTGAGTTGGGACTGTCCCAGGGTCCCCAAGCACACTTCCCTGGGTCCTCACTGAGCTCGACAGACATGTGCATGCTTAGTGCATGTTTGTCAACGAAACGAGTTTAATTGGCAGATACAGTTGAGTTGTGAGTACGTAGGTTGAAGGGAAGTCGAATCAATTTAATGATACATGCATCAGTTTGTTTTCAGTGCTGTGTGACATGTCTTCTTCTACCCTTAGGTCAGCACCTTCCATGGTAAGGCCGTTGATTCTTGGTTTCAGAGAAAGAAGGATGCCTGCTCATAAGGCAGAACTACCCATCACTCAGGTCACAAAGGACTAAGAGGTTACTGATGTTTTCCTCATAATGTCTCCACACCCCTCTAAGAGCTGGTATCCTTGATTATACCTACTAAAGGAGGAAGTAGGACACTCAGACAGTAAAAGGCGGAGTGAGGGCTTGAACCCGTGTCATCTGCTGCAAAGAAAACGATCTTTCTATTGTGTCACATGGACTATGCATATAAACCAGAGACTTTTTTTTTTTAAAGGAGTTTTTCCTAAGCTCAGAAAGCCATTGACCTGAGACGTGTTACCAGGAACACATCGCTTTCAATTCCCTGAAGTTTAGCATCAGGGACCAGTATGTCAGGGGCGATGAAGGAGACAAGAATAAAAATAGATGATCTCTAATGTCATCTGACCCTCTACCTTGATTGACATTCACGGACTCTTCTGCAGATTCAAACATGAAAATCACATTCTCTGTATCTTAAAGTATGTTATAATTCTGGTAGTGAGAAGGAACATGACAAAAATGCATTTGATGTGAGATGATACCTGGCTAGACGCCGGAGCAAATTGAGTTGCCCACTTAACTGTGTTTATGGAAGGAGCATCACTTAAAAATGAGGAAACCAAAACTGTGGCGGAGCATGAAAGCCCCACCTCAGAAATCGTATTATGCTAATGAGCTGAGGAGCTTGTCAGCGGCTCCTGGGAGAAGTGCGTCTCCCTTTGATCATCCCCAAAGGTTTCTAACACCTTGGTGGTCCTAATTAACGGGGAGCTGTGGTCGTCCCTGACGCCTGGGTTTCACAAGCCAGGCGCTGGACCACAGTCTTTTCACCCTCACAGAGATTGTCCTCTTCCAACCCTGACATCTCCTCAGCTAACACGACCGACCACGAGCGTGTGTCCTGTTTTTCACATGTGTGTCTTTCAAGGGGGAGTCTTGATGCTTCTTGTTGAAAGATCCCTAGGATTCCACAGTTACTTATGTTTTCTCATCGTGGGTGAAAGAAACCCCACTCTCAGAATCGGCTTTATCCATGAATTCTAGATTCAAACCTTGACTGGATGTGCCTGATGTCCCGGGGCAGGACTAGGGGGGTGATTGTGGGTGTGCACTCGAGTGTCTGTCTCTGTGTGTGTGTCTGTGTTTCCACGTGCATTTAAGTTCATCTACTTTAAGAGCCGAAAGGACAGATGCTGGTTGCTCTAACTATGTAAATCTCTTCTAACAGCTAAGCCAACCCCACGAGATAGTTATTTCGATGTTCATTTTAGAGTGTGACACTGAGACTCTTTAAATGGAAAGATGGCAGATTGAATAGAAGCATCCCCTTTTATTTCTTTTGAAACCACAGTTAAAATACAGTAAGGAGATTTAAAAAAAAAATAACAGAACACCTCAGGATGAAGAAAGTAGGAAAACCAATCAATTAAAAAATAAAAAATAAAAGGAAATCTGGAGGTCAGGGAGAGCCATTCGGAGATGACAGCCTCTGTGTGTTTGTTTTAACAAACATTAAACAAGTACAAAAGCCAGCGTGATCTTCTTCTTCTTTCTTCCCCACCTGGGAGAAATGTGAAACTCAATTTCACCCTTGGTGGAGAAGGTGCTCATTTGCCCAACAAGTTGCTGGAATCCGAGGATGCTCAGGTGTCCTTCACACCTTGAATCGCCGTGCCGAGTGAAGCATTCTCCCTAATATGTCAACATTTAGGAGGCTTCCAGATGTCATTCAGGAAGAACAGTTATCAACCACAGGAATGCAGATGGGGTATAGGAGCGTGTCCCTCCTCAGAGGCGAGACCTTTGACTGGTTATTACCGACCCGAGTTGTTTTTCTTTAACTATTGTTCCTTCAACTATTTGATCAGAAATCAACTTGAGTCTCATATCTCCTAGAGCAGTGGTCCCCAACCCCCGGGCCACGGACCGGTACCGGTCCATGGGCCATTTGGTACCAGTCCACAGAGGAAGAATAAATAACTTACATTATTTCAGTTTTATTTATATTTAAGTCTGAACAATGTTTTATTTTTAAAACATGACCAGATTCCCTCTGTTACATCCGTCTAAGACTCACTCTTGACGCTTGTCTCGGTCACGGGATACATTTATCCATCCCACCCTAAAGGCCGGTCCATGAAAATAATTTCTGACATTAAACCAGTCCGCGGCCCAAAAAAGGTTGGGGACCACTGTCCTAGAGGACTTGAGTGCACTTTCTACCGTTTCGCTACTGCCTCGTTCTTGGGAGGTGTGATCTTCCCATCTCTCCCTTTATTGATTATCAGTGAGTATTTATCAAGAAGAAGGCTCCTCAGAGAGAGGGCTTGTAAACACGAAAACCTGAATTCCTTTTCTTTTTTTAATTGTGTGTGTATCGATCTTTTCTCGTGTGCTTTCTAAAGCCAAGAATTAGTTGTGTGAACGACCTTTGTGTGTTAGCCAAGTCCTGGCTAGGAAACCAATGCATTGTTAGAGAAAAGTCATGCTGGATAAAGAAAAACTTCCTCACACCCATTTCATCCCCAGTGTCATGGCTGATCGGGAGAGCTAACACCTCCATAGCTCTTACCACAGCGAGCCACTTGTGAAAGTGCGGATTGCCATGTTAACTCGGATCGCCCTACTAATAATAACCCTGTGAGGTCATCGAGGGGGCATTATTGTTACAGCTCCACAGGAGAAGAGACGGGGACACATGTGTGCAGCTCTAAAGTAATGCCGTCAAGTTCAAAGTCAGACCGTCTGGCTTCAGTGTCTCACTCCCAGCTTGGAAGCTGGGCTGCTTTTCTTACTGCCTAGGTTAGGACAACAGCCATGCTGAGGGGCAGGGAAAATACCACTGTGGTCAGTTAAACCCCCTGGGGGTAGGGGATCTGCTTGTAGCTGAGTTTTCCATAAGGCAACATGATGACATGCGTTTGACTATTTGCAGTAACACTGAACACATACTTGTTACTTTGGGACCAGAGCAGTAGGCTCTGTAAAGGCTGAGCCTGGGAAGCATCGTTTCAAAGGTAATAGGGCTATGAGTTGTTGAGCCCCAGATCTGTGTGACGATTTCCTAGTTATCTCATGTTGACATGACTTTACAAACCACTGACCTCAACAGAGGTTTCCAGGCAAATTTCAGACACCCTCCGACCGTGAAAATCAATATCAGATTATTTTCCATCCATTTGAGTTTCTTTTGTTTGAATCCAATTCACAACATAATTACTGGAGTGCATACCTTTAGTTCCTTTGAAAGGATAGAGAAGCCATTTATGAAGGTGTTCACCCAAGTTCAAACGATCCCATGTAATAATGTAAAACATTACTATAATCTACATCTATCATCTAAAACATATAAAATAATATAATCTAAAACCATCTAAAAGATGATGACACTTAGCAACCTGCCTAGAATAGTCTCCGCATTGCATAAGCAACAATGTTACTAAAACAATCACCCAATCAGAAAGAAAGCGGTTCTGGGGAGACAATCACATAATTATTGTAGCAAAGATATGATACATTGAAAAACTACCTTGACAAAAAGAATGTGCATCGCTTTCTGATAAGAATAGCATTCTGAGGTCGAGAGTTATGTCGGGACAGGGTACCCTTGTGTGAAACTTTCCCGGTCATGTGGAAAAGATTCATAGAGTCTGTCTCTTGCCAAAGGGGACGTCAGGTGGGAGATTTACACTTCCCGAGTGCGGCAGACGGCGGTACCTGCCATCCGTTTGCGTGTCACTGACTCTCCAATCATTCCTACGGAGGGCCCGTCTGCATCTCGCTGACCTCCCCTCTCCTCCCAGCACATTCCTCATTACGGGGCCACTGTGTGCGCTGATGTATGGCCCCCCAGCCCCGGGCAGGCCAGGGAGTGCGGGGAGGAGAGAACCAGGGAGCCCCGCCACGTGGTGATTCATTCTAATGATGTCCCAATCGAACTAATGGAGAAGTCAGGGTGGCCAGTTGAGGGAGAGGGATGTGGCTTCTCTCCCTGCCTCTCCCTTTCCCGGACACTGACGCCCTGTGAACGGCTGGGGCTGGCGAGTCGTAATCAATAGCTCGGAAAACAAGAAGGTCAGCATTGTAAAAGATTCAGATTTTTTCTGCCTCCCAATGGAAGGGAGATGGGACCTGCGCGCTGAGCCATGGAGGTGAGGCTGACCTTACCTGACTGACTGATGGAAGACCCCGAGTGGAGGAAGAGATAGAAGAACCATCCAGGAAGGACAGGGCTGTAAATATAACGTCACCACCATCCTGGCTGGTGCTCTGGAAACAGGCTGAATTGTGATTTTGCTATGATATGAAAAGTAGCGAATCCCAGCTCTGGTAAAGTAGTGGATTATTTAACGAGGCTCAGAAACAGACGACTGAGGTAGATACGCAGACGCTTTGGGACAGTGACCCCGTCCGTGTGCTTTGCTTGTAACTTAGATCATCAGTGTTTCCGTCCATTCATGTTCATTTCCCGAATACTAAATTCACCTAAAATGATGTCTTTTCTTACTTTTTTTTTTTTTTAAAGACCAGGGTTTAGTATTGTTTATCTCAAAATTCTCACTAGAACTGGTAGTTCAGAGGTCAGAGTTTTCTACATTTAAAGCGAGTACGGGAGGGATACGGCAAGTCTGCCTGTTTCTGAGTTAGGCTGCTCACAAAATAGCTGAGGCATGGATTTAGAATTTAATTAGAAAATACGGAGGGAAGAAATTGCCTTGCGGATTAAAGGAATGCCTGTCTCCAAGGTTCAAGGTTGTCTCTCTCCATCACTGGTTAGATGCATATGAGCAGAGATGTTTAAGTCACACATCAGTTGCAGCCAGAAAAAAAAATGTAATAAGCCCATTTCCTGTATGAAAAAGATCATTAAACATTTTCTGAAAATGTAGCAGTGGCTTTCAAAGCTTTCCTGATGATCTAATAACTTCCCCACCCATTTTTCTCTCTTCATGATTTAAGAGAGGGACAAGGTATCCTTAGCATGTGGTGTGCATTTGTTGAAGACAGACCATTCCAGAAAGAGTTGAAGAGGGTCAGGGATAGCCAGTCTGAGACGTAAGAGCACGGAGGCTCTAACCTCCCCTTCCCGCCCCAGAGAACAGAGATTCAAACCCAGGTGGAAAGGTGTCTGACTCTGGCACTGAATACTGTTCAAGTCAAACGTATAGTCAATTCCTGCTCATTGTTAACAGAATCAGAGTTTATTTTCTGAACGTGGGTGCATGCCAGCCCAAATCTCCCTTCTGTAGAACAAAGTATGTTCTCTCTCTAGCCGGGCTCCTTGGGAGTGGAAGTAACTATTCAAGAAGACCCAACAGGGTGGGACACAACCTTCCGTGACAAACACGTGACGAATATTCTCTCTCTAACTCTCTTATTGTCGTTGACAGTGATCATTCTATGTGCTGGAGACAGCGATGTTGTTGGCGAATTGTTTCTCTGAGTGACTGTGGTTTAGACTGAAAGAGTTTAAGGTGTGATGAGGCTTGATGTGTTTTTCATCTAAAAAAAAGGACAATTATGTTGATGTTTGGTCTTCAAAATCTATTTTTTTTAATTCCACTGGGTATTCAGGGTGGTATTCTGATCAGAAGAAAGCTAAAATAAATACAAAGTGTATAATCTTTAATGTGTTTTTAACTCACAATGGAATAAAATCTCCACTCTGAATCTTTTGGAGAATCTGTGCTTCAAATCTGTATGTGGTTCTCAGGGAGCTGAGGTGAGTCAGGTCTATCTACACCGCTGTCTGTTCCCCATGTCGACATCTTTCCTTTCCCCACGAGAGGGAATAGGCTTCGTGGAGGAGGCACCTCAGGGGCTCGCAGGCGTGAGACCCATAAGGCAATAGAATGGGAAGACTTGCATTATTGTCGATCTGATCAGAACTTCCAGCCTCACCACTGATAGTGCCTGCCTGTCTCATAATTGCTTGGAAGAGCCTCATGGGAACGGGGCTGCTTATAGAAATAGGCATTTCTAATTTGGGAGACTTTCCAAAAAAAATGCTACTTTGCCCCAATCATGAAAATGTGAATGTGAAAATTGAGATTCTTCAAGATTTCTCTACTGTAAATCAAGATAAGAACCGAAAGGTCAGAGGACATTAAATGATCAAAAAATAAATTACCGTTAGGACAACGGTGTTAAGGAAACTATGGATTCTGTTTGGATTTTACTAGGTTTTCCATGTTTATTGTCCCAGGACCCCACTCAGGGTCTCACATTGCTATGAGTTGCTGTGTGTCCTCATGTATGACATCTTCTCAGCTGTTCATTGTGTCGTTTCATGACTTTGACGCATTTAAAAAGTACTGGTCAGACTTTATGCGAACTGTACCTCCCTTTGGATTTTCCCATGATTGGTTTGAGGGTAGGAGTTGTTGGGAAGAATACCGAAGATGGTTTTGATGACTGTGATGCATGCACACAGGTACTGGTCAAGCTGTACATGAGGCTTTGAAAACACATCTGGCTTCTACCTATTTGTTGCTATCGCACAGAAATGCAATTTGTTTTTGAATATCGACCTTGCCTTTTATGACTGAAGCTCTCAGGCCTAGTAGGTGTTGTAGATTATTTGGGATTTTCTTTATGCACCATCTTGTTGTCTTCCAATAGCATGTTCTGTTTCTTCCTGTACTATCGGAATGCCCCCCGCTTTTTTTCCTTTATCTTATTTATTGCATTGGCTCATACTTCTACCACCTCCAGCCTTGGTGAACTTTATTCACACAATGTCTTCTTTTTTGACTCTGGCTGCAGCCTTTCCCTGCTGGGTCCCCACTTAGTCCTATACCTGAGATGATTTGGGGGCAAGTCATGACTTGAGTCATGGTGTCATCTGTTCAGGGTGACCGTGCTGTGAAACCATGAAGATTTCTCCAGGTTTATGATGATTCATTGGATGAAAGGATGTCTTCTGAGCTTTGGAATTTATGAATTTAAAAGAAACAGAGAGAAAAAATACCCCACACATATTAACTCCTAGAAGAAGAACACGTGCTTCTTCTCTGGAGCGCAGTGAGCTATGTCTGATGGGACATGGCAACGTAATGAAGCCTGCAGTGATTCAGAACACCGCATAAGAACTCAGACTAGGGTCCTAGTGGGCGTCGTGCCTGACAACTAGCAGGTTCCCAGGGAACAGAGTGTGGCCCAGCCTTGGATGTGACCTGGTCCATTTCGGGTCTCCCACTCCACCTCCATCTAAGCAATCTGCCCCCTCTCTCTCTTCTTTCTCATTATTTACTTTCCTTTCATGTATTCTCTCTCCCTTTTCTTCAGTCTCGGTTATCTTGCCCTGGGAGTAATTTGCTCATTAACTTGCAAACACTCACGTTTGTCCCGCCATCTTATTGTAAAATGGTGGTTGCTGCAAGGGAGAGGGGAGGACCCTATCAAACTGTGTGAGTATACTTGGTGAGCCAGTGTTCCCTATGAACATGCAGCCAGGGCTGGGTGTCAGGACAGCAGGTCCCAAGCTGTCCCTGGCCGTCTGGTCATGCTAACGGACAGAAAGCAAGCAACAATTTGTCGGAGCTGTGGCTCATGGGTCATCCTGACCACAGTGCCCTGTGCAGAGGGCACAGTCCCTGTGGCTGACAGGGACAGAGGGCTTTCCTTTGTCCCCTGTCCCTGCTGCCCTTTGTTCAAATGCTGAGCTTTCCCCCCCTGCTCTTACCTTTTGATAATGCCCAGACCTCCGAAGAAGCCTTTCTGATAGGCTGCAGACAAAATACCAGAGGCTTGGTTAAAGTGAAATTTCAGAGACTTTAAGAATAATTTTCTGGTGTGACAATGTTCTGCATATTGCCTGGGGTAAAGGCACTCAAAGAAATGATCCCTATTTACCTAAAATCCAAACGTAACTGGGTGTCTCGCATTTTTTATTTGCTAAATCTGACAGCTCCACTTAACGGCCCACGTTGTTTTATGAGAGTTTATCACTAACCTCGATGCAAAGCGTTCCTTGGGTTCCTTCTTGGCAATGTGGGGGGAGGAAGTTACAGACAGGCCACAGAACGTAGGGTGGAAACCAAGCGTGCTGGAGAAAGACCTGTGACTACTCAGGGCTCCGGTTGACGTTCTCTGGTCTGCGAGAGTGGCGCTCGTCCTGTGGCTGTGTTGGGAATGGGCTCCCTTTATATATATATATATATTTTAATGTTAAATTTTATCAGATTTGGAAGAGGAAATGGGGTAAATCGCAGAGAGACCCAACCAGGAGGGGGCTGGATTTATATAGCTCAATCCCTGTCATTTTTACAGAAAAAAAAAAAAGACAAAAAAAAAAAAAAAAAAAAAAAGGAACTAAAATGACTGAGTGGAAATAAAATCTTGGCATCAGACCTGAAAATTCCAGGTGACATCATGCAGTAAAAGGGAGGGGTGGGGAGTGGGCAGGTGACAGGTGTGCAAGCGTCAGTTCCTTGTGGCCAGTAAAGTGGGAATGGCAATATTTATGGTGCAGGTTGTCGGGAGGGTTACATGAGTTTGTACCCAAGGTGTCAGCAAGGGCTCTGGGGACCTTCCCCCCCCCCACTCTCTCCATTCACTCCATAGGAGGTGAGAATTATCAGGAGATGATCCCCTTTGTAGGGTCAATGACAAGCTTTCACTGTGGCTCTATTTACCAAAAAATGAGGAGAAGAGGAAATAAACTACATTCATCTAAAAAAAAGTCCCCAAAATAAATGACCCCAACCTCTCCCCCCACAAACTCGAGTGCCTCTCTGGCAGATCTGGGGGAGTGTATTTTCCTGTGAGACCTCCAAGGGGTCTCAATAAACTCCAAAAACTCCAGTACTTTGGTTCTGTTCATCGGTTGTGCGACACTTGTTTATTTGACCAAGGCCGCGGTTTCCCCAAACTGCTTGTTATCACGTCCTGGGAAGTGGTGGCTCTCAGAACGTGGTCTCTACACCAGTGGCCACAGCACTGGGGACTTCTTGTAGATGAAGATTCTCAAGTCCCCTTCCCCCACCTTTCGAACCTGGAGCTCTGGAGGGGGACCCAGAAATCTGTGTTTTCATGACTGTCCCGGTGATTCCGATGCCAGACTGAGAGGTGCCTCTGCCCCCTCCCCCAGCTCTGGTCCCGCAGCCCGGGGGTCTGTCTGACCTGTTTTCCTTCCACAGCAATGGGGCTGATATGGCTGTGTCTTTTGCCCATTCCTTCCGATTACGATTTGGGGACACACAGTAATCGCTACCTAACAGTGTAGGGAAGGAAGGACACCCAGGTTTGCATGGGCCGGGCGTCCTGCGAGACACTTACACACGTTATCCTGGGGAAGGCTCACGGCGGCCCTGTGCAGTTGGCCTCATCCCGCTGCTTTGTAGATAGTGAAGCGGATGTTCAGAGAGGTCAGGTAACTTGTCTAAGCTCACACAACCCCAGAGGTAGAGCAGAGACTGGACCCCAGTGGGACACTCCACCTTATAAAGATGTGGAACAGCGGCTGACTGTCCTTCTAGGAGCTGCATGTCCTTGGAAGGAGCCTGGACTTTCTGTCTTTGGGGAGAACTGAGCTGAGAAGTTGAGGGGCATGGGATCTATAGGTCGGGAAGGGCAGCTATAGGAGCCCGGATGCCAAGTTCACCTTCACACTCTCTGTGGGGGAGGGGGAGGGTAGCCACACACACGTGCGCACGCATACACACACGCACACACGGACACACACACATCTCTCACAGCCGAGTTTCCAACCATTTAAATGAACCAAAGTATTCAATTAGAGCCGCTTGCGGTAACCAGGCACGCCTGGCCCGTGTCAGCAGTGGGGTAGGAAACCTTTGCAAGCTGCGACCACTTCAGCTATGTGCAGCCGTGTGGCCTCGCTCTCAGTCTCAGGAGAGCAAAAGAATACATGGAATAACTTGGAAAGATAAATTTCAATGGTGGCAGGGGCTGTGGGGGGGGGGGAGGGGAGTAAAACAAAGGGACAGCCTCTGATTACATAGAAACATTTCCTTACCCCTGCTTGGGGGGAATTCTAGTATTCCTTCTGGCAGAGCGGAGCTTTTGTGCCTGGAAATAGGTGAGTAGGGCACGGTGCTGGGGGGACAGGACAGAGGTGGGATGGAGAGGGGTGGGGAGGGTCCTTCCAGGCAGAGGTGCAACAGTTTGGAGCCAGGGATGACCTCGCCGGGGACCCCAGCACACAGCAGAGGAAACCCAAGGAGGAGATGAACTGAATAACAGCTGCTGCCGTGCACGTGTGTGTGTGTGTGTGTGTGTGTATGTGTGTGTGTGTGTGTGTGTGTATTTCTACCACCCGTAGAGTCTAAATGGCTTGTGGGGCGAGCTCACCAGCTGGGGGAAGGTCAGGACATCGAGGAGATGGGAGAGGACACTGATGAATGGTTTTCTGTATGGGGAACAGTCAGTCCTTGGGTGGTTCGCCTGTGGGTTGAGCATTTTGGGGGCCTGAATGGGCTCAGATTATAATCTCCTTTGTCTAAAAAAAAACTAATTCTGTTTCATGCCCTGATTGGATCAGTATCTGAAGAGTAAGTTCACTCAAGACAGTGGAGGATAAATTGGGGCAAGGAAAAAAATATTGGCTTTATAACAAAATACCTCACTTTCTAAGAAAATTGACGGTATGATTCCCCATGTCTCCCTCCTCTGGCAATAAAAAATATGATTTGCTATATTAAGAAAAATGAACATGCAGACATCTTTTCTACAACAATATAGATTGCTAACAATATTTTCTCTGTGGGAGGATTTCCTATCGTATGCATTTTTTTTTTTTACTGTTATCAATAGGATCTCGTATTTCTGTGGAATGTTAATCAAACTAGTGATGTGGACAAGTTGGTACCCAAACGTTTGCCTGATCTCTTGAAAACATTCGTTTATTTATAGGTAATTAAAACTTAGGTGAGGCAGCTGCTGAATCTTTTATGTAAGTGTCTATTCAATTATCTGTTTAATTCCATTCAGGTAACGCCCTGTGTCAATGTATCCCCCTGCTTTCTGAATAAAGTATTTTAATGTTTTCCCCCAAAGTCCCCATGGAGAACTTGGCTGGAAGCAACCTCGCATTTCTCAAGGTCTAGCAAACGCAGTTCTAATTATGAAAATGTGTATTACGTCTTCTAAAAAAAAAAAAAAGAAAAAAAAGAAAAAGATAAAAGTAGAGGTACTATGGAAAAAACACAAAGAGAATCATGAACTTTTGAAAAGAAAGACGCAAGTTCAAGGGCAATCGTCCCATCTTCCTGTGCAGCCGGTAAGCAAGTTACTTAAGTCCCCAGATGCAGTTTCTACATCTGTAAAATGAAGACTATGCCACCTCACAGGTTGTGGGGAGCCTTCAATGAGGTCACATATGCACAGCACCTGAAATTCTTCATGCATGGCATAGGCGGTCAGCAAAAGCCAACCTTCCACCCCCTTCCCTGCTCCACCCATGGTTTAGGAAAAATGGGGTACCTTGGAAAGACTACTAGACCAGGCATGGAATGAGTGGGGACTCATCGAGCCCTGTGACCTCAGACAAGTCATTTAGACCTCTGGAGACTTGGCTTATGGGCGTGAGCCTTGTAAGGGGCACACTTGCCCAGAAGTTCCTCCCCTTCTAGTCCTTGGTGACTGCGTGCTGTCCCTCACCAGCAGGGTGTGATTTTGTGGGCTAGCTCCTGTCGTCTCCTGATCCTCACCACTGTGTCTATATAAACTCGGGGAGTCCGTGTTTCCCTTCAGTGACCCCCCCCCCCACACACACACTCTGGGCTCATGGAGAGACGCGTGCATCGGCCTGCCTATTTCACCGGCTCCCGTGACCAGCTAATTAAACCCAGTAGAGCAGCTTAGAAAGTGGAACCTGCAGGACAGACATTGACTCCATCTCTCCACCTTCTGTTCCATCGCCCCGGGTACCATGTCCTTCCTTTCAAAAGACTTGTGTGGCCGTGGTACTGGCCTTCCCGGAGTCTCACTGCATCCCTTTCAAGTAAAGGGCCAGCTGCTGGGTTTCCTCAGCTTCTCCCCTCTGACTCTCTGTTAGCTCTTTTCTCCTCTAGACGTTGGGCCGAGGGGCAGCTGGGCTGGTTTCCGGTCTTCCAGGGTTTCCTCCTTAAGGTCCTGGGGGGTCGGACATCAAAGCGTAAAGGAAGGAGGGGTGGCTTTCCATTTATTTCATTTCTCTCTCTTTCACAGTCCGTTGGCAACACACTTCAATAAGGTTTTTGAGGGAATAAAAATAAAATTAATACTGAAATAGGAGCTGAACTCTGTTCCCTGAGCAAGAGAGTCCCTAGGTTGCCTGGGCCCCCAGGATTCTGACGTGGTCATGGGACAAAGGGACGCTCTGGCCGTGCCCTGTCCACACACCCAGTTTTTGCCGGACGACGGTCCTGGAATCTCCATTGCAGCCATCCCGCAATGTAGGACACACACTAGGGACAAGTACGTCCCATGTTCTGCACAGGGCGATATCTCATTGCTACTGTGACCGTGCTGTTTGTAGTACTGTGATGGTCATACCCTGCCTGTGAGCTCATTCTCATGAGGGTAGATCACTTTCCACTCGTATCCTCAAGAGTCATCGAGAAGGGACTGCGTCTGCCGACATCACAGCCCCATCTCCCAGGCTGAGTGCTGCACTTGACACAGGGTGGGGACAGACAAGTATTTGTCAAAAATTGGAATAAATACAGGACTTTATGAACAGCACACTGAGGAATGGGATGGTACCCAGATTGGGGGCGGGGTGTTGCAGGTACACACTTGGACTCCTCAGCCCTACTTCCTGTTCCTCTCAGCACGTGTGATGCTCAGACCACGTGCACCTGCTCAGTCGTGAAGCCAAGTGTTGGACACAGCCGACAACTGGGGTCCTCTCTTGACCGTGACTTCCTCTGCAGCAGAATTGAGACAGGGTAGCATCTCACTGAAACTCCGGATGAATATTTCTTCCCTGAGGCCCCTGTGTGGTATGGGAGTGCAGGATTTGGGGACAGGGACCATGAGTTGGGGTTGGGGTTGAGAAATGAGAAGAGAGGCTACAGGAGTAGCCTCTGGAAAAGGAACCTTTGCCTTGTCTTGCTGTGGGGGTGGTAGGTGGGGATGATGCACTTTCAGACCACAAAAGCCAGGGATCAGGATTATTGATGAGTAACGTAATTGATAACATATATTTACATTTTTTTTCTACCTTCAAGAACAGCTCACATGTTACGCTAGTCATCGGGAAGGCTTTCCAGTTGTTTTGAGGACAAGAACGCATATGCACCAGAGAATCACAGAAGGGTCGCATGAGAAGGAAATTTGGAGACAGCCCAGATAAGTCCTAATTTTGCTGTCAATGCAAAGCAAGGCGTTCCCCAAGGTCTTCACAGACCTCATTTCAATTTTGCACCCCACATTTATGTAGGAATTGTGTGGAATGCTCGGCACTATGGGGAGACTGCTTGCACAGCAACAAGTTCAAGCACAGCCCCTGGTGACGACAAGCTTGTCAGCCATTCATAGGATCTGATAGTTGGGGAAGCCATTGTGTGTGTTCCTTGTCAGACACAGTAAGCCTCTTGCATGATGCGTTCTAGGAGAATCCTTAAGGACTCTTTTCTGTAAACCTCACTCACCATTTTGCTGAGTATGGGAAGGAATAGAACCGATTTGCCATTCTGGGGGCAGCAGCTCAAGATTTTTTATCTCCTGAAGTCCCTTTCCCCAAGAACGTTCCATTGTCAGTATAATCAGCATTTTGGGAGAGGGAGGAGAGAGGGTGTTCTTTGAGATAGTCTGTGTGTTCCATCTGTAAGAAATCGTCGCCTTTCTGCGTTCCTGTTTGCACAGCCAAGTCGTTCAAAACACGGCTCTCTGAAACGATCAGTCCATCACTCACAAGTGCCCCCAACTGTCCCTGAGGGACAGTGGCACCTGGAGAAGCCTGCATTTCACCCATAGCAGGAGGCCTTGCTAGAGCCAACATAGTGCTTCTGCTGGGCACACAGCTGCAGCCACACTGTGGACCCTGCTGGGCACCCTGTGGTCTGTTCATGGGAACTCAGCTACCTACAACCAGCAGGGTTTCTGGCCCAGCCGCTCTGGATCTCGGATTGGCACCAATGTACACGGCGTGACTGACATCTAGTGGGCAGAAGCCAGTGCGCGGCCGTTGTCCCTACACCTTCCCCTTCAGGGCTCTCCGTGGAAAACAATCTTTGTCTCGCATGCTGGTAGGGCCCAAGATAAAGGTTGAAAATGGGAGCCTTCTGTAGGTGGAGAACGCTCGCCCTGCAGAGGTGGTTTGGAACGATGCACAAGAACTCAGAGTGGAGAAAGGACCACGTCAGAATTGAGGTTTGTTGAGCTCGCTGGAAAGAGTTGAAATATATCCACAGGATGGTGAATGTGTGTGGACCGTACACATGTCCACACAGAATTGGAATGCTTATTATTTTACCTTTTTGTTTTTTGATTTTTACTTATCTGCTTGAGAGAGGGACCCCGAGAAAGCTCTGATCTTCTCATTCTCTTGGGATTGGATAGAAGGGTCGACACCGCCTGCTGTTCAAAGACCCAGATGTTCATCAGTGATAAGTAGAAATGAATTGAAAAAAAATTTTTTTTTCCATCAGAAAATTGTACTTATTGCTATTAAAACTATGCAAAAGAATTGATGTTCCTAATGGTATGCTGTCACTTTCAGGGATGAATGTTTCTTGATGGTAGTCTAATTGGTACTTTTTTTTCTGCTCGGACTATAAATTAAGTTGTATTTACGTCTCAAAATGACCACTGCCTTCTTTAAAATGCTGCATCTCTATAAACTGATGTCAATAATAATAATAATAATAATAATATCTTTTATAACACGCCCAGTCAGTGCTGTTGGCTGTGCCAAGCTTGTCATCTGGAAACACGTGCTGCTTAAACAGTTTTCCAAGACCCATTTGATTTAGTCAGGTGCCCAGAGGCCTACGTGTGAATTGTTCATTTTCTACGGGCCACGACAGCCGTGAATGTTTCCAGAGTTTATGGGGGGGGGGTTGGCCACCAATGTGATTATACCAGCCATTCCTCAGACCTGACACCAGTTTCAGATTAAAAACCGACAGGTCTCACCCCCTCCTGGGTTCACCAACAGGTCACCTGCTTGTTACTTTGGCTCTCCCCCCCTCATTAAAGTGACATCTGTGTTCCTAAAGGGACCGAGAGGGGCCCATGAGTTGTTAGAATTTTTGAGGAATAAAGATGAGGTGTTGTCTGCCCAGATAATGGAGTGTGCGACTTTGGCCTTTGAGGGACAGGTGGCTGACAGCACCTGCCTGTGTCTCCAAATACAAGAGCAGAAGCCCAGAGGTCACCTCTGCCCCTAAGTGAAAAAATGTTTGAATTATCTATGCACAGCCCTGGCCCAGAATAATTTGTCATGTTGACTGCAGCACACAGAACATTAGAGAGTATCATCCCCTTTCCGAGAAATAGAAAAATGTTTGGTAGAGACTTTAATTAAGGCTACTGCTTAAAGAACTAAGAAAAAGGAACAAGTTTTAAAAGAGAAAAGTCAACGATAAAGCAAGTGACATTTCATCACTTGACTAGTGATGAAAGCCACATTTTTATAACTGGAAGTCAAGCTACTAATAAGTTCAATAGGCTGTGTCACAAATGTGAAAAGCTCTAAAAACATGTTAGCAGAGACAAGAGTATTGAGCAGAAAGACATGGTCTTGATAAACAGATTGAAATAATATGGCCCTGGCCGGTTGGCGCAGTGGTAGAGTGTCGGCCTGGCGTGCGGAAGTCCTGGGTTCGATTCCCGGCCAGGGCACACAGGAGAGGCGCCCATCTGCTTCTCCACCCCTCCCCCTCTCCTTCCTCTCTGTCTCTCTCTTGCCTTCCCGCAGCCAAGGCTCCATTGGAGCAAAGATGACCCGGGAGCTGGGGATGGCTCCATGGCCTCTGCCTCAGGCATTAGAATGGCTCTGGTCGCAACAGAGGGACACCCGGGATGGGCAGAGCATCGCCCCCTGGTGGGCGTGCCGGGTGGATCCCGGTCGGGCGCATGGGGGAGTCTGTCTGACTGCCTCCCCGTTTCCAGCTTCAGAAAAATACAAAAAGAAAAAAAAAAGAAATAATATCAAAAGGAACAGAAATGGATATAAACAGATATATTTACTTGCACGGTGGGGACGAGGGGAGGTTGGGAGGGACCAGATGCGGTCTTCCGGGATGCTGGGGACGGCTCTGTTTGATTGGAAAGTGTTACATGAGTGTGTTCACTGTTTGCTACTACTCACCGAGCTGCACACTTAGGGTGGGTGCCCATTTCTGGACAAAGGTTATATTTATAAAAAGTTTACATTTGACATAAAAGTCTGCTAAAGAGGTCCACTGAAATGAGTCAAGGAACAGTAAATTGAAAAAAGAACAAACACTTGACTGTACACACACAATTTCCAGCAACCAAGAAGCCCCCCCCCCCCACCTCTTTAGAGACCATAGCTGCGACCGTTCCCGCCCTCGACTTCCCAGTTACTATGTAAGATGTGAATGTTGGACGCAGAAGAAGGCTGATGGGAAAGAAATGGTTTCATTTCAAATACGGTTTTGCAGGGAGCCTGTACGGAGGCCCTGGGCTCCAGGAAGATGAACACCTGGGTCCCAGAGCAAATTAAGCCTGAAACGTCATCACTGGAGGCAAAAAATGACAACACCAAACTGTCCTATTTTGAGCACATTGTGAGAAGGCAGGGTTCTTTTGAAAATCCAGTAATGTTAGAAAAAAACAAAACAAAACAGAAGGCATCAGGAAAAAAGGAAGCCCAAACAAGAGATGTATTGACCCAACAAAAAACAAAAAAACCCTGTGGGCTGAGTCCATATTGCTGAGCAAAGCTGTGAGGTCAGGACATTGGGGATGTCACTTGCTCACAAGGTCACCAGGAGTCAGAGCCGACTCAATGTCACATAACCACAACCATGTTAACTTAAGTGAGTCATGTAATCTCTTCAAGATTTAGAAGGGAAAGGAACATCGTATGTCCCTCCCAGGGTGACGTGAAGGGTCGAAGGAGATCCCGTAGAACTATTATGATTCCTCGGACGCATCCCATAAAGGATGTGATCACGAGAAGGGGTCCTCACGTGTCTTCAGGGTGAGCCTTCCTGTTAGAAAGTTTTTTCAGATTCCGTTTTGGGGTCCGTACATTCTTCATGTCCCATCTCTTGTGCGTCTGACCAACTCTCCCGCCTGTGAACCAAGTATCCTCCTTGACCTGTGCGTGGGCACGGTTCAGAGAATCCAGTATAACACGGGTTGTCATCTGGATGGGCACGGGCATGTGAGACCCTCACAAAAGTTACAGCCCTACCCTTTTAGAAACCTAGAGCATGTACTGTACCACGCACACACCGGTTGATTCATTCAAAGAGAAAAAAATCAGAAAAGAGCTGAATGTTTCAAAGAAATGTCACGACAAACATGTCCAGGAAGGGAAGTGGTTTTTCTCTCTCTGTGGATGCATGATCAACATTATTTACTGAGATAAAAATCTGAGGAAGATGTGATAGGTAGAAAATTACCAAGAAATGTGTGTCTGGGATGAGATATTAAAACTCTAAAGCATACGGGTTGACAACCTGCAGCCTGTTGGCTTCAGTCCAGCTTAGCATCTATTTTTTTCTTCTTCAGCCTGTGTGCTAAGAACAGTTGTTTGAGCATTTTTAAATAGCTGAAAAACAATAAAAAAAAAAGAGTACTCTTGTTTCGCAGGAAAATTGTATGAAACTCAGATTCCGGTGTCGATAGATGAGTTTTATTGGCACATAGCCGCGCGCACTCGTTTATGCAGTCTGGTGGATTGGAATAATTGCAACAAAGAGTATAATCCCTTGGATATGGTGAAAAACACTCTCCGACCCTTTCTAGAAAAAGTTTACTGACCCTTAATTTAAGACTCCACGCGTGGGTCTTAGAAAGGCTATATAATGAGGCACATCATGCACCACACTTAGGAAAATCATTTTCTTTATAAAACCCAGTTTCTAAAAATATTTGAAGCTTCAAGATTGTTTTAGCTATACACTGCGTTTGGACCCAGTTTAATTTAACCACCCCCCACAAAGCTTTCTCTGCTCAGACAAGGCGATGACGGTTCTTGCCACTCTAAAACCCTCTGCACTTGGTGACATGAATAGGACTCGCAGTGTCGGTTTTGGACCGATGCTCACCCCTGCTTACCTTGTTTCTAGATCACAGTTCCCCCGAGGAGCAGGGGAAGTGTCCTGCGTGTTCCTCTCCTCCCGCATCGTCCAGCGCCGTGTTCTGTCCATCGTATCAGAATTTGTTGAATGAATCTCAGGGACTCGGCTCACTGTGTTTTAAAAATAAAAACCCAGGTTCCTTGGAGGTTGCCTTTTGAGAGCTATATAACCTCCCAGGTGACACAAGAGCTGCCTTCTCCGGACACAGAGTAGAAGAACATCCTTTGAAAAAGTCCTTTCTCTGCGCCTGGTGAGGTTGAGGTTAAGCTATGACTCTGCAGAGACCAGCTCTCCTCTTGATCCCAACTGTCAGCCACTCATGAACGTGCTCATTCCTGGTCCACTGAATGTTTCTGCTTCTTTCCCTCCCCCCTTCTCTCCATGTGACTCTCCACCGGTGTTCACACTGCCTCTCCTGATGGCCACCTGGGAGACAGGTGTTTGGATTTCGTCTGTGGTTTCACTGAGAACAATAAAGATTTTGTTTCATTACTGTTCTCCATTTCTTGTACTAGTAATTAGTTAATTTAGCATTTTTTTTTGGTCCTCTGGCCATGACTTTCTTCTTCTTATGTATCATGTAAAGCAGTGGTCTCCAACCTTTTTTGGGCCACGGACCGGTTTAATGTCAGAAAATATTTTCACGGACCAGCCTTTAGGGTGGGATGGATAAATGTATCACGTGACTAAGACAAGCGTCAAGAGTGAGTCTTAGACGGATGTAACAGAGGGAATCTGGTCATTTTTTAAAAAATAAAACATCGTTCAGACTTAAATATAAATAAAATGGAAATAATGTAAGTTATTTATTCTTTCTCTGTGGACCAGTACCAAATGGCCCACGGACCGGTACCGGTCCGCGGCCCAGGGTTTGGGGACCACTGATGTAAAGTACAAAACCAACAACAAAAACAACTACAATTTCATGCTGGAAAACAATTTCTTATATCTAATTTTTCATCTATTTTTTTTTTTTTGGTAGTTTACCTGGCATCTTTTTCTTTCTTTTTCTTTTTTTTTTTTTGTATTTTTCTGAAGCTGGAAACGGGGAGAGACAGTCAGACAGACTCCCGCATGCGCCCAACCGGGATCCACCCGGCACGCCCACCAGGGGCGATGCTCTGCCCACCAGGGGGCGATGCTCTGCCCCTCTGGGGCGTCGCTCTGTCGTGACCAGAGCCACTCTAGCGCCTGGGGCAGAGGCCAAGGAGCCATCCCCAGCGCCCGGGCCATCTTTGCTCCAATGGAGCCTTGGCTGCGGGAGGGGAAGAGAGACAGAGAGGAAGGAGGGGGGGTGGAGAAGCAAATGGGCGCTTCTCCTATGTGCCCTGGCCGGGAATCGAACCTGGGTCCCCCGCACTCCAGGCCGATGCTCTACCGCTGAGCCAACCGGCCAGGGCCCTGGCATCTTTTTCTTTACTACTTTTTCCTCTTTTTTTTTTTTTTTTGGTCTGAAGTATTTATTATCCTGTGTATTTTTTCTTTTTGACAACCGTCCTTTTTACTGCAAAATGAAAGCTTCAGTGAGAACCCCAACAACAAGGAATTCACTATCCAAATCCAAAAGAATTTTAAGCAACCCAAGGAATCTCTAGAGTGATGAGATGAGGATCAAGTATATCAAAATAAAACAGAGAGAGCCACACATACAATTCTGTGTCTGAAGAAAAGGATCTTTCCAATGTTTATAAAACTGTGCTTGGCGGCGGGGGGGGGGGATGGGGGGCAGAGAACAAAAATAGATTTTAGTGAAAAGGGCAACACTTTGGCACAATGACTTGAGTACTGGTCATTTTTAACCATGCGCCCCCAGCAGCTAGAGCTAGAGTCGCCATTAAAAGCAGGTTGGCTCTTTAACCTGTCTCAGTTCACACCGACACACTTTATATCTCGGGGGAGTCGGCCGCGGAGCCCATTAGAGGTTGGAGACAGGGAGGTCAAATCAATTGTCCACCCTGCACACAGGGCACCCCTCCCTGACGGCCATTCTGCCCGTCACGGTCCAGGGGAGGAGAGGTTAAGAGCTGTGTTGCCGGAAGCACGTCTCATCCATCTTTTAGGATGCGGGTAATACCCAAACATGGCTTAAGGAACAGGATGCACGAGGTTAGGTTCAGGTAGATTTAGGGACCCACCAGGCAGTTAACAAAATTCTGTTCATGCTGTTTGAGGGGGCACGGGAAACCCTCTTGTATGTGCAAATGAGGCGATCCGTGTCCCCGAGCCAATCTGAGTGATTTTCCGTGCTTGATAATACTGTATGTGCGCAAGGTTGACAGAGCACTTAGTAATGGAGTCTGGAGACTCCACGTGGCTTTCCCATCGCCTTGGCCCCCTCTCCAGATGCCATGTCATATTTAGTTACGTGAAGAGAAGAAGAGACGTACACATTTATTGTGGCATCTGAGGCACAAAGGTAGTTCCAAAACAAGGAGGAACAGACTGAATAAAGGCGCCCTTTAAAAAATTGTTTGGCATTTTGTCAGGAATGAAAAAAAACCCACTCCTGTTTTGAGGGTGACATGCTTCACACGTGTCACATGCTATTTTTATGGTGGGCATCAACGTAAAACAAATGTATTCCTGATGCTCTGTTAGGAGGAGGGAGGGTTAACTGCAGTGTTCAAACCCAGGGCTGCCCGTCTGTGGCATTGGCTGCTGCTTAGTCTGGGGGTGGGGACAAGTTGACTTGGGGAGTTCTGTCCTGGAATTTTTTTTTCTTTTTTTGTATTTTTTTAAAGTGAGAAGTGGGGAGGCAGAGAGACAGACTCCCATATGTGCCTGACTGGGATCCACCTGGCACGCCCACCAGGGGGCGATGCTCTGCTCATCTGAGGTGTTGCTCTGTTGCAACTGGAGCCATTCTAGTGCCTGAGGCAGAGGCCATGGAGCCATCCTCAGTGCCCGGGCCAACCTTGCTCCAATGGAGCCTTGGCTGCGGGAAGGGAAGAGAGAGATAGAGAGGAAGGAGAGGGGGAGGGGTGGAGAAGCAGATGGTCACTTCTCCTGTGTGCCCTGGCCGGAATCAAACCTGGGAGATCCACACGCAGGACTGACACTCTACTACTGTATCCTGGAATTTTTAAGGGAGGTACCAAGCTCACTGCTGCTTGGTACTATGGGGTTGAATTAAAATGTGTGGGGGAGGAAAGGGAAACGTACCTTTGTTCTTCCTTCTCATTTTAGGGTTTCCTTTAGTTTGTTTCTTGAGCTATATTCTCTGTCATTGACGTCCTCGTGGAAAGCAGATAGTTTTAGAGATGATCACGTCATTGGTGGAGGGAAGAATAGGAAGTGAATGTGATTCACTGCATGTGGGAGCCCATCTAAGATTAATCCAGGCAATGTTGGAAATCACACAGTCATTTTGATTTAACGATGGACACTAGGAAGCTGCATCTGTAGGAAGACTATGAGGTAGTTTCCCTGGAGTAGAATTGCTTGCTGATCGTTTAGACAAAAAAAAAAAAAAAAAAGAAAGACTCCATCTTATTGTTGATAGTATTGAGGCAAAACAGGACTTCCGTGGTCCCCTCTCTGTTGCTCTTTGTTCCCGGGGATTTCAGGAGGCACAGAGGGAGTGGAAGGAACAGTGAATGACAGTGAGGAACAGAGGTATGTGAGAAAGAAACTAGAACAATGTCGTCCCATCCACCAGGCACAAGACCGTGTCTTAGAATAACCAGCAACGAGAGAAAAACCCTAGTTTGGTGACAGTGATAGTTGTGAGTCAGGGATACGTTAGTCATTGGTTTGAGAAAATAATAATGTCTTTAAAAGAAAAAAGATATCTGCTTTGATCACTCCATTTACAGATTTACTGGTAAATACCCAATTAGTAGATTTTTAAAACAACTGCTGAAGGCGACTCTTCCTCCTTTCTGCTTGGAGGGTGGGAGGCACGTAAACTCTCAAAACAGAAAACTGTGCATCTTTGGACGAAAAGGAGTTCTTTGAAACTTGCATCTGGGTCTAACCTTCCGAGAGCCAAATTTCTGCCTATTGCGATTTGTGATGGATAAAACAGTTCTGGCAATAATTGAGTCCTCTGCGGAAATGGTGACTCGTTCGACTTTGAACAAAGAAGGGTTGCAGAATAGGGCTTTTTTGTTTTTTTTTTTTTTTTTTCAAATAATTTGTTGTTTGGGGAGTACATCTAAAATCTGTGTTTTAGAAAACCCCAAATAATTATTTCAGTTGGCCAAGGTGTCTGTTACTAGTTAAGTCCTGATTTAGGGCAAAACCAAAGGGTAAGAAGGAGGGCTGGGTCTCTTCTGGAGAAGTTAAACAAACAATTAGGCGAAGGGTTAGACAGACATCTTTCTCAGATGGCTTGGGAAGAGCAAGAAAATGAAATAGATGTTTTTAAAAGCTTCTCATAAGCTCTCTATTTTCTTTTCTTTTTTTGTGGGGGGGGGCAGAGATTTCCAGCATTATACTTTAGGAAACTATAACTAGAAAGGCAGATGGCTAATAATAAAATTGAGGCCTTACCATGAATGCCTATTTATCCACACTTGATGAAATAAAAGACTTCCAGGTTTGTTGGAGCTCAGACATAAGGGTGGAAATGTCTGAAAATCAACTTGGTTTCTCAGGTGGGTGTGAAAATATTTCTAAGGAATCAGGGCTTGGTGATAAGACACGGGTGGGTTACCGTGATGCATTCTCACAGCGGGACGGGTATTTGCCGAATGGAGAAGGGCAGCCAGTGTATCCAGCACCTGGGAACACCACGGGGGAGCGGGAAACACCATTCATTATTCTTTCCATCACTGTCCCTTCATATGTGACCTCATCGGAGATGGCTCCCTTGGCCATCCACCCTGTTCAACATAGCCCCTCCCCCCATCCTTTCACTGTCCCTATCTCCTGTTTCATTTTTCTTCCCCGAACTCACCTATTGATACATCTGCTATGTTATCGTCTGTTTCCCCCATTGAACGAGGCTGGCACACATACCCTGTCCTTGAGCAACATTTAAGTAAGTGAACAAATCAATGCATAGATAAAAATGTCCTCCTCCTCTTCCTTCTATCAAAACAACACTGTTGACCCCCTTCATTAAGCACATCTGGCTCAGAATAACTCTTGGTTGTTCCCAACTATCCAGCATGCCGTTCAAGGAGGGAGCTGATGTTAATACTTGAGCCATATGCCACATGTTTTCCAAGTAACTGTGCAAGTTCAGCTTGTTATCACTCTGTCCTGGAACACAGGGGACTGCTGGAGGACAGGGCATTGAGTGGGAGTGAGCTGCAATTTAAAATAGATCTTTGGGACTTTTACTTACAAAATTTAGCACTGTCTGCTTTGCAAGGCATCTCACACATCATCTAGGGGAGGATCCTTTTCTTTCTAATCAAATACCTTTTTTCTACATGGTTATCTTTTCATCATTTCCCCTAATAAGGGGAACCACTGGCCACTCTCGTGGAGTTCATTCCAATAAGGTCAGGAAGGAAACGGTTGGGGAATCCTCAAGAATGAGGACGTAATCCTCACTGCCAATTTCTAGTCAAAGGGCGAGAGCGAGGAGGGGACGTGACTGTGCCAGGGGACCTCACCTCGCCCCTCCTACATCTGCTTTCCTTAACTGGAGTTGCAGGGGTTGCTCAGCCTCCACCCACCATTCTGACATGGGCCTCCTACTAAATCAGGCAGGCCGGGGCAACCTGAGCCGAGATGGCGCGGTTCCTCCATACTCTGAAGCGTGGACACCATACATTAGTGGTGGTGGTTGCATCGTTTAAGTGAGGAGTAGAGGTTAACTCGTCTGGCTTCTCCGTGAGGTTGATGTGCTCTGTTCCCTTCCCGGAAAGGGCTGTGTTGATTTTTAGTGGTGCGTTCCTGGGGAAGGAGAGCGTGAGGGAAACTGAGACCATAAAGGCTTGCGTGACCCATTACCGCATCCACGGGACCGGCAAGCCGCGAGATACGCCGATCTTTGTTCCCCATCACCGAGCTTCCTTACCGTGGTGATTACAGTGAGAACTACATGGAGCTGTCTGAAGGAAAATGGTGTCTCAGGAGTTCTTCTCCCGGTGGAGAAGCAGTGCTTCAACATGTGGCCAGCAGTGCTCAAGAGGGAACGGCAAGGCTACATTATCTTCTCACAGGTGTCGCTCAGGTGCCGTCAAACAGGTCAATTACTCGCACATCTCCAATGACCTCCGGGCTTTAAGAAAGAGCCACAGAAAATGCCCACGTGCACAGACACATCGCAACTGTAATAGGCTATGAGCCAGTTTACAGAAATGGAACCTAACCCTTAGGGACATGAAACCAGTCTACTCCGTATTCATTTCCATCTTATTAATTATTTATGCAGGCTGGGAGCTGCTTGTTACATGAAGCAAAATTTTACAAACCAGTAAGTACCCATGTTTAAATCTCCCCCGCTTTTTTTTTCCTGCAGGAAGTGGTGTTTCCTTAAGAGAGAGGAAGAAAATAAAAGGTGTAACTACTGGAGAATGTTCTCCTTCTCATTATAGTCATTGTCACTGGCCACTCTCGTGGAGTTCAACGCTACAGGTTTCTGGACAAGCCCTCCAATCCCACAGTAAACACAAGAGCCTACTCATCTCACAGAAATGTGGATGTCTTTGCTCATTAATACTGATGAACTTACATATAAGTATAGACCCCCATTACAATCCATGTGTATTCATGAGTTGTGGGTTGTTTTTTAAAGGTTACTCTTCCATCATGTCTTCTAAACATGTGAGTCAACAATCTTCTTCGTGTCAAAGATATTTCAAATCTAGCTGGCTAATTACACTGAGA
The DNA here is from genome assembly GCF_036850995.1 of Saccopteryx leptura. Classification (NCBI taxonomy): domain Eukaryota; kingdom Metazoa; phylum Chordata; class Mammalia; order Chiroptera; family Emballonuridae; genus Saccopteryx; species Saccopteryx leptura. Next base: position 163,912,476 of record NC_089503.1, read on the forward strand.
ATCCGAGGGAAGTTGATTTACAGCCTATTTCCGTGAAAACTCGAAAGTAAACTGGCCCTTTCCCTGTACCCCCCCCCCCCTCCCCGCCAAATCACCTGTGTTTGGTCTATTAATCTGTATACAGTACATTAACCAGAAAGCATGTGATGACTTGTGGGTTTGTTTGTTTGTTTGCTCCTGTTCGTCTGTGTAATCTGAACTTGATAGATTTACAGGTGGCAATCTATCTGTTCATAGCTTGTCCATAAACTGGGCTTCTCACGCTGGGAAAGCCGACCCAAGCCAGAAATTCAACGTTGCCCATTGTAGCGATGATGTCGGAGTTGGGATCACACAGAAGCTGCAGGTGATGGGAGGCAGGCACCTCAGAGAAAGCTCGTGTTTGGGACATAAATGTGCCATTTATGAAAAAAAAATGCTCTTTGGAAATTTCCCTACTTGGTCCATAGGAACCCTGGTGACAGGTGGGGCTATAGGAGAGGGAGTGAGTGTGGCAGACCGTGCTCGCCCTCAGGCCACCACCAGGCTTACAAGGAGGAGCCCGGTGGGTTGCGGTGGGATGGAGAAGGGAGGGATGAGGCTCAGCTCACTGTCATCGTCCTGGCCATTGGTTCCTTCCAGGTTTTCTCATGCAAGTGATGCTGTATTCTTTTCAAGAAGAACGGACCCTGTGTTCAGAACCCAGATTAAGGAGCAGAAGATTCCTGAGAACAAACTGTGTGAAATAGAAGAGGCAGCCAGTTTTCCAATCACTCCTTCTCCCCCTCAAAAGGCTTATGCTGAACTGGTCCCTTTCTTAAAGCATGAATGCGTGTCCTGCTGGGGCAGGCGTGTGGCTGAGCCTGGGTGAGAGGAGCCCGCATGTGGCAGAGACAGCCTCAGCCCCCAGAGTTTCAGGGGACACCCCCAAACTGTGAGGCACAGTTCCCTGCTTAAGCCAGGTAGCTCTGATCAGACTGGCTCAGTGGGAGGAGTAACAGCCGAAATAAACACGGATCATACCTAACAGATCTCCATGCCTTTCTGGAAGAGGGAGCCAGGAAACAGTGAACACCGTTCTGGGAAATAAATGCAGGTTACATAATAATGCAAATGATTCTGTATCATCAATTATAATCATAATATATTACCAAAAATATATATATATACAGTGACACATGTTTGCACCAATTGGCATTATATATGTAGACATACACACGCACACTCAGACTATGTTGTTCGTTGCATCCATTTAAATATTGAAATACATCTATAAAATATTTAAGTACATATAGAAAAACTGACGGCAACACACAGAAGACTTAAGTGACAGTAAAGTGAGTTATTTCAGACGCTGAATGTCTGGGAGGAAACAGGGCAAAGGCTTGACTACCGCCTTGACCTCTGTTTGTTTGTTTTGATTTTATACGACTTTTGTTAACTGACCTGTCAGGACCCAGCAGCAGAGTGAGGATGATCAGTAAGGCGGGAAATTTCCATTGATCTCTGCGTGCTCATGGTTTGCTGTCACCGAGTGGCCTGTTTGCCAGGTGCTGGGCTGGATGACCTGTTTGAGGAAGGGAGGACATGTCCATATCCTAGGCCAGTGGTTTTTTTTTTTTTTTTTTTTTTTTTTTTTGTATTTTTCTGAAGCTGGAAACGGGGAGAGACAGTCAGACAGACTCCCGCATGAGCCCGACCGGGATCCACCCAGCACGCCCACCAGGGGCGATGCTCTGCCCACCAGGGGGCAATGCTCTGCCCCTCCGGGGCGTTGCTCTGCCGCGACCAGAGCCACTCCAGCGCCTGGGGCAGAGGCCAAGGAGCCATCCCCAGCGCCCAGGCCATCTTTGCTCCAATGGAGCCTTGGCTGCGGGAGGGGAAGAGAGAGACAGAGAGGAAGGAGGGGGGTGGGGGTGGAGAAGCAAATGGGCGCTTCTCCTATGTGCCCTGGCCGGGAATCGAACCCGGGTCCCCCGCACGCCCGGCCGATGCTCTACCGCTGAGCCAACCGGCCAGGGCCAGGCCAGTGTTTTTTAATGGCTAGTCTGCAGATGGGTCTACGGGAAATTTTGTGTGGGTCTGCCAAAGAATGAACCACCCCGATGTTGTATTTTATTTATTTATTTTTTTTATTATTATTTTTTTTTGTATTTTTTCTGAAGCTGGAAACGGGGAGAGACAGTCAGACAGACTCCCGCATGCGCCCGACCAGGATCCACCTGGCACGCCCACCAGGGGGCGATACTCTGCCCCTCCAGGGCGTCGCTCTGTCACGACCAGAGCCACTCTAGCACCTGGGGCAGAGGCCAAGGAGCCATCCCCAGCGCCCGGGCCATCTCTGCTCCAATGGAGCCTTGGTTGCAGGAGGGGAAGAGAGAGACAGAGAGGAAGGAGAGGGGGAGGAGTGGAGAAGCAGATGGGCGCTTCTCCTGTGTGCCCCGGCCGGGAATCGACCCGGGACTTCTGCACGCCAGCCAACGCTCTACCACTGAGCCAACTGGCCAGGGCCCCGATGTTGTATGAAGATTACGAATCTAGTGATCGTAGTCGAATTCACTTATGCTCAGGATGATTTCCACCTCCGCAGTCCCCCAAATAATTCTCTATTTTCACCGGGGTCCCAGGAACGACGTAATCAATCGAGAGGAACGTGCCATACCCCAAATTCTGTTCAACATTTTTACCAGCACTGGACTGACCAAAAAGGGGTTTCCAAAGGGATAAAGAGGAGTAGAGCCAGTTTTGGACAATTTTTATGCTAAAATCTATCGGTACCTGGCAATTTCAGTGAGTTTAAGTTGCTAGTTATAATACTGCTAAAAGGCAAATATTATATAATTAATGTTTCCAAAGAGAAAAGAAAAAAAAAAAAAACCAAAACAACTAAAATCAGTACATTCTCCTTCCATTCAGCCTTTGATGATACAGCTAATTATGTTTTTTACATAAAAAGCAGTTTTGCCTCAATTATATCCCGTGATCACTGAGCTGCAAATTGTGTTAAATCATATCAGCCTGAAAACCAGACCTGAACGTGGTGACCTCTCTAATTAAGGTGATGATGTTACTTAAACATTTGAATTTAAGTAGCTGAAAAATCCCCACAATTTATTTTTTTTGAAATTGTTATCTTATTATGGACATCAACTGATGTGCATATTTATTTATTTATTTATTTATTCTTTTTCTTTTATTTATGTATGTATTTTTTCATTACATTTACTGGAGCGGCACTGGCTCAGAGTTATATAGGTTTCAGGTGTACAATTCTATAACACATCTTCTATATATTATGCCTTCAACACCCCAAGTCAGGTCTCCTTCCATCACCATCTTTCACCCCCTCTACCCTCGCCCTCCTCCCCTCACCCCCCTTTCTGTCTGGTAAATCACCCCACTGTTGTCTGTGTCTGTGAGCTTTTTTTTTTTGCTTAATCCTTTCAGTGTTTTCACCCAGCCCCCAACCCCCAACTTCTCTGACAGCTGACATGTACAATTTCAGAAAAATATTACCCCTGGGAGCCAAGAAAAATAGGAACCGATTACCCTCTAACACGGAACATGCGTGCAAGCTGGGGAACAGCGGTTACATTTACCTGTCCGTTTGTTTATGCGTATCTGTGTTGGTTTACCACATTTCCTAGCGTTGTCCACCCTGTGAGTCACGACATGAGAAATTATTATTATTATTTTTTAAAGCATGTAAAGTTTTATTGTTGAGAAAAAAGTGGAGACTACTGTGAAAACCCACCTTCACACAGGAAACAGCGTCTTCAGTGAAAACAAAACAAAACAAAACAGATTCAAGCATTTTTATGAAATAAGTATAATTTGTCTGCAAGCTCGGGGTAGCAAATTACATGTTTTACTGCGGCGTCAGTTTGCATATTCAGTGCGCAGTAAACACGGTCGCCAGGAGATGTGTATCCGGGACTTTCTATTACACTTCACATTTCTTATTCTTTTTTTTGGGGGGGGGGGGCTATAAGGCAAGAACGTTTACCGTGAACGCATGATGATTTTCTCGTCTTTAAAACCATTACCAAATGCAAAAACAGGTCACAGGAACGAACAAATGTTGTAACCTTCAGTCATGTTTCATTTTGCACAACCTGAAGGACACCATAAAAGGAACGCTGGCATTCTGGGGGGTCTCGTTTGCCACAAAGAGTCTCTTCTTCTAGGAGCTCTGGCTTCCCCAGTGGGGAGGTACAAGGAAGGAGGCATGAGTGTGGCCACTCAAAGTGCACCCAGTATGGGACCAGCAGCATGGAGACTTCTGGCAGCTTGTTAAAATGCAGATTGTGGCCCTGATTGGTTGAGTGGTTGAGTCAGTGGTAATGCATCACCCCAGCGTGATGTCCCAGGTTCGATTCCCAGTCAGAGCACACAGGAGAAGTGACCATCTGCTTCCCTCTCCGCTTTCTCTCTCTCTCTTCCCCTCCTGCAGCCATGGCTCGGTTGGAGCACATTGGCCCCGGGTGGGCACTGAGGATGGCTCCATGGCCTCCCCTTGGGCACTAAAGTAGCTCTGTTGCCAAGCAACAGAGCATAGGCCACTAGAGGGTGTGCCAGGTGAATCCTGGTCAGGGTGCATGAGGGAGTCTGTCTCTCTGCCTCCCTGCTTCTCATTTAAGGGGGAAAAAAAAGAAAGAAATGCAGATGCTTTGCTCATGTTGGTCTTAGGTCTGCTGAGTGAGAATCTGCATTTTAATAACCTCCCCACCCCCTGCCCCCAGGTTTTCGTATGCTCAAAGAGTTTCTTCATACTCTATGAGGTAGCGGATAACCATGCTGAAATTTCCTGTTCCGCTTTTGGCACAACCTCACATGCATTACCCAGCAAGGGGGAGACGTCACAAGCTCGTGGAGCGATGCATGCGCTTCAGGTTCACGGAGGAGATTCCACGGAGGGCTGAGAGGCTGCAGACGGGGAAGGGTGTGTGTGTGCGCAAACAGTGTGCTTCCGCACTTAATGGGCCTTTGTTGTAGGAAATAATTTGTCCTGGATGTGGAAACCTTCCTGAAACGGAGAAAAAAAATGTGAAGAGTTTCATTTTACATGACTCTGTTTTTAATTACAATTTGACAAAAGGAATAACCGCATCACCTATTTGATTTGCCAGAACCTTATCTGGCCCCACCTGCTGAGCCCAAGGCACTCAATTACTGACATAGTACAGCAGAGAGCAGAATTATGTCGCTGGCATGCTAACGCGCGTTGATGCCAACAAAAGCATAATGTAGCCTTTGTACTTGAAATAAAACAAAAAATACATTAAGCTACCAACTGTAAAGGTTTAAGAAAGCCACATTTAATTATACACAAACAGAGTCTCCTAATGAAGAAATATCATAAAAAATGGGTCTCAGAGTTAAAAAGGCCAAAGTGCACCTGGTCTGCGCCCGGTAACTCTCATGAGCTCGAACAGCACAGCATGTCACGGCGCGGTTGATGCAGATGAAACGTGACAAGGGTCTGGGAGTGATGCTGAGCTTGTTTTCATGAACGGACGGGGTCAATCGAGAAACGTTGTGCCGTGTGAGGAAACAGCACAGTGCATCCCCCACGCCTGGAAGAGCACAGAGCTGGGCTGAGGGACTAGCTTGTGGATGCGGAGTGCATCGCAGTCAAGTTTAGGAAGAGCTCGTTGCCTTGGAAAGTTCACCTGCCTCTGCCGTGGTGCACGTGCTGACTGACAGGAAACTAGGGCTGAGACGTGCTGTCAGCTCAGCAGGAAGCATTGGGTAGGAGGCGCCTCCCTCCTTTGAGACGAAGGAGACGGACAGGCCAACCTGGAAGGCTGACGTGAGTAGAAACACAAGTCAAGCATGTGAACATGTTGACGGCTGCGTCTGTTCACTGTCGAGCCCGTGCTTTGGGCTAGATGTTGCACTCCACGTGCATGATTTCATTATCTTTCCTTCACATCCGAAGATTTCATTATCTTTTCTATGCACATCTTTTCTAAATACCTGAAGGTATTTAGTATTCCTCTTTTACAGATGAGGAGTGTGAGGGCTAGAGAGGTTAATGGACTTGCCTAAATTTGCTTACGAATCAACCCAAGTCTGTCTGACCCCTAAGCAAGTGTCCCGAGTCTCTGTGCAGTAGATGTCTCTGAAGGCATGCTTTCCCTCAAAGACGACTTGTAAGTGCGTGGGTTAGGAAGCCCAGGACAAGCCATGTGACTAGAGTCTAATTCTGTGACTACGGTGTCACTGTAGAGGAGACTAAATCAGTGATACGGAAACGTAACTGTCTGGGGAAAGCGTGTGTTAACAGAAGGACAACACCATAAGATGAGGTCAAAGGGAAAGGAGGGGTGAACAGGATAGTTGTGTTCAGGTCAGTACAGGACAGAAGAGGTTGTTCCTGAAGGTGGGGTCAGAGGTCCCCTGGTGTGAAGAGAAGCCACCTGTTCACAAAGCCCTCCTTCCCTGATGCCAGTCAAACTCCCATATTCTGATTCTGAGCTCTTCAAGCAAATGTCTGACCTTGAATTTAGTCTCCGAAGTGTGTTGGTCCACCAAGGGAAAACAACCGAAGGCTGTGACATCGGCATCCTTCCTTCCTTCCTTCCTTCCTTCCCTCCCTCCCTCCCTCCTCTCCCTTCCTTCCTTCTTTCCTTCCTTCCTTCCTTCCTTCCTTCCTTCCTTCCTTCCTTCCTTCCTTCCTTCCTTCCTTCCTTCCTCCCTCCCTCCTCTTCCTTCCTTCCTTCCTTCCTTCCTTCCTTCCTTCCTTCCTTCCTTCCTTCCTTCCTTCCTTCCTTCCTTCCCTCCCTCCCTCCCTCCCTCCCTCCCTCCCTCCCTCCCTCCCTTCCTTCCTTCCTTCCTTCCTTCCTTCCTTCCTTCCTTCCTTCCTTCCCTCCTTCCTCCCTCCTCCCTCCCTCCCTCCCTCCCTCCCTCCCTCCCTCCCTCCCTTCCTTCCTTGCTACATTGTTGGCACTTAGCTCTGTAAAGCGGACTCCTGCATTTGTCGGCCACCCGCAAACATCTCTTTGAGTCAAGCTTGCGTTGGGCGTGTTCATAAAGAGACCGTCTCTGGGTCTGAAAGGCTGAGTCCCAGGACCTGGTCTCCTGGGCCTGGATCCTGACCTGCCTCTTTGTCTGTAGGTACCGGGTTGCTGACGTCATCTTGCTGGATGCCAACTTCAATATTTCCAGTGACTCAAGCCCAGGTCTGGCGGTTGTACTTGACTCCTGTTTCCCCACCACCCTGCAGGTCAACCTGTTAGGAAACCCTACGTGTTCTAAACCTGTCTGCATTCTCACCACGTCTGCAGCTCCTCCTTGTTCTGAGTTACCTTTCTTCTGACTGCAATTGTCTTCTGACAGGGCTTCCTGTGCTTCCCTTCTTGGTTTAAGCTCAAAACAGATGCCAGAATGCATTTAAAACAATATATATACACATTATGATATCATTCCTGTGCTCCCAGTCCTGCAAGGGCTGCCTGCTTCACTCAGATAAAAGCCAGAATCTTATAATAATGGCCTACGGCAGGGGTCCCCAAACTTTTTACTCAGGGGGTCAGTTCGCTGTCCCTCAGACCATTGGAGGGCCAAACTATAAAAAAAAACTATGAACAAATCCCTATGCACACTGCACATATCTTATTTTAAGGTAAAAAAACAAAATAGGAACAAATACAATATTTAAAATAAAGAACAAGTAAATTTAAATCAACAAACTGACCAGTATTTCAATGGGAACTACGGGCCTGCTTTTGGCTAATGAAATGGTCAATGTCCGGTTCCATCTTTGTCACTGCTAGCCGTAACAAGTGATGTGACACGTTTCTGGAGCCGTGACGTGTGCGTCCCGCATCACTGGAAGTAGTACTGTACGTGAGCGACACCAGGCTTTGTGGCGCTGCCGCATACAGTACTCCAGGAGCACAGGATGCATCCACCAATGAAAGAGGTGCCCCTTCCGGAAGTGCGGCAGGGCTGGATAAATGGCCTCGGGGCCACATGTGGTCTGCAGGCTGTAGTTTGGGGAACCTTAGCCTACGGGAACTCAAGTGAGGTCAAGCCCCTAACACGTCCATGCGGTCCCGCCCCCGTATTCCCTGCTCATGCTCCCTTTGCTCCAGCCACTCGGGCCAACCTGCTGTCCCTCCGAAACACCAGGGACTGTCACCGAAGGGCTTTGCCCTCACTGCCCTCTGCCTGCAATGCTCTTTATCTGGGTCTCTCTCGTGGTCCTCTGTCCTTGCTCAGCTATCACCTTATCAATGTTCCCAGCACTGACCACACTCTCCGGTTTGCTCCCTGCCCTCCCCCCTGCCCCTGCATGCAACCCTAACTCCTCTCACCAACTCTATTAGTTCTTATTTGGTTTTATTATCATGCACACTTTAATTATTTTAGAAAGCGATTTGGCCTCTGTCTCTTTCCATGAGAGGAAAAGTTCGTCCGTGACTGGGAACTTTGTCCTGTGCACACCGAGAGGTCCCAAGAACAAGGAGCAGTCCCGAAACATAATGATGCTTGGAGACACCTGCCTGACCCATTCTTGTCTTGCCTAGGGCTGACCAGGACTTTCTGCCTGTCTGAACCACCCTTACTATCCTGACACTGGACTCCGTCTCCCACCCAGGCAAGTGGCTGGGTTACTCTGCATGTGTGTCTGGGCTCACCAGGCTCCCGCACCCTTCAGAAGTGGGTCTTGTCTCTGGGTCCTGGCTCAGGGGTGGCCTATCCTGCTGTGCACTCAGGACAATAACCTAAGTTTAATGCTTGATTTCAGAAAAAACACTTTTCCTCCATTCCCACAGGTAGAAGTAAAACTGAGGAGTGAATGGGAGAAACAGTACCCAGGGGAGGAGGTAAACACGCAGGCATAGAACAGAGACTCTCAGGTCTGTCCAACGAGCCCAAATTCCCCAAATTTATTTTCTTTTCCTACTCTATTCCCACCATTTTTATCTTTCTCTCCATCATCGCTCTATTAGATCTGAATAGATTTGTTCCCTTCCTTTAGATGGAATAGGAATTCATTTGGGCAAAGATGGAAAAGGCAAATTCATAACATAAAAAACATCATTCTTCTTTCTGTATTTATTTTTAATATATAGTTGTTTATTTATACCATGGTGGTTCTTTCAATGGCCTGAGTCATAGATGGCCCCAACCATCGAGAACTTCCAGTATAATAAACAAATTAGTTAGTTGTTTTTTTTTTTACATTATCCTCATGAAAAAAAATCTCAGGAGCATAACATGTAGCTAGAACTCAAAGCCCAAGATCATTCTTCTATTCAACCTCACTTTCTTGCAGAGGAAACAAGGTCAGTGTTGATGAACCTGGACACCACAATGATACATTTGGTCATGTCTAAAAAAAATTTATGGTTCACCACGTAAAATTCATTGTAACATTTAAAAGATCTTTTAATAAAAAGAAATGGGCAGTCTTGAATAGGTCTATTTTTTTTATTAGGTCTGTCAAAAATTGCCACATTGTACCCACAAATCATTTTACTTTAAAAAAAAAAGAAGAAATACCATCGGAATGGCCATGAGCTCACTGAGGTGCAGTTGTTTGTGTGACAAAAATGGTGTGCAATGTACGGACATGTTTTCAATTTGAACCTGGCTTGGAAAATGACGCTGGTGACGCTTCCAGTGGCCTGAAATATTGTGTCAACTTTAGCTAGAGCTAGATTTGACAAAGTCTCCTGCGTCCGCCAAGAAATACAACAGAGGGACAATTAATAGAATTGCAAATCCAGGGTACTTCGCTAATTTTACTGTCTAAGGACATTTCTCAACTTCCTTAATGTGAAATATATTAATACACACACACACACACACACACACACACACATTTCAAAGAAACTAAAATGAGCTCACATGAAGATTATAAAGTGTATGGAAAAGTAGTTTTATGGGGCAATGTTTGCTTAATAAGCTACCTGCTTTGGGGCATTATTGTGGAATTTGATTAACTAATGGCTTATGCCATTGTAGACATCACAGGAAGGTCTTATTAGTGTACCCCTATCCTAACTCAAATCTCCTTAACGACAGCCATATTTAACCTGACTGTGGATGTTTTCCATGTTTTCTATGAATAGGCACATTGGGTTAGGGAGCACCGTGACGTTAGAACAGACATAGGGGCTGCTGTTGAGTTTTGTGATGCATTGGGGTGAGTTAGAATGGAGACGTTTGTCACCACCTGGGGCACAGTCTCAGAAACCATATCCATTTATTTAGAGAGCGTCACGTTTGTGCTTTATGGGCATGGGGAAATATTGCTGGAAATGTTAATAAAATCCTCTCTGTTTTTTCTCATGGGCCATTGCGTGGGGTTTGGGAACTGACGTGAAGGACACGCCTTCAGCAGTGAGATTCACTGTATGCTGGAACTTGTACAACAGGGAGACACTTCTGCACGTCCTTCCTGGGTCTCTTGTAAAACGAGGAGCCAGGTTGATTATCCAGGGTGACTATGGACAGCCCATTGCCAGCAGGAGGGGGGTATTGTGACGACCTTCCGTGGGGACTTGCTGGGAGTTTCACAACTGTGGCCACGTCCATTAGCACCCATCCATGTTCTGTTCTTGCTCCCCGGTCACCACTCCATCAGATCTGATCCCTTTTACCCTTTGCCTTTGGACAAGACTCAGAACTCATTTGGGTGAAGATTTATATTCGTGATATAAATCCAGGCTTCCCTGTATCTCCCTTTTCAATATTCTAAAAACACGTTTATTTCTCTTTACTTGCCAAGTTTGTTATTTTAGCAGCTTTAGCCCTAGACAGACATGGAGGAAGCCCTTGTAGACTTTGTGAGAGTCACTGTGGGTTCAGTGTTATGTTCTCATGGTCATAAGCACCTGTGTCACAAGTCAGAGCAGCAGGTCACCTATTGCCAGCAACATTTATTGGAGGTAAATCAATAATTTGCTCTTTTTGGCAGGTCTTGGTAGAAGGGAATTTCCATTGCTCTTACAAAAAGCTTCTCTCTTACAGAAATGTGAAAGTCACAATCTATGACTTGATTCATACCGAGCTTATCGAACATCCAGGTTGTTTTTATAAATATCTGCTCTTCCAACTCAAGTTGAAATTATTAGGTTTGCTATTAGGAGATTTAATATACTCTCTGTACATTTCAAAGGCATTCATGGGTGAACCAAGTTCTGTGTGGGATGGTAAATACTATGCTTATTAACAAGGACTTCATACAGTTTTTTAAAAAATAAGCATTATTTTTGAATAGTTTTAGACTTACAAAAAAATCTACATTTAACAGAGAAAGGATACAGTTCCCATATGTCCCTCCCGGAGATTTCCTTGTTGCTTTTTATGTTGTTACCCTGGTCCATTTGGGGGAATGATAAAACTAACATTTGCATGTTGCTATTTCCTAAATTCCAGACTTGATTTAGCTTTCTCTAGGTGTTCACTGATACCCTTACCCTTTCCCTATTCCATGGAGAATCCAGGATTGCACAGTGAGCATGTGGCATTTAGGGACCGTTTTTATTGACGTAAAACTTGAGAGTGAGGGGCCAACATTCTCCTTCCACAGAGACTGTGTTGCATGGACGTAACCCCACCTCTGAGTCCCAGGGAGAAAGACCACCCGCGCCCCTGTGAGAGGGCCCCGGGAAGGCACCGCTGCTCCCGTCTGTGAAATCAGTTAGAGCCCGGCCCCCGCCTGTCCTCATCCCGGGAGTGAGGAGAAGGAATGAGACAAACAGCTGACTCTGCCCCAAGAGCCCTAACCACTCCCACCACAGCCCAGCACGCCGCCTCTCACACTTTAAACTCCTCTTTTCCAATCACCGACCCTCTGACCCCCTTCACGCAGGTTCTGGCTGGAGTATGGGGGGGGGGTTGCTCTAACAGGACATCAAACCGGCCCCCTGTGAAGCCAAGTGCAAGTGCCAGGGGCCTGCGCTAGATGACCGTGCCGGACGCTGTATTGGGGAATGCAGCTGGGTCCTGAGAGGGTCCTGGGTACTTCACGCGGAAACCCATCCTGGAAAACTTTCTAAATTGCTCGCTTTCATCGCTGCCATCGACACAGAGGTTATTTTCTGCTCCGAAAATAATTTCTGGAAAGGGTAGCCCTCCCCTGGCATTCTGGACAAGTGTCAAGGTCACCTGGCAGTTCTGTGAGCCACTCCCTTGGACTGGGCTCTGGGGCCGGGGGAGGGGGTGGGCACCGACCCACCAGTAAAGTTTTAAACTGTGGGAGGTGGTAGGAGAAGCCAACTTTGCAAAAAAGAAAAAAAAAATGACATTGCAAGATAGTGGAGAACCTCCTTAGAAGCTCTTTTTCCCTTTGGAGCTTGATTTTTCTCCCCCCCCCCCCCCAAATAACTCTGCAGACTAAAATAAAAAGATTTAAAGGCATATCTCTTTGAAGACATAAAACTACCGATACAATTAGAAAGTATAGATGAATATTATTCGATTTGAGAGAGGTTTTACCATATCAGAATTATAATCAGACACACTGGGATCCTCTCAGCAGGCTTGCGTGTCGCCCACCCGGCTTCCAAATGATTTCACACGCTCCTCCGTAGATCCCAGATTAGAGATGTTTTGGAACGATCACATCGTCTTTCATCTACCCGCGTGCGCACTGAAGTAATACTAGGTGATGTGAGAGTAGACTCTGCTTGTGTTGTATTCCCGTAAGACCTTCCGTCGTGCACTTTTTTTTCATAGAGATAATCAGGCTGCTGCCCCGTCTCATTGAATTTCTGTTGAGCTACTTCAGTGGTTTCAAAGCCTGTGGGTTCTTGGTCTCTCCACTGTTCACACTAGCGACTTCTTTTGACTTGCTGCCGACCTGGGTTTGGGGGCCGCCCCGTTATTCTGAGACCAGCCTTTTATCACTGGCCTGAGGGTCAGTAGACAGCCCTGCTCAGAGCCACTGTCATCGTATCCAGGTCCAATGGCCTGGTATTCTGACCCTTTGTTGTCCCATGTCCTGCCTCAGTGGTGACAGTTTGTTGCTCTGAGGCTCCTTAGCTAAGTAACGGTCACCTCCCATTAAAAGCCACCTGTATTAATCATTGCTGGGTTCTGACCTGCGATACCAGCTCTCCCCTCTTCCCTACGTGAACCCGACTTTGCCGGCCTGGACCTCGGCCACAGCCTTGCCCTCTGGACTGTAATCCCTTGATTAATAAATCTGGAACAAACAAATAAAAAAACAAAACTAATTTGGTCTCTGATCTTGCTTCTCTTAGCTCTGTAATTATATTTGTTTTGTTCAACTGAGCCCCTTACTGTGAGCTGGGAATTGAGTAGATACTATTAGGGGTAAAGAGCCCAGTTTCTGCGTTCTTGTGGCTCTGACCAGTGGGAATTAAAGTCACACCAACAAAGTATCTCTTGACTGTCCAGTGAGGGCTCAGTGACTTTTCCTGGGCACATACACTTGAGTTGTGTAAATGCAACCTCGCTAAAACCTCCACCTCCATGAAACTTCAATAGCTGACCCCCTCTCTTCTGGGGACCTAGGTAAGTAATCACAACGGGGATCGTGAGGAGGCCGGGTCCCTGAGTGTGGACCTGTCGGCATGGGAGCACTGCGCCCTGCGTTTCTCCAGTCCTGACTTCCCCCCGTCCACGGGGCCCCCGCCTCCGGGGTACTTCCTGTGCAGCAGATGGGCTTGGATGGACGGCGTTCATGTGCAGGGGGTTCACAGGAGCAGAATGTCCTGGCTGTTTTCTCTCTGGAACCGGGGCTTACCCCTGGTTTCCTTCTACTTTGTCATGAAACACTTGGAAACGGAGGAGCAAGCAGGGCCGGACACGGAGCGGAGGTTGAGGGAATGGGAACCGAGCTGGAGATCGTATGACTCGGGGCCATGGCACTATGAGGTGCTGTCAAGTTTCTCGACGCGTGAGGTATGGATTTTTATAAAATTGTGGAAGGAAACTACTGAGATTTCCATGTAAGGCTTAGAATGCGTCCCTTTATGAGGTGAGGTTGGAGCAACTTGCTACTTAGTTGGCTTCTGTGATCCAAAGAGAGGTTTTTTTTTTTTTTTTTTTTTGTTTTTTAAAGCAGTTATGTGACCATGGCAAAGAGAGTGCAGAATTGCCTCTTACGCACAGCTGAAATCAGCCCTGTGGTCAGCTCTTAGAAATGGCAGTGCTTTGTCATCTCTCCCTAGTTGTTGCCGATAACAAGGTTACGCAAGCAGAGGGCAGCTTGTCACCCAGAAGCGGGGCCCTCCGAGGTGGGTTTGCACTGAGCCTCCTTCCCAGGCCACTGCAGGAGTGGACCCTGAGTAGTAACTCGATTAAGTCTAGCTGATATTTCGGATATATGCTGTATCACTTCTTCTCTACCCGACGCAGAGCTGGGCCCCTTGGAGGGAACCCTAATGTCTTCTGGGCACCCTGGGGCTCCCTGCTTCTGTTCCCTCATCCTGTCCAGATGAAAGCCCATTCTGGAACTGCCTGCTGTGTCCAGACGGCGAAGGTCTCCCCTGTGAGACCCACCTACATTTCTGTTCAGAGCGAGGGACACATGTTACAACTAAGAGAGGGCAAAATTTCTCTTTGGGCTAAATTAGCTTCCGCTGCCAGATGCAGTGGTATGAGTTTATAGAGCTGCTTCCCTTCCCCTTCATCCTCTTCAGCCCTCCTGCCCTTGCTCTCTCCATCAAATAAGAGTGGTCACATCTGTTTTGTACCTGAGCGCTGATACCGGTCGTTTCCCAGACGCTATCTCATTGAACGCCGACCGCTCCCGCCGTGTCCACGAACATGTCAGAACAATTAAAATGTTTCGGGATCAGAGATGGCAAGTGTCTAGTCACCCCGAGTCTCCCTGACTAGGGGACAGCCATCTGGCCCGGGACTGAGCCCTGGAGGAGTGACAAGGTAAACAGAGTGTCTTCTGCACGCTCCCACCTGGCTCAGCATTTCTCTTCCCCACCCAGCAAGTCTCCCTTCTCCGCAGGCAGTGATTGCCTGGGCTTCTTTTTTTTTTTTGGGGGGGGGGGCTCTCCTGCTGGCTCGCCTCCCAGGGCTTCCTTCTCACCATCCTCAAAACCCATGCACCTGTGTTTTCTCCCCTCCCTCTCGTCTGGGTATTTGCATTGTGGATGAGACGATCCAAGAGGTAATGACCTAACCCAAAGAGCTGAGCCTGTCATGGTAGAATTTCCGATACCATGACAGACGCCATGTAGAAAGGGAGAGCCCCCCCTCGGCACAAGGCAGGCAGGTGACTGGCAGCACTGCCCAGTAGGAGGCAGGCTCTACCCGGAAGGCACAAAGTTGATAAACTACCTGAAGGGGCAACCGAATCTTTATCTTTTCACAAACGACTTCCAATACGATGCAGACGGGGTGACGACCTGTGACTTATCATTTCTACCTTTACGAATGTGTTCCCCAGGTGCATGCTGAACACCACCTGCCTGCCCACTGCTGGCACACCTGTGTTTCACAGGTGCTTTGGGAAAGGGTAATGCCACGCGTGGAAGGCTAAGTCTCCCCATGCTGCGACGTTAGGTTGCTGACCTTCCTGGTACCAGTGCCTTTCCATCTGTAACCTCTTCTCAGAACAATGCAGGAAGTGAAGCTTCCCATTGTTGACGGTAATTGAGGGAAAACTACCGAGTCTCTGACCTTCCAGGTGAGGAGATGGAGGCGCAGGGGTGCGTGGTCCCCTGCCCATCAGCACGGGCACCAGGCTAGAGCCCAGGCTTTCCTGCTCTGTGTTTATACATTCCCTAAAACATAGTATTGCCACCCATCACCAACCAATCAACTAATCAGCAGTGTGAGACAAAGAAGTATGGTCCCACGGGCCTGCTCACCTGCTCCCTGGCTCTGACTGTCTACACCTGCTGTGGACTGCAGTGTACACCACCTGCTCTCTTTCTTGACTCCCAAGTCCCTTCCTTCTGTCTGTAGGAGTGATGGTGTCAGGTGGGCATGCTGTGTACTTCCCTTAGCATTCTAAGGATAAAACAGAGCTCTCTTGCACATAACAGGAACTTAATGCCCACATTTCATGTACATGTACAAATAATGAAATTTAGGCCTGGCCGGTTGACTCAGTGGTAGAACGTCAGTGTGGTGTGTGGATGTCCCGGGTTCAATCCCCAGTTAGGGCACACAGGAGAAGAACCCATCTGCTTCTTCACCTCTCCCCCTTTCACTTCTTTTTCTCTCTCATTCTCTCTTTCTCTTCCCCTCCTAGAACCATGACTCGATTGGAGCGAGTTGGCCCTGGATGCTGAGGGGGCTCCATTGCCTTTGCCTCAGGCCCTAAAATAGTTTGGTTGCTGAGCAATGGAGCAGCAGCCCTAGATGGGCAGAGCCCCACCCCCTAGTGGGTTAGCCAGGTGGATCTTAGTTGGGGCACATGCAGGAGTCTGTCTCTGATTCCCCTCCTCTCATGAAACTAAAAAAAAAAAAAGAAACTTAGATATCTCTAGATTACTTAGCTCCAAAATGGTAGGAGACCATATTTTATGCTCAGGTGCCCCCATGACTGTATCCTTAGGTTCCCGTGTTCCACAACTACTTGTGAGATGAAGGAATAATGAAATAGACAAGTAAAGCATGGTATTGGAAGTACCATGCTCTCCTGATAACTTGGAGCCCTGTCCAAAGAGGCATTTAAAAATCTTGTTCCTCATTCACCTTGCAGCGTTTGGTAGGAACCAATTTTGGACTGATGAGAATTACATAATTTCCTATTGAAAACAAGGATTTTATTATACGCCCTGAAGGTCACGTCACAGTTTATTTCAAATTGGCATTTCTTTTTCTTTCTCTTTCTCTCTCTCTTTCTTTCTTTTTTTCTGCTCTTATAATTGGACAGCAAAAGTAAGTCACAGTCACCAAAGAGAGGTGATTTACTTGCATAAGCAGAACTGAATGTTATTTCTCATCATAGATGTAAGTGCCCTTCTTTCTGGTTTGCACGTCCAGGCGGCGTCTCACACTTTCCCTGGTTATTATCCTATTCCCTGGAGCCCAGACCCGGGCAACATCTCGGAGACCATGTCCCCAGGTGTCAAAGACAGATGACAATATAAATCACTCAGTCTCCTGGGGAAGTTCTATTCTCTCACGGTTTATTGTGTTGGGGATGCGGCTGACCGTGGCCACTGACTTGAGGAGGCTGTCAGCCGGCTGATTGCTGGATAAGTTAGAATTGAGCTGTTTCTGTTCGGTGCCAGCTTGGAGAGATGCCTCGCTCTGGGGCAGGCATCCTCACCTCTGTCGGCCTTTGTTTATTTTACTTGCAAAGTAGGGAGAATAACACCAGGCTTGGAGTGTCATTCCAAAAGAGGGGGTAAATGCATCCAATGCCCACAACATAGGGCGTTCACCCATAGGGGCTTGCCGGATGCCCAGAACCTGGTCATCGCCCTCATCACCACAACAACCACAGGGAAGGAGGTTCACGACTCATTCAGAACTAATTTCTTGAACCTGCCCAAGTAGTTTGTTCTCCTGTCTCAGAGTGCCATGGGGGTGTGTGCTCGCGGCGTGGCCAGCCTCGCAGACAATTCCTTGTGGCAGCATTTAATTTTTACGGCGTTTATGGGAGGGCAGCCGGCCAGGAAGCCAGCTTGGGGCAGATTCCAGGCACCGACGATATAGGAAACGTGCATCAAGTTATGACCGCAGACTGCCTTCAAAGGGTTTGTCCTGATTGTCTGAAAATATACAAATAGAACTTACTCTAATGATTTCATTCTTTGGAGGATTTCCTCTCCATTTCTGTCAGCATTTTTTTTCTTTTTTTAGAAAAACAAACCCACCGACAATGAAGTGAAAACTGTTGCCAAAACACTTTATAAGATGTGTATTTAGCTGGTCCAACGTGGTGGAAAATTACACCTAGGATTTTGGGAATCGCCTCATTCATCTCGTGGGCAGTGTTAGCGTGGTCCTGGTTTGCATGTAATAAAATCCATGGCTTTTCCTATCTTTGATCCACATGCACAGATTTTAAAATTACAGCAGATTATATAGACACTCTGGAAAAGAAGAATGCATCTTTTTTTTGTTTTTTTGTTTTTAGGTTCAGGCTCAGGCTCACACAAAAGCTCATCTTCTGTCCCCAGGGCTAGGAGCGGGCGCCCAAGTGATTTCTGCCCTGCGTCCCCAGGATGCTATTACTCTCGAGTTATCTATTACCTGCAAGATCGATGGTCTCTCCCGTGCTATTGGAATAGATCATCCCGTACGGAGGCAGAGCCCACACCACGTTACGCCGGAGGCATCTGGTCGGGGGGCACGCCATGTCCTGCAGCTTGTCCTCTCAAACTACCGACTTAATTAAATACCATCGGGATGGGTCATGCCATGGCAACGGCAGGATGTTCGGCTGGACCGGAGCTCAGGGTCCCTGGAAACGAGAGAAAGATCCCAGCCCATGAGAACAAGGTGGGCCAGCGTCTGTCTCACCCCCTGTGCGGCAGTGCCCGCAGGCGGACCCCTGCCCTGAGGTGACGTTGCCCCCAGCTTGTCCAGCATAATCACAGGTGGCACTGTCTTCATCTCTTATCGTAGTCTGCTGGGTTTTATCCTCTAACCAGATGACACAAGTTCTGGATGAGAAGTCTCTTTTCATTTTTTTCTCAGAAGAGCAAAAGGTCGGTCAGGTGGAGAAAAGTGAATATTGGGACCGAAAGGAATCATTAAAATTTCCTTTTTAACAGTGGTGATTGTTGGAGGATTCTTATGTCTCGTTTTCTCTGTGTTCAGAAGGATAGGATGAAAATGGACTTTTGCAAATAATAGGAATGCAGTTTGACTGCCAGGCCGCAGGGGAGTCTGGTTCTGCCCGTGGCGTCTTAAGTTCGCAGTGGGGCTCTTTTAATTCAAAATGATTTTTTCTCCAGCAGTTTTATGCATCGGTTTATGACCAGAGAGGCCAAGGACAAATGGAACACCGTGGCAGTTGGCATGCTAATATTCAAACAAATTGTTTTCTAAGTAGAAGTGAAATATGATGGAAAAAAAAATCATGCATTTGGTGGTGTCGATGAGGCGTGTGCATCGACTTTTCTTTTTCACCATGAGATGTTTGGGGGACTGAAATGGGTTGGAGAGCAGAAAGAACACCCTCTGTTGACTTGCTCCTCTTTAGAAGGTGTGTGTAGCTTCTCTTCTCGGCAGGAACACGGTGCGATGAGCGACCCCCACCCCACTCCCGGCTGCCTGTCCACGGGCCAGCGCTGCCGGAGGACGTCCAGGAGCAGCACGTTCATTCACCAGAGCAGCTCACCTGCCTACTTTGCTGAAATGCTAGTCTAGAATTAGCTCTTGCCAAGAGAGATGCTCGTTTTGCAATTAGCAATGCCATGGGTTTTTTTCCTCTCTGGTCATTTTGCTGACATACTCATAAACGAACTCAGTGCCAGTCATCCACTTAAACATGGTGTCATGCTCGGTACCCGCATGGACCATCTGGTTTTTCATGTGGTATGATTGAGAAGGCATTAAAGACATGGGTGGGGCACTGGTGTGTACCCTTGAATTGCCCTTCAGTACAGACATGATCCCATAATAATTAGGTCCAACTGACCACTCCTAGGGGTTGAGGCTTAGCAGGTAAGAACAGCCCTGGTTATAGAGGGACTGCTGTGGTTGGCATCAGGTGTGTGCCTTATCCATGCTAACAACAGAGCATTGATTCTCTCCATAACTCTGCACGTTAGGCATTAGGCTTGACTGTGACTATTTTTAACATCCAATTGCGGGACTCAGATGGGTTGGGTGTATGATGGATCTCAGGTTCACACCTTGATTCTAGAAGATAAGCTATCTTTTCAAGGGAAAAAATAAAAGTTGGGTATACAAGTGACAAAACTATTATAATAAATACTTACTGTCTCACAAAGTAGCATGAGAGGTAAAAACAAGTAGAAGAGAAGCCCTCTGGTTTTCACCCCATTCCCAAACCCATCGCTCTCTCTCCCCACCAGAAGCCGCCACCACTGGCGTGTTGTGTGATGATCTTTCCCATAGATTTATTCATTCCAACGCATGCCAATCCATCCCTAAACAATATATCCCATTGTGTTAAATTAAAGATTCTAATGTGTTTATATGAATGAGAAATTTGTAAGGTCTTTCCATGTTCTTCTGGAATTGGTGCCATTATTTTTGGGTGAGATCTGTCCACGTGGATACGAGAGTTCATTCCCTCTTTTTTTCTCCGTAAATGACTGTCTATCCTCCAGGTGGAAGGTGTTCTTGTTGATTCCATGAATTGGACATTTAGGCAATCCTTTTCCTTGTTTGCATCTCAGAGTCGTCTAGCAGTGGAAGGACCAGCACTGAGGGGTGTGCCTTTCTAAATTTAGGAGATAGTTCCACATAAATTTCATAAGCACTCGACTCTTTTGCCATTTGGCAGCAAGAATATTGAAAAGCGGAGAGCCCTCCGGGCCAGAAGTCATATAGTTGGAGAGATTTGTCTGGTACAGGTAGGATTCAAAGTGCATCCAGGCCAGGGTGTAGATACCACTGGGCATTACTGATTGTATTTTGAATTTTAAGCACCAAGGGCAGGAAAACAGCCCCAAAGCACCAAGCTAATGAACTGTAATTCAAGTGCGTCTGTATGTGGAGCACAGGCATGTGAACAAAGATAAAAGAAACCATTTCTAATTGGATGTGTACACAACACACATGCAGGTGTATACCCAACCACACGTAGAGTTTATTTTAATTTTTCTTTAGTAAAAAAATGTTCAACGTATGGGCTAAAATTCTAGAAAAGTGGCCCTGGCCAGATGGCTCAGTGGTAGAGTGTCGGCCTGGCATGCAGGAGTCCCGGGTTTGATTCCCGGCCAGGGCACACAGGAAAAGCACCCATCTGCTTCTTCACCCCCCTCTCCTTCCTCTCTGTCTCTCTCTTCCCCTCCCGCAGCCAAGGCTCCATTGGAACAGGGTTGGCCCGGGTGCTGAGTATGGCTCTGTAGCCTCTGCCTCAGGCGCTAGAATGGCTCTGATTGCAGCAGTGACGCCCCGGATGAGCAGAGCATCGCCCCCTGGTGGGCATGCCGGGTGGATCCCGGTCGGGTGCATGCGGGAGTCTGTCTGACTGCCTCCCCATTTCCAGCTTCAGAAAAATACAAAGAAATTCCAGAAAAGTAATTATATCTCTCACTGTGCACCCCAAACCTACTTCTTCCCCTCAGAACAAAATAGCTTACCTGTCAGCTTTGTATGCAGGTGGAGTGGCTACTTAGTATTTGAGATTTCATAGTACTTTGTGAAATGATGAGCTCTCCGAATGTGGATCTCAGGCACCAAATTAAGGAATAAACCCGGCTGAATGGGTTTCAACCAAGGAAAACATCATGGATTCAATTTCAAGGCAACTGGAATTGAAGAATGAGACATCTTAAAAAGGAAAACTTTCATGCAGAGAAAATGAGAGCTGGGCAAAGGACAGAGGAATAGAGCACATCGTGTGCTGTCCGTGAGGATGATATTTCCGGCACGTGATCAACATTGCGTGTACAGTCTTTCTTGGGCTAGTGCTCGGGCTGTGTTCTAGTTAAGATCATTTGTCTAGAGGAAGTTTTTCAGGAAAATCGATGTTGATTACTGGTTGTCTTTTCCTTTGCTACACAAACAATAATGCATCAGGCATAATGGAAATCTAAAAATAAAGAAAAACTAAACACAATTTTCTCCTTGTTCATTTGCATGTCCAATTTTGCATAATTATAATTATGGGGCTTTCTGGTTTTCCTTTCGCATTTCTGTGTCTCTGTATCTCCCTTCCTGTTCATCGTTGTCCTCATTCTTAGTGGCTTCATTCCTATGTCACTTTTGTGACATGGGATCCTTTGCGTAACTGTCTCTTTGTTAGCGATGGGCAGGTATGGTGTTAACAGGGCTTCAGTTTTGTAAGAAACACTATTGTTTGTCCTCTTAGAATCCATTTCCCACTTTTTCCTTCCTAATAGGATCCCAGTTTTTGCATCTCTGGGGAGGTGGAGACTGCTGAGACAAAGCCAGCCAGCCCCTGGCGTTCCTTGGGTGACTGTCCCTGGTTCGGGGTGGCTTGAGGGTGACGCGATCAGTTAGAAGGAATCAGCCGTTCTGATGTGTCCCTTTAGTAAATTTACGTGACTTCAGGATGACATTCAATCGCTCTGTGTCCCGCTTCCTTCCTGTGCAAATGAAGAGTTATTAGAGCACCCCATCAAAGATTATTTGAAGTATAAATAAGTGAGTGCCCCTTCAGTTGTAAATCTCGTTATAAGTGCCTAGCATCATAGTGCCACAGAGCAAATGCTCAATGTCACCTCCGTTCCTCAGAGATCTATCACCTGGGTCGTGCACTGTCATCAGAAAACAGCTCGAGATGGGATGCCTCTTCTATAAGCACACGCCTGCTGTGTGTGTGTGTGTGTGTGTGTGAGAGAGAGAGAGAGAGAGAGAGAGCAAGAACTGGTGACCTTGAGCCATTAAAACTTCAGACCTAAGACCACTATTTAGTTCATACGACAAGTGACAAACAAAGAGGTGAATCGATAGTTGCTCTTTTTATTTTTTAAATACCCCATAGTGAAAACCTCAGCATGTTCTTGTTTGTCAATTAGTCATTAAACATTAATTTTTAAGCACCTACTATGTGCCAGGTATTATTCTCACTTCTGGAGAATCTGGGAAACAAAACAGGTGCGACAGAAAGCCTGTGGCTGGCTTTGTCCCGGGGTGGGGTTGGGGGACATGATCTGAGCCATGGCACAGAGGAGCCACTGTGACCGCTCTGTGAGACTGGACCGCAGGAAGGGCAGGAGGGATGCAGAAAGATCAGATGTCCTGGATGAGAAGTGACTGTAGCCTGGAGGAGAATGGGAGTTAGAGAAGTGAGAGGTACCGGGAATCGGGATACGATCTCTCTGTTGAGATTCTAAAAACACACACGTCCGTGAGGAGTGAAAACACCCCTTTCCATGTCTCCAACATCCACTTTCTTTTCAGAACTGACCACAGTGCATGGTTCCATGTGCACAAGCCACCAAACCTTTCTCCTTGTCACTTACACACGCTCTGCGCAGGTAGCAAATAAATAGCTGTATTTTTTTGCACTTTAATTCACAGCCCCCCCCCCCCCCCCCCACACACACACACACACATTTTATGTTGCTACCTCCATTTCTGGAGCTGAGTTAGGACTTCATCATTATTTGGAACGCCCCAGAAACCCGCCACCTCACCACTGATCTTTGGGGTGAATAGTTTTGTTTTGTTTTTTTAAAGATAACAATAAGCCAGGAAACAAATGAACATAAGCTTGGGGTATTTTTTTTCAGTTTTTTATTTTTCCATTTATTCAGGGAAGTGCAGTTTCCCAGGGTGCGAAGGGCCACTTCTCCCTCTTTCCTCCTGTT
Source organism: Saccopteryx leptura (assembly GCF_036850995.1). Taxonomy (NCBI): domain Eukaryota; kingdom Metazoa; phylum Chordata; class Mammalia; order Chiroptera; family Emballonuridae; genus Saccopteryx; species Saccopteryx leptura. The sequence continues at coordinate 163,935,836 of NC_089503.1, forward strand.
TAAACTTCACCCTGAAAACCAGTAGAGGGCGCTGATGGTCCTGCACATGCAAGAGGTCCAGGCGGAAAGACAGATGTGGAATGGGATTTTGAGACAGTGTGGCTACAGAAATGTCGTTTCGGGTGTTTTTTATTTTTTAGAAGTCAAAGCTGTTTACTGTACCCATGCGTGGAGCCTTCCCTATCCCCCGTCCCTCCGTTGAATGTGGGCTTCTAAAAATTATTCTAGCACACATAGTGGATGATTTTAGCAGCATGATAAAAACGTTATTCAATAATAGTTTTCTATCTAATTATAAATGATTTCATTTGATTCAAAACGTCCCCTACACTGAAACCCTGTGAATTGAGGTGAGCTGGTTGGAAAATTGAAGTAGGCTTGGTTCATGGAGGGCTAGTAATGTTGCTTGATGTATTGTTCTGATTGTGTGTGTGTGTGTGTGTTTGTAAGTCTTCAAAGTTTCACACAAAAAAATACTCAAGAAGGAGACCTCGATACCTGTCGCAGGTGTGTAATGTGTGTACGAACAGCAAATACAGTTTGGCGTCGTTATCTATTCCTGTTGTTAAAAACACAAGGTGATAGGGGCTTTGGATTTGGGTTTCCAACAAAATGAAAATGAGCAGAAACACTCTGGAGTTAATGTATTTATTTATCCATTTATTAACGGGGGGTGGGGGTAGGGATTTGGCCTGTGGAACAACTGTGGAGACTGACCTGCTCGTAGTCAAATAGGACATCGGGTGATTCTGATATGCTAGGGGCTAGAGGAATATGTATCATTTTCTCTACTTCAGAACCTTCTTACAGAACTTCTTAGCCATGCAAAGTGTTTCAAGACTTCACTTAATTTTGTTATTTTTTAATATTTTTAAGACTTTATTTATTCATTTTAAAGATAGAGATAGATAGAGGAGAGAGAGAGAAGGGAGAGGGAGGAGCAGGAAGCATCAACTCTCATATGTTCCTTGACAAGGCAAGTCCAGGGTTTTGAACCGGCGACCTCAGCGTTTCAGGTTAACGCTTTATCCACTGTGCCACCACAGGTCAGGCAGGGCTTTACTTACTAATTCCACTGAAATCATGCACTGTATTAATTCCACATACATGTAGAGATGCATTTTATATGATGGAGAACTAGTGTCTTAATAGATTTTTTCATTGCTGGGAAGTTCTATATATATTTTTGCTTATGCTGAGGTATAACGGACTGTCTTCATCAGCCACCAGAAACATTAATTTCATCGTCTCGACAGAAGGATCCCATGGCCTCAGCACCAGGGGGCTATAAAAAAGCATTTTCAAAGACCCGTTGAAGGGCGTGTTTCCAAGCTGTTTGAGCCTCCTGCCCTTTGAGCGTCTGTGGAAGTCGTTTGCCTTCTCTCTCTACAGAGCGCTGCTTTCTCCTTCAACGGTGATGAGCTTCGAGGAATGCTAAACGACGTCTCTTCATTCACGACAGCGGGGGTAGTGGGACCACAGACCCAGCCGGGCATTCGCTTCCCGTTCTTGGATGGTTTAATGAGCAAAACGGCAGCGACATCCACGTTTTTCTTGGCTTACTTCCTTTCCAGGGAAAAGGAAATCGGAGAAGGCAGTTCATGGCTTCCTGCCTCTGGATGGCAGTAACTTCTGCACAAATGCTCACTACCCTCGACTGAATGATCCCAGAGTCAGGGTTTCCCGTCCTTTGTCCGTTTTCCAGCCAGAGAAAACAATAACTGTACTCAGTCTGCATCTCTACATGTCTGTATAGCTACACCCATGAATGCATATGATATATATCTTTTAAGTATATAGAGATTCCCATCTGAAAACTAATTAGAAGCAAGGAACTGGTTTTATGGTAAAAATCAATAGCGTAGGTCCCAGGTTGAAAGGAAAATGAGGATGCAGAGAGCTCACCTGAGAAAAAACAGCATTTGGATATTCCCATATGTTTATGTGTGATTCATTTTCCCTCTTATATAAATTAACAAGCACTGCCAAGTCCACCATATTTCTCCCCTCGAGGCAAGGAGGGCTTGCAGAGGCCCCAGGAATACGTCCAGGGTTTGGGGATGCGCACATCAACAAAGAAAATAATGCGCTCTGATGACGGCGGTCCATCTGGATTTTCCGACGGCGACTTCTCAGAGACACAGGCAATTAAGGAGCTGAGACACGAAACGACAAAACACGCACGTGCTAAGCGTAGTCAGTCAAAGCACACCTCGCAGGGACCACTGCGAAGCCATAGCTAACTCCTGGGCTGGGCTGGGGGCTGGGATTTCCTGTCTGTGCTGTTTTCTGGGTCCTCCTCATCCTTGTCCTTTGAAAACTCCTAGTGTTTTTCTTTGGAGTCCCTGGTTCTCCACCCCATCAGTCCAGACACCTTTTTTACTACCTGCCTCCCTGTGGTCACCTGGGTCCCCCGATGGCTGACTTTGACTCAGGTCCAGGTCTCGCCGGCTGCCGGCAGGTGCACAGCTGAGCGTTTGGAGTGCTTCTGTGTCCGGCTCAGCTCCATAGGTTGTGCAGCCTCCTGGCAAAGCCACACACACAGCTTCTGTGTCAGAGGAGGAAGATGGGTCGGAAGTCAGAAAGAACACTTTTAGAACGTACTCTGCCTTTCTGGTGTGCGCTCTCTTTTTAACAAATGTCCCTCTGAGAAATTATGGGGTAACTTTTTTTTGAAAGTGATACATTAAGACCAAAATTTACTGCCTAAGTTACGTTCTGGGGCATGTCAACTTTTAATGTCTAATTGAAGTGACATCAGTTTCTGATGACTTCATCATAACTCCCTTCAAACCATTGCTGATTTAGGAGACCTGACCACGTACTCATACATGTCATTCTTTTTTAACTCGGGGGGTGGGGGAGGTTGAGGAGGATGTGATTTTTATGTCTCCTTGATGGTAGAACTTTTAAATAAATATTACAAGGATGATCCCCCTCCCCCACAGATGAAATAGTCTATGAAGATGAGGGTTGGGTTTCCTTTGGGAAAAAAGTAAAGAGTTTTCCCTCGAAGTAAAGATAGACACAGAAATAGGCCCAAACTGTAGGGGAATTATGTAAGCATGGCAGAAAAGTCAAGGGTAAGAACTCTGAGCCACTAAACCCGACTGTGTTAGGAGCTGGTGTGGAACCCGAGATAGCGCACTTAGAACCTGGGTCCAGTGGGCAGGAACAAGGGTAAGAGGCCAGCAAACTGGAGGGAGAAATGGGAAGAAGGCCCCAGGAGACACTTTCTAGAGCATCTTCCTTCTCCCTTTCCTCAGGTGGCAGGTGCATGCCTGTCCATTTATGTTAGTGTCACAAATCACTACCCAAATATAGCTGGGACTCCAGGGCTAGCACTTTGGACACTGATAGCCCTTCCCCCATTCATTGGGACCTGGTCACATTGCAATGGAAGCAATGCGTTTGTCAGAATCTGATGTTCTGGCCCTGGCCAGTTGGGTCAATGGTACAGCATCAGCCCAGTGTGCGATTGTCCCGGGTTTGATTCCCGGCCAGGACACACAGGAGAAGTGTCCATCTGCTTCTCTACCCCTCCCCCTCTCCCCTCTCTCTCTCTCTCTCTCTCTCTCTCTCTTTCTCTCTCTCTTTCTTTTTTCTTCCTGTAGCCATGACTCAATTGGAGCTAGTTGGCCCAAGTGCTGAGGGTGGCTCCATGGCTTCTCCTCAGGTGCTCAATTAGCTTGGTTGCCAAGCAACAGAGCAGCAGCCCCAGATGAGCAGAACATTGGCCCCACATGGGTGGATCCTGGTCGGGGCACATGTGGGAGTCTGTCTCTCTACCTCCCTGCCTCTCATTTGATTAAAAAAAAGAGAAAGAATCCAATGTACTGATGGTTGGATCTGAGCTGGGTCAGGACCCTTCATGGTTTTTACTCTGCTTCCTTTAAACCACAAGGTACCTTTTAGAAATGTCTGAGGAGTGTTTTCTAGGATCTGTCTCTGCCCTTCCTCCTTGGGGCCTCCCTTGACTGGTTTCTATGATTTCCACTCTCTTGCTCTGTGTCTACCTAGTCATTCAACACATGTTTAGTGAGTCCCTAAGTGATGCCAAGGCATCATGTCATCCTGTGACAGGTGAACCATGGTGCAGAAATAGATGTGGGCCCTCCCATCGGGGCATCTATAGCTCGAGGGGGGAGGCAACCAAACAAATAAAAATGTAAAGCAATTATAGATCGGGGTGATGAGCACCAGCTTGGGCATGTCCATGCTGCTATGTAATCTAGAGGACCAACCAGCAGAGATTTGGGTGGGTGGTAGGGGAGAGGTCAGGGAGGATTTGCTGGAGGTAGTGACAGGTCCATCAGACTTAGGGACACAATGGCTGGGCTTTTATACCCTCACCATGCATAGGTGCCAGATGCAGGTTGTTCCAGGACAGGTGTGACCTTAGGTGAGGTGGTGCTCTGCTGACTGCTTCCCAGAGAAGAAAGGACATTGCAAGCTGAGCTATGGGAACAGGAGAAGCCATGCTGGCGTGGGAAAGCACAGGCTGGCCAGGTGACTGCAAATATCCGTCTGCTGTTAGGGGATGAAGCAGCAGGCAGGCAGATGCTGGAGATCAGACCGCAAAGGGAGGTCAAGGCCATGCCACAGAGCTCCTGAGCATGCAAAGCCAATGAGCTTGAGATAACAATTATGACTTGTGTTTTCGTTGCGCGATGATGACACCCCTCATGCTTTAAATCTGTAGTGTTCTCGTTTATCCCTGAGGTTACCAAGATATTACTATGGACCATTTGCCGATCAGGAGCAGAGAGCGTATGTTGTAATTAAGGTCACACATTCAAGGCATGGAAGGGCCAGCCTGAGCTGTTTTTTTATTGTTCAATCCCATTATGCGTCACAAAGATACCCAGTCACCGCCGGGGAGCACGACAAGCACGCACTCGGACCTTCTGTTCGGACAGGCATTTCTACGGGACAGAATAGGGGAACAGGTTGTAGGTGAGAGACGGGCGGTGGGGCAGGAAGCCGTGAGCTGTGTCTAGGAAAGAGAGGACAAGGACCTGGCCGAAGGCAGAAAGAGTCAGGTGGGCAGGAGAGGCTGGAGCTGAAAGACTTACCGGAGGTAAAATTGTGAGAATGACTTGTTGAGTATGACTGACAGCAGAGGTCTCAGAGAGGGAGGGGTCAAGAAGGACTCCAGGTCTCTGCTGTGGGAACATAGTGAAGGGCAGTTCTGTCCACAGAAACAACACTTTGACATCTAATTACTTGAGTATACACGTGTCTCCTCCATGAGAATGTGTCCGGAAACAATTGCTTCTGTGTTCCCACACTTAGCATAGTACCTGACTCAATGCATGTATGTAAGAGTGAATCCTCCCAGTTATTTGATCACCGCCATCGTGGCATGACACTACTAATTGAGCCTAATGAGCTGATGGAGTAATATTAAACATTGTATAATAAGTCTTTACCATCATTTTTATTTTGCAGAAATGTGATTTCTTTTATTGGGAGGATTTCTACTATTTATCTTTCTTCCCCCCTCCTTGACATATCCCTCTTTTGAAAATCATTTTAGAAGAAAACTTTGCTTTTAGAAAACAATTGTTTGCAAAGTCAGAAGACATGGCTTGCTGTTGATCAACAGGCATTTCGGTTGAGAACTCCACTGGGCAGTGGGGAAAGTTAATGCAGGAGCTAGACCATGACACTCTGTTAAATCAGAGTCTCGATATACCTGGTCTTTCTCCATCAACTGACAGTAAAGCCAGTTTTAACTGGGTTCTTATAAAATTTTGGCCACCCTACTTTTCAGCTCCACCTGTCAGATAATCAAATCCTCTCTTCAGAGAGATATTAGTATGATTTTATTAGTCTAGCGGTAGCTTCACATAGTGACTTAACTGATACATATGCCAGGTGGCTGGTATGGTCACAGGAGAATTAATGAGTGACCAGTAAACATGACCCACCCATTTCATCCAAACAGCCCTGTGGAAATAGGTTAAGCTGTAGAGTCAGAGCTCTTTGGCTCTAACCCTGGCTATTTGCTATTCAGGTAGCACAACATCACTCCCATCCAGTCCTCATTTGTAAAATGAGATCCTCATGCCTTGCCGGACCATTTCTAGGATGACAGACAACGAGGTGACCGCTCCTGGCATGTTGCAGGTGCTCCGTAATGGGAACGGCTAATTGTTGTTGGTATGAATTACCACGGGCAGTCCAAGTGCAGGTCACGAGCTCTGTGACCTGTGACAGGAGCCCGTGCCCACTCAGGTGTGTGAATCACATTTTTTGTTCCAGAAGTAAGTATGATTGCATGGGAAGTCTAGCGGGTCATAGTCACATCCGTGCTACTTTCAGATACCCTGAAAGCCAACCCCTGATGCCCTCGGGAGTTTTGCTCAAGCGCTGGGAGGAAAGCTGGGGGAAGAGTCACGTCTCCACTTGCTGGGTGTCTAATGGCACGTTTGCTGTCTGGGGATCGCCTGCCCCTGCGCTCCCTTCCATTAGCAAGGAGAGGTGAAAGTTACTGTAATTAGCTGCATTTAGCGGCTGATCTTTGTGGACAACCAGAAAATCTGGTTTTTCCTCAGAACCTTCCGAGTGCACAGACTTGAAGCAGACGGTAGTGGATCCTTCCAAAGTGGCACGTTCACCCGGTTGTTGGTCCTGGATCTATTTTCCGATGTTTAGGAAGATGCGTCATTGTCTAGTCGGTGGGGAGGCGGGGCATGAAGAAGAGAAAGAACAAACGAGAAGGAATTTCCCAGATAGACGTGGAGGCTGTTTGTAGAAACGCTGCAGCTAGTGGGATCAGATGGGCTGGGAGCCCTTGGAAGGCACAGAGTGACAAGGGTCGCTCAGCAGCAGGCGAGTGATTGTTCCCGTCCCCCTGATTAATTTGGTCAATGAGAGGCAAATAAGAGTGTCACAAGGGGGAAGGGTAACGAGAGTCGTTAGAAATGTGAAAGAAAAATGGAGGGGACCTTTGCTGGACAGCCTGGGAGCGGACAGGATTGAGAGCTCATTCTGGATTCTGCCTCCCCTCCCTTCCCTAGAGGCGGGATCCTCATTCGGCCGAAGGACACCAAAACGGACTCACACAGCCAGTGCCATCTAATGCACAGAGATACTGTGTTTTTTTTTTTCGAGTGGCATTTAGAATATTCATCTGTGATTTGAATCTTTTCCTTAGATGCCCTCAGGTCAGCACGGCAGTTGTCGTGTGGAGCAGTCGGACAGATGTACGTGGGGACAGCGTGCGTGCTGAGCACCACCGTGACTCCTTAGTGCGGAGTGCTAACTCACGCCTTCCCACAGCCCGTTGTCTTTATTTTCTGTGGCTATTGTTAAAAAAAAATTACTGCAAAGAGGGTGGCTGCAAATGACAGGACCTGGTGATGGGTTTTGGAGGCCGCAAGTCCGGAATCCAGGTGTTGGCAGGGTTGGTTCCTTCCAGAGGCTCAAAAGAAAGGTCTCCGAATCAGCTTCTCTTCAGAAGTGATATCGACTCTTTCACCATCAGACCCATCCGGAAAACCCATCTGTTTGAGCATAAATTCCCTCTAAAAAGTGCTCTGTGATAGGGACAGTGTCGGCTGGGCCCTATTGTGTTTGCTGGGGTGACTTGTCAACGTGACACCTGTGTACATTGCATCTGTGTGGCAGTCATCAACCTCTGATTTGTCTGTCCTTGTCCCCATGCACGGCCCAGGGGGGAAGGCTCCACCGCCCGGAAGTGTATATTGAGGTTCAGATAGAAGCGAGGGCATTAAAGACACCTGCCCTGGGCTGACACAGAATTCCCAAGCTGGAGTTTCATTGTCATCCAATCAGAGGGGGTGAAGAGGGGATTAGAAAAGGGAAAGGTAATCTGTAGCTCAGATGGAGGACTGGGCTTTCACATGTCTGGCTGCATCCGGTGCAACCAGCCTTTGGGTGCCCATCCCTCACGGTGACACCCCAGCTTGGTGAACAAACACGCTGCCAGCACAAGTGAACACACAGTTTCTCTCCCATCAGTGGGGTTGAAACTTGTCCCTTTTTATGGTTTCACACTTTATTAAGTGTGTCTCTGCTGATGTTCATTTGTGAAGCATATTACCATATTTCCTCATGTATAAGATACACTTCTTTTTGAAAAATTTGGGGTCTAAAACTGGGTGTGTCTTATACAGTACGTGTAGATTTTTTTACTTGCATTTCCTGCTCTTTCACGCTTGTTTTTGCACTCATTGAAGACAGTGATTTGTCCTCAGACACAGATCTTCACAGATGAAGACAAGCTAATGGATGGGAGTTTGGACAGTGATGAGAAGTTGTATGAATTTTATGATAAAATTTGAGTTCAATAACTTTATGTAATACATTTCTTTTCAAATTTCAGGCCCCCAAATTAAAGTGTGTCTTATACATGGGAGCATCTTATACATGGAAAAATACAGTGACTGGCGTGAATAAGAAAGGAACAGGTATTGCCTGGGAATTACAATCTGAGAATGATGAGACACATGCCCCTTGTTGCCCCCGTCAAGATGGCTAACGGGGTCTTAACACATGGCCTGGCTTGCATACCTGGACCTATTTGGTATCTGAAGTATGGTATAGACTCAGGGAGGTCAATGGGAATTACAGGTTGTTTTTTTTTAACATTTACTTTAATAACAGGAAAATATTTTTTTGTGTTAATAGATAGTCAATAAAGATCAAGACGATTCACATGAAGTGGAATCAGACCTGGCAGGTACTTTATACACTAGATTTATGATGTTGGGCACATTGCTTCACCACTTTCTGCCTTGGTTTCCCTCATCTGTATAATGACAGGGTCAGAGTTAATCATGATAGCACAGCCTTATAGAATTTATCCCTTTTCCTGACATTGCTTATTATATGGTTCATTGACTACTTGTAGCAGTTCGATGCAGTAGGACCTATGATCAATCAGTTCGCTCTTGTAGGTGAAGAAAGAGAGGCAGGGAGGAGAGAAGTCCCTTGGCCATAGCCCCACGGTCATGACTGGCAGAGCTGAAATCAACAAGGAGGTATTTCAGCCTTGGAGAATCTAAAGGCTACAGGTTCCTCGATTGGCACCTTATACTCTTAAGTGACTACTAGACCTTTAGTGACTTATATTTCCACTCTTGTGTGGGAAGGGTAAGCGTGATCTAGACACTAGTACCTAATTTTATACAAAATTTGTTTTCGTGCCCAGAATTTGTGGGAGGGACGCGTTCACACACCAAGCTGGTATAGATCTATTTTTCAGTCTTCCGTGAAACCCTGTTTGTTCTTGAAATGCCGCTGAATTCTTGTGGCAGAGAGAAGAAAAGCAGGACCGTGTGGAGGACTACCCCGTCTCTGGTTAGCCTTGATGTTTCTGCTTCTTAATGGTTTTGGACTGGTTCAGCCACAGTCAGTGAAATATTTACTAGGGTTGCTGATCATGAAGACTGGGTGGGAAGCATTGAGCAACCATCTGTCCCTCCTGTATAGACACCGTGGAGGGGCAGGTATTCATGTGGCCACGTGGCCAGGGACAGGACTCAGTCTCCCACAGAGAGAATTCTAGGGTTATCTCCTTGTGAGGATGCTAAATGGGTGCTGGATCAGAATGGAGCCACGGTCAAAAGTGTAGTGGGAAGTTAGCATGTTATCCCTCTGATTGGTCCTCTCTGAAGTGACTGTGAATGTCTGTAGGGCAGTGGGAACGTGCACACATTTGTGCATTGTAAGCGTCACATGCAGGTGAGTGATTCTTGTGACTGTCACGGAGTATTTATTGGGCACGAACAGCGAATAAGTTAATATTCCCCCAGTTGTCAACTTCACACTGTCACGGAGTATTTATTGGGCACGAACAGTGAATAAGTTAATATTCCCTCAGTTGTCAACTTCACACTGGTTTTGTTTTTTTTGCATCTGCAGATTCAAGGTGATATTTTCCGGGTTTTAAATGTTCCGATTAGAGATGTGTTTTTAGCAAACAACCCGTGCCTGATAGAAGAGGGAACAAAGTGAAATTAGGGCAAGGATAATAGGAAAGGAAAAGTTCAAGAAACAAGATAGCGTCGCGACTATCTTTTGATATTTCTTGCCTGTTAGATTCTGTGATATTCTGTTATAGGTTGCCAGTACCTATTTGCTCCTGCCCAGCGTCTCTGTGAGGCTGCCAATCAAAGGATTCTGCCCCCAAGAGGAGTGGTCTTGTGCCCTAGAGTTGGTCAATTGTTTTTGTACATTGACCAGCTGAATCCGAGTCCTTCCTTGGAATTTCACTGACTCTTAAAGAGAAAGCTCTCTCTTCAGTTTTGGATCAATAGACGGGACAACATAAACGTGAGCTTCCCCATTGTGGATATTTGCTGCAACAGGAAACCAATACACAAGGCAGATTCTGCTGGGTCAAGGATGAACACTCTTGTTCGTTTGTTTGAGTATTTTTTTTTAAAGGTAGAAGAAATCATAGCATAGTTGTAGGTCAATGGAATGATCTAAAGAAAAAGAAACATTGGTGGTGGGTGAGTGAGAAGGCGGAATGGCCGGACCAGGTTTCCTGAGCAGGGGAGCGGAGGGAGGGATAGAGGGTTGTACAAGAAAACAGAGAGTTCATCTATCGTAGCAGGAGGGAGGCAGAGTCTTGGGCACCAGGAGCTCCTATATGGGTTAGATCCAGGAGGTTGAAGCCTGGGGGAAGTTCTCTTTCCTGTTACTTGAGCCAATGACCTTGACTTAATACCAATTCTAGGTAGTTCCTGATGAAACCAGAGTCTCTCTTCAGAGTAAGCAGGGGAAGTTAAATAATTTACCCCGGGTGCTATAACTCACAAAATTGCTTAATGGAGTGACCCCTGGAGTTTGCCAGACCTTGGGGCTTGCTTTTGATCCTCAGACAAATCTGATGCAGGCCTGGAAGGAGCTCCTTGCTCATTTTCGCAGGTGTTTGTTGAGTGACTCATAGGCATTACATGATCAAAAGTAAATGTGTGAGAGTATCAGTGAAGGGGGGGGGGGTTGCTGGTCCATTGCTGCATTGCAGAAGGGGGATTCCATTAGGTCAGGGGATTCCAGAGAGGCTTCTAGAAGAATACTGCTTACGCTGAATTCTGAAGCATCAGTCCACTGCTTACTCAGAGGCCTTGAGAAGTTCTAGAATTTAATTCTCAGGGAAGGGTGAGGACCCACACAATGGTGGTGGGGAAAACAGCACTAACATTCAGTGCCTCATTCTTACTGTTTTTTTGGCTAGCCATTTTTTAAAAAATATTTTTTATTTATTCATTTTAGAGAGAGAGAGAGAGAGAGAGAGACAGACAGACAGACAGAAAGGAGGAGCAGGAAGCATCAACTCCCATATGTTCCTTGACCAGGCAAGCCCAGGGTTTCAAACTGGCGACCTCAGTGTTTCCAGGTCGACACTTTATCCACTGCGCCACCACAGGTCAGGCATTGGCTAGCCATTTTTTAAGTGCTTTCCATGCATGCGTCTGACCCGACTTGTCCGATCCTGTTGTGAGTCTTCCTCCGTTACCGATGAGACAGTTGAAGCAAAGAGAAGTCAAATGGTTTGCTCAAACAATTTGCAAAGAGACATTCAATATGGCATTCCTCTGCCAAACATCGATCAGTGAAGGTCTTCATCAATTCTTTCGAGAACTCTTCAAAGTCGTTATTGAAGGAAATGTTGTCATCCTCACTCAATGAACAAGGGAACTGGGACTTCAGTAGTATCAGAAGGGTGTCCATGGTCCTGAGCTAGGAAAGACAGTGGCCTTTGAGTCCATGGCTGTGTGTCACTGCACTTGTGTCTCTATCCCACACTGCCTCCTTCCAGGAAAAGGCAATCAACTGTCTTGAAATTTGCATAGTGAACATGGTTGATAGCATTTGTCAGAACATATTGATTTCTTCTGTTGGTTTCCTACCTCATGCCTAGAAGATCCAAATCTAAAGACAAGGATACCCTATAGGAAGCCAGGAGAAACTTTTTTCTCAATGAACTTGAAGGAACACATAATACCATTTGAAGAGTTCATATTATTCCAATTTCCTTTAGACTAGAAACATGCAGACACCAACGCTGACTTTTGACAATGGTATAGGAGATGATTCTAGCTCTGCACCCTTTCCAAGGCCCACACTGAGACAAAGGTGGTGAAATACAGATTCAACGTCTGCTTTCGGGCTTTCCCCAAAGAATCTGACCTGTGGCAAGGGCTCTGCCTGCCGAGTGGAGGACTTGACCCTCTGGAGCTGTGTGTTTATTCCACAATCTGGGACATCATCTGAAAAGGAAGCTCATGGCCCAGCACAGTCTTGGGACGGGCCATGCTGAGACCCAAGGGGACCGCGGGAGATGTGAGAGGGCAGCAGGTGTCCCGTCTGCAGACCCCTCAGTAACAAGGACAGAAAAGTGAAGTCTCATTGCTCAGGGTTGCTCTCCCCAATCGGTTGGAAAACTAACAGGATGCGATTTGGAGTGCAGAGAGGCGGTGGCCGGAAAAGGCTCTGGACCTTTTGCTTTACAACGTAAATATTAGACGCCAGCTTTCTTAGACAGAGGTGTGCTTTGACGCTTTACAGGCTAAATCACGTTTTCTGTCATTCAAGTAAGCCCGATCCGTTTAGCAAACCAAACCAAACCAAGGTTTGCCCATGAAAAGTCAAACAATCACCAAGAAGAAGCCCCCGGCCAGCGGTCCGGTCCTCAGTGCCAAATTCCTCTCTCTACAGAACGTCCCTTCACCCCCTCCCTCAGATGCAAGATTTGTCAGAAAATAAGCATTTCATGCAGATCCATGGTTCTTCACCTGCCATTCCAAACTCAGAGCAATTCTGAAAACAATGGATGTGGAATTCGCACAAATCTGCAGGTCTCCAGTGCTTGGGAGATGAGTTTTGACAACTGTAGGCTGTCCACCACTGTCATCTCCTACTCAAGGTGTGACACATTCCCTGCGCCCTGTCAAGTTTCCTTAACTCTCAAGCTGTTTGTTCCCTTCCCCCACATTCCTCCCGGCAACCTGCGTTCGGGTTTCTACTTCCACAGACCAGTTTTGCCTGATCTCGGACTTCAGACAAACAGTCAGATAGCATGTTCTCCTTTGTGTCTGAATTCTTTCATGCGCAAAAGTTTTGAGATTCATCCTTATTGTCAGAATACCCCCCCCCCCACACACACACACACAAGTCACCTCCCTTCTATAACTATAACACACTCTGTATGTCCTTCTACTGATGGACACATTTGGGTTGTTTCCCATCGTTGGCTCTTACAGATACTGCTGATGGGACCCCTCCTCGTACAAATCTTTCTGCGGAGACATTTTATTTTTCTTGGATAAACCACCTGGGGATGAAATTACTAGGTCCTAAGGTAGATCTTTAGCTTAGTAAGAAAGTGCGCATTAGTGCTCCAAAGCAGTCTTCCCATTTTGTGCTCCCACCAGCAACATCTGGTGAGGTTTGTCCTGGTCTTTGGGATGTTAGGCATCCTGGTGGGTATGAAGGGGGACCACGTTGTGCGTGTAACTTATTTTTCCTGGTGATTAGTGTTAGCACCTTCGCGGGTGCTTACTGACCATTTGTACCTCCTGTTTTATGGAGTGGCTCACATTTTTTTTAACCCTTTTTACGAGACTTCATAATTGTTAATGTGTTAGATTTCTTTATATATTTTGGGTGCGAGCCCTCTGCCAGAGACAGGTATTGTAAACAATCGTCTTCCCACAGTCTGTGGCTTTCCTATTAATAGAGAACCGAACATTTAAAAATAAATTTGAATAAATTTGTTTAGCAGTCAACCTGGGTCTGAAATAGCCTATAGCTGCTGAGTATTTAGTATAAATATGTATTACTATGTTTCACTGAAGAAAAATATTAATGTGTTTAATTACAAGATGTTTTTTGCCAGAACCTCCTGGAGGTTTTACATCATATGTGGTAATAGACACAATTCTAGCTTCCTGTAATCAAGACTCTTTTAAATTTCAAAAGCGCTTGGCCCAGGAATTGGGGACTGGGGACACACTGTTCTCAGAGTGTCCTAGGATGGCGACGAGGAAGCTGGGCCACTGAGAGGGCTACTGGTGACCAGTCTACAGCCGCCTTACACGAGTGTACTTCATTTAATGACCATTATGGTACAACTTTTTATCTATGGCACATATTTTAAATGATAAACTTTTGGGAGCTATAAACCATGTTTGTTTTCTCTATGTTCAGTGTATATCAAGACAAGAGAATTACAGCCAAATTAAATCCAACCACGGGCATAAATCAAATGTATGTATCATCGTGGCAAGTGGTCTGACAAATAAAATTGAGTTTTCATTGTGAAATATTCAGAATGGACAATAGGACCTTCCACCTCTGACTTGATAATCCTCCATCTGTTTCCTCACCCTGGGATATTTCGCCTTAGAAACCTATTCCTCGACGGAACACTGTAAACCGGATCTTCAGTTATAGCAACTGCGAGACTGTGTTTGACGTTTAGTTATAGAGAACCAGCCATCAGGGGCTGATGAGATGGCTGGCCAGGCAACACCAAACGCCACAGTCAGCAAAACAGTGAGCCATGTCTGAATTCTTAATGAGATGAGCAGCGCAGCTGAGGGGACTGGGGCTAAAGCTGAGAACTTTTCCGTGTTGACATGGTGCAGATAGCTTTGATTATGTTGACCACCAAATATGTTTCTATAGAGAAGCTATGAAAACAATCTAGATTTTATTTCTTTTTCAGTCTCCACTTAAAACTCTTTCTCAGTCAGGAAGAACTCTGTTGTGTTTGCCGTCTTTTTCTCCCAATGGGAAAAGATACCGTATACTCCGTTGTCCCGAGAAGCCCTGTGGGCATGCTACAAGATATCAAATCGGCGATTTCATAGCTACATCAAGCGTATCTATTTTAGTTAGATCTCTGCGTGACATGCACCTTTCTGGTAGATTTTTTTCTCTCTCTGTTTCAGGGCACACAGGAGGTTGCTTGGTTTGGGTTTGTTTGCATCGGCGTACGTGCGCGAGCGCGCGCGCGCACACACACACGTGTCAGCCACTTCTGAGTGAAAGCAAGTGTAGTCAGGAGAGGCTCTTGAGAAAGGTTAATGTTCTTAGAGTGTTAAAATCATCTCAGCACCTGCACCCATGCCCCATGTCCCCTCATGGGGCCATCAGTGGGGCTGGGGGGACGAGGTGTAGGTGGTCTCAGGCCACCTCCTAGCGTATTCGGGGAGACAGAGTGTGAGGCACAGTCTCCTGTCCAACCCCGCATCCTGCCCCGCCCCAGTGATCAGGGCATTCGAGGAAAGCACCCATTCCCCCTTCACGTTTATTTGTGTGCAGACTACACCTGGACAGTGCTTTTTATGACCCACACCAGCTGCACCCTAACTCCCGAGGAAAGGGGAATGGATTAAGCAGCGAGAGGGGTTTTATAAGCATCACTTCCAAATGGAAAAGAGAGTACAGATGTGCAAACCGCCTTTAGGTAACGTGCCTCTGTCCCTCCCATTAGAGTGGAACACAGAGGTTTTACACTCTCTCCCATTTTAAGAAGGAATATAGACCCCCTAACTGACGATACTGCTGGCCAGTGGTACAGAGAACACAGGGTCAGAATGGGAATGGAAGAGGTGGTGTGAGGGGCACGGCTGGGTCTTGCGAGGGGCCCCGGGTTCTTGCTTCTCTCTGAACTGCACCGTGTAGAAGAGGTGTCAGGGCGCCCAGAGCCTGATACCGTCTTGTTTTAAAGCTCTAGTGGTCCACAGAGATTTAACCCCCTTTACCCCTCGGGAAACAGTGGGCCTTCCCCTCTGAATCAGGAGATGAAGTGGGGGGACAGTGTTTTCTGTCACTTATCAAGAATGAGCCAAAATTGGGGTACATGATGGGTGCTCCCCTTTGCAGCCCCGCTAGGAATCAGATGCCATGGCTCTCACCCTACCAGGGGCAGGTGGGCATGGGATTGGCATCCACATCCTTTTAGAATCAGCTGAGATGCTGGACCAGTCTGGGCAGAAAGGGGACGGATGGGCAGTGTTGTCCTTGGCAAAGTTCTCTCTGTTCTGGGGGGGGGACTTGGAAGGTCAGGACAGCTTCTAATGCTGTGTCCTCGCACTGTGGACACCGTGTGAGTTGAGGGCGAGGACTTGACCTGAGAACTGGAGGCACCGGGATCTCCTGCCACCTGTTGCTACGAGCTGGCAAATGAGTCAGCGTTCCTTGATATTCGCTTCCTCACTGATGAAACAGAGGACATAACACCAGCCCCATCAGTTTTATATAAAATGCAAACTCCCTGGCACACAGTAGGTCATAAATCAATGCCTGTGACTGTTATACTGTGGCTGCCATTGTGCGGCCATGGATTTTCATTATCTGCCGCATCCAGTAAAACTTTCCTGCCATATCCCAACTCCACGCTAGTGCCCTGTACAAAATCTTTTATATAACATCCACCATGATGTTATATAAAAATGTCATCCTAGAGCATCAGCCCGACGTGTGGAAGTCCTGGATTCATTTCCTGGCCAGGGCACACAGGAGAAGCTCCCATCTGCTCCACCCATCTCCCTCTTCTTTCTCTCTATCTCTCTCTTCCCCTCCCACAGCCAAGGCTCCTTTGGAGCAAAGTTGGCCCACACGCTGAGGATGGCTCTTTGGCCTCTGCCTTAGGCACTAGAATGGCTCCAGCTACAGCCGAATGACGCCCCAGATGGGCAGAGCATCGCCCCCTGGTGGGCATGCTGGGTGGATCCTGGTTGGTCGCATGTGGGAGTCTGTTTGCTCCCCACTTCTAACTTCAGAAAAATACAAAAAAAAACCCAAACCCCAAAAAACCCAAACATCATCCAACCCTTTGTACTTTCCAATTCTCTCCAAGTCTTAGTGCCAGAGCCCAGAAAATTGATAAAATATTCCCTTATTAAAGTAATAACGTGATTACTATGAGAACAGCAATAATGTCACAAATGACTAACCCTTACACAGTGCTGACAATGTACAAAGAACATGCTCTTCCCCGGTAGCTTGTCGCTTGACCCTCTAATCAGTCCTGTGATGTAACAAGGCTATTAAAGATGTTATGAAGGAGTTAATGGGCAAACCTTCTTCCCTTTGGATCAGGACTTTCTGGAGATAGGATTTGTTGATATCAAAGATCAAAGCACTGTTACTAGCCTTTTTCTTTTTTCTTTTTTTTTTTTTTTTAGTGGGGGCCAAGAAAGAGGCCCAGGGACACTAAAAAGAACACACTATAGGATTTGAGGGTTATCTGGCTCCAGCATCTGTCACCCCGCTAGTCGCCAGGGTTGATTTGGCTGATCTGGCTGGCGAGGCCGGTGTCCCTTTCTCACACACCGCTCCATGTGTGTCCTTCCTGAAGCTGCGTGCTCAGCCAATGTGGATGACCTTCCTGGGTAGAGGAGAGGACCGTTCTCTGGTCCAGGGTATCCGAGTCGCTGCGCTCCCCGGCTAGCATCTCCAAACAAGCTCTCGAGAACACACTATAAAATGTCCTGACCATCCTGTTCTTGGAGTCCTTATAATTTAAGGCCTCAGGTGACTGTCCCCTCTGGGGAGCCTGCCTCGCTGCCCGGGAGCGTTCTTCATTTTTTCCCTAGCTGCCAAGGCGCCTGGTCAAAGCTTCTGGGTCCACATTCTCCACAATATGGTGTGTTCTTTCAGGATGACTTCATCTTTCCCATATCTTCCCAGCCCGCAATCTGGCCCCCAGAGTGTCCAGGAAATGCTCGGTTCATCTTCACTGACTGACCCTGAAGCAAACGCGTGAGTGGATTAGTAAATGAGTGATCGGGGCCGATGAAGTTGGTCCAAGATAGTTCACAAAACCGAGATGTCTGACTTTAACAAGGATTTCTGAGCTGCAGGGTCGGGGGGCGTCCTTGAATCTCAGCTCAGAATGCCCCTGATCTCCTTCCAGTGTGGCTTCAGCTCAACCCCCTGCCTGAGAGTGGCACCCTCTGAAGTGCCTCCAAACATAATGAGTGGTCGGAAAAGCTTGCAGAGATGCAGAAGATGATAACATTACCTGTGTCTCACGGTCCCCGGGAGGACCTGCCCTTCCCGTTTCTCCGAAGAAACCTGTAAGGAAGGGAGGGCATTCTGGTTGCTATTTTAAGGGCTCCCAAACCTTCTCTAAGGTGGCAGCATGCAGGCCAGGCCCCTGTTAGGAGGCTGGCCCTGAGTTCTTCAGTGCGCAGATGTGCTGTGTGTCGCCTGATGCTGGCTCTGAAACCCAGTATTGTCATCAACACTGAGAAGCAGCTTGGCCGCACTGCACGCTGCCTCCAAAGTTAAGAAGAAGCTGCCAGAGGAGCAAAAGGCTTCCGCTGATGGTATCAGAAGACCTCTTTATGGAAATCCCATTGGCGTTCATGCCCCACACCTCGGTCGGACCCCTAATGACAGAATCGCTTTGCCTTTCCGTCGGAGTCCCACCTCCAGACATTCATTCGAAGATGTCTGAAAAACCCTCACGCGCACGAGGAGGAAGGTAATAATACTTCTTGTAAAGAAAACCGCTCCTCAGAGAAGAGGGAGGATTCCAAAGAGTGATAATTATACCTGAAATGTTAATCACTGGGTATCTTTTCCTGAGCTCTCCCGAGTATTTACATGTAAAAAGATAAAATGGCTAAAACCAAAATTTTTTTAGGAGAAGAATGAGAGCCATTTTGGTGAAAAATGGGCAATTTTCTTTTTCTTTTATTTTTGTTGTGGATGTTACTGCCTCTTCCCCTTAGTGATTCTGCTGTGTGTGCCAGGAAAAATTGAAGGAGACCATTATTATGCAAAGCACTTTGGCACAAAAGGGCATCACATATCTCACAGGAAAGGGGATTTCTTGGGGAGAAAGAAGGGAAGAAAAATGGAGCTTTCAGTGTTTGGGGTTTTCAGTGGAAATTTATGGCTGTGCTTGCCAATATTATCCTGCAGGTGGCGGGTGTGTGTGTGTGCAAGCCCCTTCTCTACTGTGGAGGGGGGCTGGGAAGGAGAAATTCAAATGTTTCATAGTCAGCTCTTACTTGCAAGGGAAGGGGCACAATGTAACTTTTAGTAACTTGGAACATCAGCCTCTTCACAAAGGCTGCATTACGAATATCACTCACAGTTTGTAGACTCCAGGTAGAAAACGTCAAATGCCTTTGACAGTTACCATAAGATACTATGAGTGCACACAGCAAAGAAGAGGGTGAAGGATGTTGTCCTGTTGGCAGAGGAATGAACTCAGCTACTGAGAAGCTCTTAGGATTGATCACATTTGCGATGTCTATCTGTAGCTTCCCCGCCCCGCCATGGCGCTGAATGAGAGTTAGGCTTACTTGATGTGAAAAGTAACTCAAGTTGTGTATAATTTCGAGAGAAGTTCCTGGAAGGCTGTTGGGCTATGTGTGCCCACTCCTCCCTTAGATGTTCAAAATGAGCATGACCGGCTGAAAATTGGGCTGTTGGCAAAGACTCGTGGCGTCTCGAACGAAGAATCCATTTTCTGTCATTTTTTTTTTGGCTGCTACGGACGCTCACATCCCTTGGCTGAGGGAACCCTTCCTTCATCTTCAAAGCCAGCATCTCCCATCTCCCTTGGGGTTCGTCTTCAGTAGTCACACCGCCTTCTAATCAGAACCAGGACAGGTCTTCCTTTCGGGATTCATGTGATCACGCAGAGCCCACCATCAAGGCCCTGAACCGTAATCAGTCACACCTGTAAGGTCCCTTGGTCCTGTGAGGCAGCAGTTTCACAGCTCTGCTGGGAAGGCTGTAGGCATCTCTGGGTGAGGCAGTGGGGGATGCTTTATTCTGCCTACCACACTTGGTATTGTGTGTTCTGCGTCGCTTTCCCAGGAACATGGTGCCTCCGTTCGTCCTTTCAATACAAAGTTTCAGATCTCCATTTTAGGTGTGCAACATTCTCTTAAATTACAGGTTTCCGTTGCCGCTATTATTTTATTCTGTTGATGGCTTTATTTTTCCAGGGGCTTCTATTCTATATGTTGGAGCTCCTTTACTCCCTTCCTGTTTATCAGTTTCTCTCTAAGCATTTTATTTCTTTCCTTGTTTCTCTTTCATCTTGTTTAAAAAACTTTTATTTATTCATTTGAGAGAGGAGAGAGAGAGAGAAGGGGAAGAAAGACACAAGGAGGGAGGAGCAGGAAGTGTCAATTTCCATATGTGCCTTGACCAGGCAAGCCCAGGGTTTTGAACCAGCAACCTCAGTTTTCCAGGTCAATACTTTATCCACTTCACCACCACAGGGCAGACTCAATTTTTTAAATCTTCTATTACTCTTAAGTTATTAGGTACTGTGTTTATTGGCTCTTGTGTTTCTTCTGGCTTTGTCTTTATTTCTGAATGCCTTTTTTAAAAAAAATTCTCTTCTGGGTTCTATCTTCCTTCCTTCCTTCCTTCTTTCCTTCCTTCTTTCCTTCCTTCTTTCCTTCCTTCCTTCCTTCCTTCCTTCCTTCCTTCCTTCCTTCCTTCCTTCCTTCCTTCCTTCCTTCCTTCCTTCCTTCTTCCTTCTTTCCTTCCTTCCTTCCTCTTCTTTCTTTCCTTCCTTCCTTCCTTCCTTCCTTCCTTCCTTCCTTCCTTCCTTCCTTCCTTCCTTCCTTCCTCCATTTTTTGTGAGGAAGAACAGTAATTATATGTTACAGATGA
Source organism: Saccopteryx leptura (assembly GCF_036850995.1). Lineage (NCBI taxonomy): Eukaryota > Metazoa > Chordata > Mammalia > Chiroptera > Emballonuridae > Saccopteryx > Saccopteryx leptura. Next base: position 163,956,476 of record NC_089503.1, read on the forward strand.
TGAAAATACTGAGGCTCTAACAGTACAATTCACCCCTTGTTCTTTATCTTAGGAAAGGTCATGATGGTAACTACACACCATGTTTATACTCTGTCCCCTAGGGGGTGTGAGTATGTGTGTGTGTGTGTGTGTGTGTGTGTGTGTGTGTGTGAGAGAGAGAGAGAGAGAGAGAGAGAGAGAGAGAAAGAGAGAGAGAGAGTCAGAAGGTACCACAGTGGAATCTGCAATCTCTTGATCCCTCTTTGAACTTAGATTTGGAAAACTTGTTAATGTCATTTTCGCAAGCGTTATTCCTGTTTTTCTCCTATGAAATGCATATCGAGATCTAGCCATTTGGGCCAGAATTCCAAGAACAGATGGGTTGGGTTTCTTTTTCTTTTTTTTCCCAAGAATGTTTTCTTTATTAAAAAGCAAATAACATACCGTGTACTTGGGGAATAGGCATTTCTGAAATATGGAGGTTAGGACCATGCCAGGGTTTTTACCTTTCCTTTTCAGTTCCACGGACCTCTGAGTTTAGATTTACATCTGAGAACTGAAAGGGGGGGTATGTGTGGCCCCTCTGCTAAATTTATGTCTGCAAAAACAAAAGAATGACACCAACCAAGCATTTCTGCTCAAATGTGGCGTTTTGGAAGCTGCCTTTGGCACCGGTCTATTTAGAAGTCAAAACTTTCAGCCCCCCCTTCCCTAATCTGTGCGGCATTTCAGCACAAAACGCAAACCAGCCCTCAGTGTTCATTAAAATTAGCAATGGAAAACACTGAGCTTTGGAAGTTCATTCGACATGGAGCTCAACCTCAGGACTTGAGTATGCATCAAACTAAGAGAGAGACCAGAGAATGTAGGTTGTGGCTCAAGAGACACCTGGTAGGTTAATAAATATGCCCTCTGGTTCAAAGACACCCTCCTAAATGTAACAGTTGAACTATGTAAAATCATATCATGTATTTCCCTTGGCATCCAATTCACATACACGGCTATTTTATAACTTCTTTTTTTCCCCCACAGGTGTTAGGGTTAATAAGCCCTGAATTCAGGAAATAAGTTGGTGTGCCCAAATTTACTTTCCACTTGCTGGCTCCTAATTGAAAGCCCTCCTTCTTTTCACATGGTCCCCAGTGTTTTATCAAACACACTTGGCTGTGCTTGTGCCCCAGGGGGCCTCTCTCTGCGGCTCACGATCACCCACCTGGGCCAGGTACAGACACAAACATCTTTAAAGATGGAGGAAGGGGGCAGAGGAAGAGGTTGATGTGGTGAGATGTGAGAAGGACTCAGCTCACAGTTGCTGGCTTGGAAGATAAGGAAGGGGGCGGAGGGCCGGACACTGGACAAAGCACGTCCGCGGGTCCCCACGTGAGTCCCTAGAATGTCAAGAAGCCCTGCCCACACCTCGACTTCATCCTCAGCAGACCTGTTTCAACAGTCTGACCTCCAAATTGTCAGTTCATTGATAGGTGGTGTTTAGCCAATAATTTGGCCCTAGTCACAGCCGCCGCGGAAAATGAACATAATGAGCGATATTCAAAGTGACATTGGTCGTTACTTTAAATAGGACTCTCTAATGATGTACATCTTCCCATGTAAAGACGTGTCTTTTATAAATAAGGAAGTATATCTTTAGAATTAAATCCTACTTTGTATAAGTGATGATTAAGCTATCATAGATAGGCTTGGACTATTTTTGTTTTTAGTTTAAAAGTTTTATGGATTCTGGAGTTTAATACTCTCTTTTTTTTGGGGGGGGGTTCATAGAGGGTGAAATTTCCAAATATTATGTCCTATTATGAGCAGTAAAATTATTTGGTGAAATGAAAATAATTGTCTGGGTCAGTGGTCTGCAAACTCATTAGTCAACAGAGCCAAATATCAACAGTAAAACAATTGAAATTTCTTTTGAGAGCCAAATTTTTTAAACTCAAACTATATAGGTAGGTACATTCCTTATTGAGGTAGCACCCACATGTGGTATTTTGTGAAAGAGCCACATTCAAGGGGCCAAAGAGGCACAGTTTGCCGACCAGAAGTCCAGGTCGAAGCTTGTATTGCTTTCCTAGTTATATAATTTTTTATTTGCTGTTTCCTGGACTCACCCACCTCCCCAGGAGTAGAAATGAAATGAAGCAAGAACTGTTTAGCAAGGATACGGGGAAGACCCTCCTTCCGTTTCTGAACTTTCATCCCCTTCCTAAACCAAGCGCGCAAAGATGGATCTCCTTAGGTCCTTTTTATTTTTTAATCTCATGGCTTCAAAATAGTATCATTACCTGAAAAATCCCATTTTTGAACCCCAAAACTTGGCTTAGGAATCCCTTAAATGTTGAGAGGTCACTTTGAGGGGGTGCTGTCTGTATTCAGTACGGAATTTACCAACAAATTAATCGAGAGGGTATTAACGGAGAAAAGGCACCTTCTGATCGAATTTTCATCCCGTTTCCTGAGAGACTCAGAACCAGGTGGGCCATTGTCTCTGGCCTTGGGCACGGGGGCCCCTGCGCTGGTGGGGCAGGGACTCACCGCAAGGAAAGCTGAGTCAGCCGCTCTGCACACACTCTGATTTTCAGAGATCCCGAAGTTTGCCTTCAAAAATCGACTGCAGGCTGAAATCTGACACATCCCAATCTCGGTCTGGGGGCAGCGTTCTTTTTCTTCCATCTGGGGGAGAGCATCTCGATACATTGAGTTGCTAGAAACATGAGCTGTTAGGTGTTTCAAAGACGTCTTATAGTAAGATGCCTTTCTTCTAATTTTTGAAAATGGGGAATGATAGCTCTTGGCGTGGGTCCCTCCCACCCAGAAGGAGCCGTGGGTTGGCTCACTCATGTCTTCAGTAACCCCTGGTTGTGAAAACACCTCTTGCCAGGTCTGTTAGTGACGCTGGTGGTTAAGTGATACAATATTGCAGTTTACAAAAAAGTTTTTTGTTTTTTCCAATCAACTCACTTCTCCAAATGGACACATTGTCTAAAATGAAACCCAGCAATGTTACTTGTTAGAACTAAATGACAAAGGGCATAGGCCAAACGCAATCAGTCTTAGGGAGATGGTCACAGGGAAAACTGCAGAGCCCTGTGGGCACTCAATGAGGCTCTAACACCGTGATGAGGAACCTTTTTATAAAAACCACCCACTTTTGCAGTGCTGGTCAACTTGGTCCCTCCCGCCCACTAGTGGGCGGTCTAGCTTTCAAGGTAGGTGGCAACCAAACAGCGCTACAATTGGCCCACCATGAAAGCTGGACCGCCCACTAGTGGGCGGTAGGGACCAAGTTGACCAGCACTGCAAAAGTGGGCAGGTTTTTATAAAAAGTTTGACGACCCCTGGCTATGTTTCTGTTCTCTCTAGCTTTAGGGACGTGTTTGAATCAATGGTTTCTATTCTAGGAATCCAAAAGGGTCTAGGCCAGGGGTCCCCAAACTTTTTACACAGGGGCCAGTTCACTGTCCCTCAGACCATTGGAGGGCTGGACTATAAAAAAAAACTATGAACAAATCCCTATGCACACTGCACATATCTTATTTTAAAGTAATAAAACAAAACGGGAACAAATATAACATTTAAAATAAAGAACAAGTAAATTTAAATAAACAAACTGACCAGTATTTCAATGGGAACTATGCTCCTCTCACTGACCACCAATGAAAGAGGTGCCCCTTCCGGAAGTACGGTGGGGGCCGGATAAATGGCCTCAGGGGGCCGCATGTGGCCTGCGGGCCGTAGTTTGGGGACCCCTGGTCTAGGCATTATCCTTATACGAATAATACACTGTCTTGATTACTGTACCTGTAAAATAAATGGAAAAATCAGGTAGTGTTCAGCCTCCAATGCCCCCCCCCCCTTTGAATGTGTTTTGGCTACTCAAAGTCTTTAGCATCCCCATACAAAATATAAGTCAGCATGTTGAGTGATTCTACTCAGAGACCCTGGAATTGTCTGCAGGATCATCAGGATTGATCTGCAGAAACCCTGATGATGTCATCTTCCCATCTCGAAGCAGGTTAGAGCTTGCCCTTTCCTGAAGGTTTCTTTAATTTTTCCTCGCAATGTTTGGTCTTTCTCGGAGGTCTTGCACTCCATTTCTTGTTTATCCTTAAGAATTCTGTGGTTTTGATCCCATTGTACATGGGATTCTTTTATAAATCTCATTTTCCCATTTGGGTGTTGACTACACATAGAAAGATTGTCTTTTGTTTTATGACCTCATTTGCACATGTGAGTAGATAGGGATTGGAAAGGGTTTCTGAATGTTTTGGTCTTCAACGAATTTTAGGCATTTACTTTACAAAAACATGGTGTTAGACCTCTTGAGGAGATCTTAAGATGCCATCATTCACGAATTTTAAAATGTTACCAGAGCTAAGATCTCCATTAAAGGACAGATCACGGAAGACTGGAAGCGTCTCTATCGGGCTTTAACAGGAAAATGTTTGCACCTTTGAAGGGCTCCCTCATGGGCGCTGGTATATCATTTTGATTGATAATGCTGCACTTGAACACTGACCTTAGGGAAGCCACCAAGTGGCAAAGAAGTCAGCCATGGCCATTACCGGAGCTGCCAAGGTTCGTGTGAGTCCCATTCCGGGCAGATCGCTGTCCTGTGAATACATTTTATAGTCAGCTCTCCACGCGACACGTGCATCTCAGCAACCACAGATCTGTGGTCCCAAACATGCACGAGCAGCGGCTCAGATGCAATTTACTTCATGCTGAAGGGGAGTGACCAGCCAGGCACAAAATCCCATCTGTGGGAAAGCAAATGAGCGAGAAGGAACCGCCCCCCCCCTCGCCCCCTGAGAGTTGGCACTGCCTGCGTATAGAGTGCTTCTGGTTGAGTACTGGGACTCAGCAGCCGTGGCTTGAATTCCCCTTGGAAGTGAGCTGTAGCCAGCCACTGGGGACATCTGGGAAATATCCTTTCAGAAGGTATGCAAAAGAATGTGGAAATGTCAAAGGAATCGAGTGATTTTTCCAAGCTGCTTTAATTTAAAACAGCACTTACTTCTCAGTGGGCTACACACGGACCAGCTGGAACCCCTGGTCCTTGTGATGGCGGGAAACAGGCCGCGCCACAGGGGTTGCAAAGAATAAGTGGAGCGTGCTACTTGCCCAGAGGGAGTCACCTAGGACCCTTTATCTGAGCGGTTCCTCTGGCTCCATGTCCGTGTCTGATGCCCCACCACGAAGTCTGCCTCCTGCCTCTCTGCTACATTTTGTATTTCTTCATGCCGAGGGTAAATCTGTGGCTGCGCTACCATGCACGCATCATTCTTTGATTTAAAGAAAGAATTTCCAAGGAGAGGTCCTACTAGAACACCTCAGTTCACCATTACCAGATAATGGGGTGACAAGGAAAGCAAAGGGCTCTGATGTATTGATGACCCTCGCTAAATGTTTGCATGTTTAATTCATTCAGCATCTGAAGTGGACACTATCTCCTGCTTCCAGATAAGAAAGTGGGGTTAAGAATGTTTCTGGCCACACAGATAAAGAAGAAATGTGCTGTGTCCCATAGGCAGGTCTTTTGGACAAGCCGAAGATCTGGTCTGGGTTTTTGGCTGTGATCTTCTTTCTCTTAATTACAGACCACTAGTAAATGTCATGCTTGCTTTTACAGGGGTGCCACCAGGGTCAGGAAGAGCTGGGCACCTTGGGGAACAGCATTGGGGCCCAGTGATTATGTAGGAGCCCCACCACCAGCATCCTCAGTCCATGGGGTGGACACCGCTTGTACTGCGTGTTCATAGGTGCTGCTGTGCCTCCTCGAGGGGTCCTCACAAGCTACCAGCTGACAAAGGAATGGAAAACAAACCCCCTGGACACTTAAACACAAAGCTAGTGGGGGCCAAGGCATCACGGTTATCGGTGAAAGGAAATCACGCCTCACTCACCTGAGTGAGTTCTGGGAGGAGGTAATGGGACATGCTGCTAAGGAAGAACCAGCAGCCATCATGAAAGAAGAATTTAGGCTTTCAGAAATCTTTCCCCTGTGGAAGCTGTTGGGCGAGATCATTTACTGTAAGGTTTGTGGCCTGTCTCACCACGCCTGGGGACTGATCACAGAGCTGGGAAGCTGGTGGAGGAAAGAGAGAGGCTTACTCCACTTAATGGAGAAGTGTGAGAGGACCCTGAGGATTAATGTCAGAAAGAGTTTACTTTTAAAATTTTATCCATAGTCCTAAGGAATAAAAACAAACAAACAAGCAAACAAATAAGACAAAATGCCACACATTTAGTGGTGGATCGTAAGCCTGGCATATGGACATTCAGGGTTTGATCCCAGAGAAGCAACCATCTGCTTCTCCCCACCTCCCCCATCTCCCTTCTCCCTCTCTCTTATTCTCTCTCTCTTCTCCTCCTGCAGCCATGGCTCCATTGGAGCAAGTCAGCCTCAGGCACCAAGGAAGCTTCACCTCAAGAGCTAAAAACAGCTTGGTTGCTGAGCAACAGCCTCAGGCACCAAGGAAGCTTCACCTCAAGAGCTAAAAACAGCTTGGTTGCTGAGCAGAGCGAAAGCCCTAGATGGGCAGAGCGTGGCCCCCTAGTGGGCTTGCTGGGTCGATCCTGGTTGGGGCACATGCAGGAGTCTGTTTCTCTGCCTCCTTGCTTCTCACTTCAGAAAAAAAAAACAAAACACCCCCCCCCACACACACACACATACACATTTGCATGCAACACATGTTCTCATGTGAAATGCTAAGATATAGCAAAGAATCTGGAAGATTTCCCCAAAAACCACGTGGCCAGGCTGGAAGACGAAAGACGAGTTGGAAGTAGTTAAGGATGAAGTGACATCTATTCCCTTACTAACCACCTGTCACCCTTTGGCTTGGACGCCAGGCACCAGAAATAAACACAAGGCTCGGGTGACAAAATAATCTGTGATCCTGGGTCTGCATGGGCCATGCTGGAATCAATGCTGCCAGGTAAGGCAAATGCAGTGGATTAAAAGTTGCTTCCTTCCCCAGTGTGTTGCGTGGGTGCAGACAAGGAGCTGTAAAGCAGTGCAGTCGGGACAAGGGGCGCAGCGTGGAGGGTGCCTCTGGTCCACTCTCTCCCCTTAGCAGGGCTGGCTTTTGGGCTGGGTGAGTCTCGTTCTTCAGAGGAGGGGAGAGGGAGAGAAACATAATGTGATGAACGCATCCCCATCCTTTCTGGCATTTTCATCTTTGCCTTTGGAGCACTGTCTTTCCTAGATTTTCTTTTCCTCTTCACATGGTTTCTATCTTTGTCTCATTTGGTGTTTTCTGCCCTTTGGGTCAACATTCAACATGTTGTTTTTTGGGGGAGCCTACTGTTGGAGGGCTGCGATATTAGGCAGTTCTAGTGTTCCTCTGAGATACCTACACTTATTCTCCTGTATTAGTGGCTTTCAACGATTTGGGGGCAAGATGGAGAATATGCAAAACTATGGATTGACTGTCAGTTTTGGTTGTCAACTGCATCTCACATTCACTGGCATGAGCAGCTGCCATGGTCGACATTGCTGCTGGATGGAAGGACAGGTGAAAAGGGGCACTTGCTTTGAGCTTCCCGTGTGCTGGGCAAATAAGAAAGGGGTTCCGAATCCAGATTGTCCAGAACATTCTCCCTGGACAACCATCCAAGCCTGTATCTTCCAATACCACCTCTACCGCGGCAACCTGCATTGTCTCTGACCCATCCAGACCTTCTGCCCAAGCCCCTGAACCACCTCCCCACACTCCGGGGTCTTCCACCGACGCCGCAGCCTGAGCACATCTGGACACTGAGTTATTACCTCGTCCCCAGATCTCCTGTTGTGTCTTGTAGTTCCCATGCCAAAGTCACAGTTTCTCCGTCCCGTCACTCAAGCGATCTGTTTGTCGGACGACATCTCTGTTTGTTGGACATCTCCTTCTCTGTCATTCCCACTTATGGTCACTCCTTAAGAGCTGGCTCTGTCCCCTTATTCTATGTTCTGTCATTGTGTGTTCTCTTGTGCTTTCTCATAGACTGATTTTTTTTTTTTTAATTCCTACTGCCTTTCCTTTTCTGGTCTTCTCCCCTATGGTCACACTCATCCCTGTGTACAATTTTAAAATTCCTTTGTCTTTTCCCCTAGCTGTAGCTCTAGCATAAATCGGTCCTTTCCACCTAAATTCACTTAGGTCTCTTCATTTCTACCCACTTACCCGTCTTTTTTCGGCCCCAAGGCCACAAATCTGGTCCCAGTCCCTGTCTCATCCCTCTCGAGGCCAACGAAAAGTCTGACCATTGTTCCTCTCTGTGGTCTTTCTTGCCCCGTAAGCTATAGATATTTCCCAAATGGTGTCTGGTGTCATTGTTGAAAAACATTGCTCTTCGGTAGAGCCCTTCATGGCTTCTCTGTGAACTAAGGATAAAACAGAATCTTTGGCACGCCCACCAGAGCAGCCTGAGCCGCCCCTCCCGGCCACCCACCGTGACCTTGGCTTGCTCCCACCACCACAATGGCTTCCCTTCAGGTCTGAGAATGTGCCTGGTCCCTCCTTTCCCCCAAGGTCTTCCCACGCACTGTTTTTCTCTGCCTAAAATACTCTTCCCTCCATGTCCTCCCGAGTGAAGTCTTACTTATCCTTTGGGTATTGTCTTACCAAATAACTTGTGGTATTTTTTTTCCCCAAAAAATGCCAGGCTATTTATGTCACCCTTCTGCTATTTTAATTTTCTTTGTAGGAAATAATCTCTTCCCTACCTAGCCACCCTCTCCAACATCTTGTTCCTCTGTCCTTAGGAAGACTTTCTATTCAGGAAGACTTTCTGGAAACCTCAGACCGATGTTCTCAGCCCTCCTCCATGTTCCTGGGCGTTGCGACCCGACTTGATCTGAACCAGGGGTCTCAAACTCGTGGCCCGCCGAACAATTTTGTGCGGCCTGTAGACTAATTGTTCGGCGGGCCGCATGCGGCCCATGGGCCGCGAGTTTGAGACCCCTGAATGGTTCCCGTGAGGGTCTCCTGAGAGGTTTTCTGTATTGAACTTCTCCTTACTAGTAAAAGTATTAACCGGCCACATTGATTCGATAAATCGTCAAGTAAGAAGGCAGTCCTAAATTTTCCTGGGAAGTTAGTTTCAAAAGTCAGGACTTGAACTTGCATCGCTCCACGTCAGTGATTTTTCTCCAGTGACCCATCACCCCCCAAAGCCATAAAGACTACTTGTGTCACTGAACGTATACTGACAAATCTTTGGCGTGAGATCATTTTGGACGCATGTGAGTTTAGCTGGGTTCATTTATTTTTCACTTTTGGGATTTGAAGAGTTATAAAGAGAAGGGGAGAGATTAGCTTTGTGTTGCTCATGTTTATTATTATTCCTATTTTAATAACTCTATATTTGGGGGGAGGGCTGTTATGCAAAAAAATAAAAACAAATTAACTTGCCTTGTTGTATTTCATGACCTTTGAGATCTACCATGAGTCCCTGACAGTCATTCTCCCCAGTGCAGAGTTGGTTTCTCCTTTTGAACGTCACAGAGGTCCTACTGGCTTTCTGTGGAAAAAACTTCTGAGGACAGTATTTCTCCTGAGGGGTGGGTTTGGAATGGTTTATATCAGGTAGTCCCACTCCGTGGTTGGCATGTTTAAAATGTCCCACCAAACCTGATTCAACTATCCCATTTACTAATTCTATAGTATTCTGGGACAACTATTAGAATGCACTCAAACAAGAGCCGTACTGGTCAGAAACGCTCAGACTTACTTATCCTTAGAAATCAGTCCAGCTTTTTGTTTGTCGAGGAATGCATGACAAACACCGTATTCTTCTTTAGAAAGCGTCAAGAAACATCTCTTTTATGACCAAGGCTTGAGGTGCTGATATAAGCTGTTTCATGTGGCGCTTCTTGGAGAGCTGGGGGTTTCCTGGAAGTGTACAAGAAAATGTTACAGATTGGCATACACTCATAGTACCAGGGGATGATGTTGGTAGTTGCATAGCTAACAGATGCATGTGCAACTCCAAAACCAGTTGCATTTAGAGTTCAAGGCTCCAGCCAGCACATACACCCATTATTTGCGTTCCCTAACCATGTGCAGTGTTGCTTTAAGAGATTCTGGGGCAGCTACTGTCATGCCCATTCTGAAGAAGCACTTACAGAGAGTGGGGGAGAGCAGTCTGTGTCCCCCCACCTCCATCACCTCCTCCTCCTCCTTCTTCTTTCCCTCTGTTCTCTGTCTGCTTTCCTTCCTTTCTCTTCGTACTTGAAGAGATTAATTAGCTGTGATCTGCGTCCATTATACAACGTCTGTTTTTAGTCTCCATTATGTTTTCTGTCTCAGTACTTGGTCTTCTTAGGAATAGCAATTTTACAGATATTGAATCGCTGTTGTGTATTTTTTTATTTGTAAATTAAAATGGATTTGGGGTGACACTGGTTAATAAGATGACATAGGTTTCAAGTGCACAATGCTATGATACGTGATCCATATGTCACATTGTGTGCCCACTGCCCAGAGTCAAGTCATCTTCCGTCACCATGTAGTTTCTCTGGATGTTATTTTCTCTATCCTCTTTCAACATCTGGTTTGTGGCCATGTTGCTCCTTTTGAAAATCTCCCCTGTCTTCCTGGGCTTTGGCCGTGTCTTCTCTCGTGTAGGCTGGTTCTCCCATGGCCTTTGTGTATGTGGTTACTTTATTTTCTTCCCGAGCCTCTCTGCTCAGCCCCGACTCCCTGGGTCATGCCCAGGTGGCTTTTGTCTCGTGCCATGTCCGTCCATCCATCCTGTGAGGACCTATATCTTTACAACGAATGTGGTTTCGCTGTCAATCACCAGTTTGAAATCGTAGCATGAATTTTCTGAACATGCAGACTTTGTTGCCATTGGCTTCCACCTAGCCTACGATGACTTGACTCTTTGACAAAGTGATGCTTGTCGAGGCGGAATGGTCTGGTCTGCATCAGCTTGCCTAGAAGCTTCAGCAAGATTGGTTTTCTCTCCCGGTAGCTCTAGCAGAAGCCTTCTGACATTTCCCGGCTGTGTTAGTTTCCTGGGGCTGACATGCAAATGACTGCAGCTAACTTAAGACAACCAAAATTTATTAATTTTTCACAGTTTAGGACGCTATCCTGAAGGTCTAGGGGAGAATCCTTCCTGCCTCTTCCAGCCCCCGGTGGCTCCTGGTGCTCCGTGGCTTGTGGCCACATCACTCTAATCTTTGCCTCTGTTATTGAGGGGTCTCCTTCCCTGAGTCTATGTCCACAATTTTCTGTTTTCAGAAGGATACTGGTTATTGAATGAAGGCCCACCCTCATCTAGTATGACTTCATTTTTAACTTGATTATATCTGCAAAGACCCCATGTCTAAATAAGGGCACATGCTGAGGTTCTGGGCAGGCATGGATTTGGGGGGGACCCTATTCAATCCAGTCCCTTAGGTGTCACCATGTTCTTTCTCTGTCCATAGATTCACACCTGAAAATATAACCAGACTTCTGTAATCCCGTCTGTTCTTATGAAATGTCCCCTCCTCAGAGAGGATTGTCATCTAAAGTAACCTTTGCCCATTATTCTACCTAGGATGCCTTTTTGGTTTCTCTTGTCACACTTATATCATCACAACACGTAATTATGTGTTTATTTGTTTACTTTCTCTCTCAGAAGAATACAATCAGCCCATTTCTGGTTTATTTTCTTGTTTAGCCTTAGACCTGGTGCCATTCTTGATACATGGCAGGATTTCCATAAAAACTGATAAAGGGATGGATGGATGGATGAACAGATAGATGAATGGAAAATGGATGGAAGGATGGATGGAAGGAAAGATGGATGGATAGATGGAAGGATAAATGGAAGGATGGATGACTGGCTGGCTGACTGGCTGGCTAGATGATGAGTTAATTGACTACAAACAATAGGCACTTTCTACTTAACTTAAATACTCTTTCAACCGACATTTTGCATTCTGCTCTAATAAATTATTATATTTTATATTCTTAGCTGTTTGTATCTGTAGAAAAGATTGAGGGCCTTCTATGTGGTGTGATGATTGGGAGAAAAAAGGAATAAATAGAAAGACCCAGAATAAGTACTTGCTTCTCAGAAACTGATAATTTAAAATAAAAGAAACAGATAAGAAAAACAAAGTGATAACCACCCTTCGGATGTTGATCCTAAAGGTGGCATGAATTCAATAGCTTCTCCATTTCCGAAAAACTGCAGAAGTTTGGGTTCACAGAGAATTCACACTCTTCAAGAGTTGACACTGGGTGACGTGAGCAGGGCTCTCTCGGAGATAAACAACTCAGTGAATATTTGTTGGGTAAATTAATGCATGAGTAATTAGTAAAATGCCTGCAATGGAAGTCTGAGACAGAGGACCCCAGTCCTTATCTCTCAGGGGCAGGCCCAACATTTTCAGAGCCTAAAGGGATGGGAACCATCCACACCTACAGTGTTCATAATGGACTCTTCTTCCTCTTCTTCCTCTCTTTCTTCTCTTTTTTCTTCTCCTCCTCCTCCTCCTCTTTCTTCTCTTTCTCCTCCTCCTCCTTTGTTTACTTTAACTTTCTCATGTTATTTTATTTGGTAGGTGAAAGACTTAAATTTTAAAAAATTCTGTAAAGTACAGGACAGGGAATAGAGTCAATAATATTGTAATAACTGCGTCTGGTGCCAGGTGGTTCCTGGGAATATCAGGTGGAATGCTTTGTCAAGTATGTGATTGTCCAAATGACATGCTTTCTGACCTGAATTCCTGCTTCAACTGACTGGCGTGGGGCAAGGTCTGTCTGTAAGAGTTCAAGAAAGAATCCTAAAGTGACAAGGGACTTAGCTGGGCTCCTCCCTTTTTAATTTAGGGGCATTCCATGACCCCTTTCAAAGTGTGAAAAATAGCAAGTTTTGTGTAACCCATGGGCTAGATTACAATGAGAATTTAAAATAGATACCTATATTTATATGTTTATGTTATGTTTAAATATAGATGTATTTTCTTGTTCTCTGCTAGGGAAGGGGAGTGAAATTGGACTTTTTCAGCATCCTACTCAACACATCTCATGACACTTTGAGCCATGTGGTGTTGGCAGTTCCCTTGGCAAAAAGCCGGAGGCTGTATTACTAATTCATCAGCATCGCCGTGCACATCCGAGCTTGTTCTCTGTCACTCTCTTGCTCTCATTTCTCTTGGAACCTTCTGTTTCTTCTTCTATGGTCAGCTCTAACAGGGTATCTCCTTTTCAACGCACCGGTCCCCAGATGAGTAATAATATTCGTCATTGTCTGGGAACCCTGTGAGAATTCCTTTGTTGCGGGCACACAGCTGTATCCTGCACCGCAGGCCACCCGGGGACCCTCGAGCACCTGCAGGGCACAGCGCCTGCTGTCCCTCCCGGGAAGTTCCTCTCGGGCATGTGTGTTGCTCGCACATCATTTCGCCCTGAGTTCTTGACATGATGCCCAACTGTCAGGATGGCTCTTTTGTCCCCCAGAGATGAAGGAGGCGGAGTGGTCGGGCTCCCCTCCCCCACCCTGTCTGATTAGCTCAGATCTGGGAGCTGTTCCAAGAGGGCTCATCCTGACATGTGTCACAGGCGGGTGCTGTCACCGGGGTCGGCAGGCGAGCAGCAGCAGGGCTGTGGCGTCGCTGGTGATGCTGGGGAACACAGGGCAAACACGGAAGCGCGAGGGTCCCTCTGACTCACGGCGTGCTCTTTTCGGACAGGGCATTGTTGATGTTTGACAGAGGAAGGAAGGAATTCGGACAAAACAAGGGAAGGAAGAAATTGTTATTTGTTTTCACCAGCCAACTCCCTGATCCCTGTTGCAAAGAAAATAAATTGAATTTATAAGACCAATGTCTATGGGCCTTTTTTCTTTCTTTTTTTTTCTTTTTTTGCTTATTCCCTTCATCTCTTTCACCCCAACCCATAATCCCTTCCCTTCTGACAGCTGTCTGTCTGTCACCTGTGTCTTTGAGTCTGTTTCTACTTTGTTTGTTGGATTGCCAGAGGGAAAGGGGGGTAGGGGGAGTAGAGGAGGGTAAAGGAGGGATCAATGGTGACAGAGGAGACTTGACTTAGGGACGTGAACACACCACACAATATACAGATGATGCGTTATAGAATTGTACACCTGAAACCTATAGAATTTTATTAACCAATGTCACCTCAATGAATTCAATCAAAAATTTTTAAGAATTCTGACTAATACAAATCTCATATATGTAATCTAAGTTGGAGTAATGCCATATCTCTGCAGTCAAATTCTTTCTTTTGAGGTAAAATATAGGAACTTGAGAAATATAGCACTTCTAGGGGGAGTCCCCTAATTCCAATATCATCCATTGTGCGTGCGGTCAGCGCAAATATGGGTGTTGAGTAAAATGGACTAAATTATATCTATTTCTAAATGATGCTGGCTGAATAGAAATTTCTGTGCCACTATAAGGAGGGGCTTACCATTCTCAGTAAAATATATTTTGGGAAGGACGTCAGTGTAAGAAACAAGGTTAGTATACATTGGGCCCCAAAGTTATTTTATGTCAAAACCATTGTCAGGATACTGCTAAGAACCCAGGACCATGCCCCGTCATGTCACCTGCAAGTGAGATGAAGGCACAAAGCACCTCACTAAAAAAACACACCTTATCCAGAGTTGTGTGGGAGGGGTCCTCTTTTGGCTTTTCCACCCAAAAGTAAAAACTGGTACTTCCACTTGGAAACCACGCGGGTTGTATCCTGATAAGTCTAAAAGGGCTTTGTTTGTGACACTGTCCTGTCACCTTAAAAATATACCATCAATTTTCACCAGGGGAGGTACCTTGACCCCATGGTCATTACTCTTTCCATCTTTAGAACCGTGCTTTGCACATAGCATGTTCTCCATCAGTACTGGTGAAATGAGTTAATGAAACATAGCACATTAAACTGCAGGGCTATTACTCCATTCAACAAGTATCGATGGCCTGACAAGGCGGTGGCGCAGTGAATAGAGTGTTGGACTGGGACACAGAAGACCCAGGTTCAAAATCCTGAGGTAACCGGCTTGAGCGCAGGCTCATCTTGGTTTGAGGTCAGTGGCTCGAGCAAGGGGTTACTCAGTCCACTGTAGCCCCCCAGTCAAGGCACATATGAGAAAGCAATCCATGAACAACTAAGGTGCCACAATGAAGAATTGGTGCTTCTCATCTCTCTCCCTTCCTGTCTGTCTGCCCCTATCTATTCCTCTCTCTTACTCTCTCTCTCTGTCACAAAAACAAACAAAACCTCCCCCAAGTATTGATGGAACACCGACTAGGGGTGCAGCACTATTCTAACTACAGGAGACACAGCAAAGAACAAATGGGGCAAACGTGACTGTCTATGAAGCTTATGTTTGTGCCTAAGATTGATCAACACAAGAGATGGTCGGTTAGATAGTAATAAGCAGTATGGAGGAAAATCAGGCGGGAAAGAGGGACAGAGAGTGGTGGTGGTGTTGGGCCCCAGTGAGAAGATGGCATGGAGCTGAGTGGGACCCGAGAGGAGATGCGGGAGATGTCTGAGGAAGACCATCCAGGGGGAGGTCAGAGCAGGTATCAGAGCCCTGGGGGCAGGAGCATCCTTGGCATCTTTGTAGGCCATTGTAAGGATGTTGGCATTGGCTCTGAATGAAGGGGAAGCCTCTGAAGGTATGAGAGAAGGTCACCATGATCGGATTGACCTGATGTAGGACAGTGTGCTCGCACAGACGTGGAGGAGTCTCATGGCCAGGGAGGGTCCATTTCTAGCACGCAGGGACTCTGATTGATTTCTTCCAACCGCAAAAGCTCACCATGCCTCCACTGGACTGAACTAGCCCGGGTCAGAGGGCTCAGTGCAGAGCTCAGTGACTGTTCGTACCACCGACGGGGAGCAGTCGGTAGAGTGAGCGGTTAATGTTACTAGAGAGAACGAGGGTAAGCTGATAGGCCGATGTCTCAGGATGGCTTGAGGGGGCGAGATCCCATGCTGGGCTGGCTGCTGGCCAGAGGGTCGGGTGTGAGATGTGGCGGGAGCACCTGTCCGAGGGCGTCATCGTCTCCAGGGAGAGGGAGGCGCAGTTCTGCTGAGAACACGGGAGGCAGCTAAACGCTCTGATAATTTATTCATGGGCTCAACAATGGGACACTCTCTGAGCACACGTCTGTCTGTGTTACAGCCAGTGTAGACAGATCTGAAAGCGTGAGAAATGAAGAACCAAGCCCTGTGTCCTTTATAACAATGATGGTGATGAAAACTTGGGAGCTCAGTAACCAAGCATCGTTGGATAGATCCATGATAGAGAACAGAGAGATAGGCAGATGGCTAGATAACAGATAGATAAGCTGACTTGGATTTCCTGACATGTCCCAGCCACTGTGGCATTTTATATGGAGTGTCTCTTTAAAACTCCCAGCAATTCTCTGAGCCGGTGTTTTACGACCCCCCCACCCCAACTCTCTATGAAAACTCAGAGGCACAGAAGGGAAAGTAACTGTCCACCCTTCATTGCAGTGGAGCTAATTTGAAACCAGGTTTGTTTGACCCTTGAGCCCATTGGTCATTTAATTATATATATGCTCAGAAAACACAATCTGGGTAGCAAGTCCGAAGTAGGACAGAAACATAAACTATTAGGAGGGAGGAGCCCTGAGCAGAGCGATAAAGAATAAATACTAGGGACAGGAACACAGGACTAGGGGACAACTGAGGTCAATTCAAGAGGAAAAGATGGTGCGTAACACACAGCTTCCAAACATGGGACCTTCTTCTCTCTGAAAGGGGGACTCTAAGTAGCGTACATAAATGTCAATCATCAGAGCAGAGTCCCAGGGCACTGTGTCATGGCCTGGGCTGGCTGCCACAGAAGTGACCCACGCAGTTCCTGTGGCCTGTCTGGTTGGAGAGACCTCCTGTATGGTATTGTGATGTCAGGGAAGAAGCCATTGAGGGTGCTCTGGGATCCCAGAAGGGGAGCACCGAGCTGGGCAAGGGTGGGGTGGATCCTGGGAAACCTTCCCGGGAAGGGGAGGGAGCAGGGTGCCCTGGGAGAACTGGTGGTGATGAATGCAATCCAGCTGAAGGAGGACAGGAATCCAGCAGAGAGTGTCATGCAAGCCAGAGTCAGGCAGGGTCCAGGTTCATGGGATGAGTTCCTGCACCTTGGGGCAAGGTCGGGAGCACCCTCAGAGCCAGAACTGAAGCTTGTTGGCCTTGGCCTGGACCAGCGCTCGAAACGCAGCTGACTCCGCGAACGAACACGTCGATGGAGTGATTGTGCATTGTTTATTCCATAGGCGAAGAAGCTATTTCCGGGTGAAGCCTTGAAGGAATGGCATAGTTAGACTGGTGGCCTGACGGTTTCCAGGTGGTGATGGTGGAGGTAGGGTGACGTTCAATGCTTTTAGCATGTGGTTGGGGCCGAGGGCTCGGGCTTTGTGCTAGGAGCAAAGATCAGTATGGGGGGGGCGATGGAATGGGGGGTTGCTGGTGGTGATCCTTCCATGCCAAAAGGAGCAATTTGGGCTAAAATCATACAGAAATATTGAAAGCCATTTTTGAGAGCAATAGATGAAAAGCAGTGTCTTAGAAAACTTGAATAGATAGTGAATTGTAGGGACAAATGCCTAGAGGTTGAGTGTTCGGCTTGATGGAGGTGATGGTGCTTAGAAGGTACACGTGTAAGCCACGGTCTTCAGTTCAGGGAGAGAGTGAGAGGGACTTTTAAAAGCAACTGTTACTTGGGGATGACATTCATTCATTCATTCACATTCATCCATCCCTATTTATTCAGTTTTTTTTTTCACCAGTATGCCATAACATTCTAGAAAGCATGGATGTGGCGTGTGAACAACACAAAGCAAATTAAAGAACTCTCTAAGGTTTTGATACCGAGGGAAAAAGTACTATTGTGCTGACTAGAAATTTACATGGGAGTATCATGTGACAACAGCAGCAACATCCCCACAGTCTTCTGTTGAAGAGATTCGAGGTTAAATAAATGAACGGAAACCAGAACAATAAATATGATATATCCATCAGAACAAGCCAGTTGAAACTGCAGTGACAGCCCTGACAATGTCGTGGATGAGCCCACATTTTCACTCACGACCTGCGTCCTGCAGCTGGAGGTCCACTCTGTATCCCAACTTTGGGTCCCAGGATGATAGGCCACCCACTGTCTCAAAAATAGACAGGTGTTGGCAGATAGAAGGGAACCTCTGGACAGCCTTGCACCGACAGCTAGTGCATTGTGGCCCTTTCACTCACAACTCTGTGGCCAGATCACATCACATGGCCAAAGCCCATCCCAAGAGTGTCAACAGGAGACACCGCCCAGCATAAGCAGATGGCACTGCAGTCTCCCCGTAGTCCAGGACCTGAAAGGGGTGCCAGCATCCGGATGTCCTTGTCGCAAGGTACGTCTGAGTGTTCAAATATTATACTTGAAGGAAAAGAGAAAGTGCCAGTGGACTGAAACAGGAAAGTCTGTACACAGAGAAAAACATGGCAGAGAGAATATGATAAAGAACACAAAAACAGAACCCGCTGTTAACAAGAAAAAAAAAGAACAATTCCCGGGTAAGAGAATTTGCCTCAAGGGTCCCACTTGTCTCTGCAGGCAGCTCTCAGCGTGAGCCTGGGGCAAGCCAACCATCCGCATCTTGGTTTATTTAGAGAGAATGAGACTTTGGACTTGTATTTCTAAGGAAATGAATTCTACGTCCACCTCAGAGCAGCAAATTCCCATAGAACGGTTTCATCAGTGCTTGGAAACATAGGACTGTTTTTCCAGAGTTGGAGAGAGCACAAATGTAATTTGCTGTTTCTATTTCCCCAGACTCTTGGTTCCAAGTGGCAGGAAATGCAGTTCATGCTGACTTAAGTAAACAGGGGATGCAACGTGTCTTACTACAGAGAAAATCCTGGGGTGAGGGGCGAATTAGAACCCAGTCCCGTCTGAGTTCTTTTTCTTCTTCCCTCTCTTCTCCCTCTCTGTCTCTCTCTCTCTCTCTCCTTCTCTCTCTTTTTCTTTCTGTCTCTGAGACCTTTTTATACTCTATGATTTTCTTCTCAAACAGGTTCCTAGACACAATGACAAATTGTCCACCAGCATCTCCATGTTTGTATTCTATATGCTGTAAACCCCAAAGGAAAAGAATGGCACTTCTCTCTAACAAGTTCATGGTTGTGTTTCAGTGGCTCTGATTGGCTGGCTCAGGGCATGTGACCATCAGGTACTTCCTGTGATGCCTCCTGGTTAAGTACCTCCAGATCCCACACGACCCCCCAACTAGGGAGGGTAGAGGGAAGCAAGCTTGTCCCTAGGGGACATTAGAGCCCAACAGAAGACAGTGAGGTAGCAGCAATTGTTTACTACATTGAACAAAAATTTTTAAGTACAATTTCAAGACTTTCCTACATTCTCTAAAGTGTTGGACTCAGTGATAATGTCTCTAGTCAAAGAGAATAAGGTTGCCCATGGCTTTTTAGATTCCTACGCTTTTTTTTTTTTTTTAGGTGGCACTTTGAAAAAGAACGGTGTCAAAAGCAAGCGAAAATAATGGGGAAGGGGTGGAAGCATAATCTAACGTACACTAATGTCAGAATATTTTCAATGATGGCCAACTGGAATTATTCTATAATTACTCCACCACAGCCCAAAATGTGAGTCACTAAGAACTGAATATTTATAAGCTTTCTGACCTCAAAAAGAAAAAAAAAATTCTAAGTCTTAAATGAGGTCACCTAAGGAGACTGTGGAAAACTTCCATGCAACTTATTGGCAGATGATGCTGGTTCTTATTTCAACAAGCTTGGTATGAAATGCATGCCATCTGGTTACTGGGAAAATTCTAGTGTGTATTAACTGCTTGTGTGAGATACTTTCCTGCCATTTAGTTGTAAATGATTGCACCTGCAGATGAAAAAGAAAAAGGAGAGAGAGAGAGAAAAAAAGAGCTTGTCTTATCACTGGCTCCTGAAGGCTGGAAGATTTGATGACACAATACGGCGATTTCATCCACTTTTCAAATTTGCGTCTGCTTGATGCAGCTGTTCTCCCACAACTATTTAGATCATGCCGCTGTAGAGCAAAGCCCAGCACTGCCGGGGGAAGATTTCAAATGCAACTAAATGGCTTCAGACTGCAACGGTCCTTCTCTGTTCCTTGAAGGCATTTCTAACGATTTCAGGATAAAATGCAGGTACCTTGGTTTCGATTTTAACCCTGTCACGGAAGGGCACCTCAAGAGAGAGAAGGCTTGATGCAATCCTCCGCTTTCTAAGGCTTGACTCATCCAAGTGACTGTCAGAGCTCTGCCCACAGTGAAGATGTCGACACAGGAGAGAAACCTTTGCGGACAGGTCCTTCATCCCGTTCCCAGCGAGACGAGGGGGTCAGCTATGCGTCCACCTCCATCTGGGAGAGTCGGGGACTTTGAAAATGGAAAATGAAGAGCTTTGCAATTGCTTAGATCTGTTCTGGAGATTGAACCTTGATTTTATTTGTGTGGGTTTGGGGAGGGGGGAAGAGGGGAGAAGTCAGAGTTTAGCTAGAGTTTATTCATATTTTGCTCTGCCACCTCTGAGCAGTGTGATCTCAGGGAAATTGCTTGCATTCTGTGGGCTTTTCATGCCTTAAAAGAGGATTAAATACGTTCTCCTAGGACAGATGAGACGTTTTCATGAAATATTGCATGTGAAAAGTCCTTGGCATGTAGTTAGAACTCAATAAATATTAATCGAATGCCTCTCCCTCAACCCAAGCATTCTGGGAATGCTCGGTCATGATCAGTGTTCTCAAATTAATTAATCTTATCCTGCCTACCAAATGCACAGCATGTACACCTCACTCTCTGTGTAATGAATATTACTTACAGGTTCATGCTGCAAGCTCCTCGTGAGAGGGGGTAAGAAGGAAATGTCTTCATTCGGGAGTGTCAGGAGTTAAGAAAGACTAAGAAGACATCATCAATACTGGCAGAATCCTACCCATCAGACTTTGCTTTATTCTTCTAACACAGGCATCCCCAAACTATGGCCTATGGGCCACATGCGGCCCCCTGAGGCCATTTATCCAGCCCCCACCACACTTCCGGAAGGGGCACCTCTTTCATTGGTGGTCAGTGAGAGACGCAAAGTGTGGCGTGGCTCAGGTACAGTACTACTTCCGGTGGCGGGGGATGCATGGCGTCACGGCTCCGGGAAGCGCGTCATATCAGTTGTTACGGCTAGCAGTGACAAATATGGAACAGGACATTGACCATCTCATTAGCCAAAAGCAGGCCCATAGTTCCTATTGAAATACTGGTCAGTTTGTTGATTTAAATTTACTTGTTCTTTATTTTAAATATTGTATTTGTTCCCGTTTTGTTTTTTTACTTTAAAATAAGATATGTGCAGTGTGCATAGGGATTTGTTCATAGTTTTTTTATAGTCCAGCCCTCCAACAGTCTGAGGGACAGTGAACTGACCCCCTGTGTAAAAAGTTTGGGGACCCCTGCTCTAACATATCTGAAAACTTTCCAGGCAGCGTATTTAACGTGTCTTTGTGCCGAGTGGTGGCTTTGGTTACTGTTGCCAGGGGTGACCTCTCTCATTGAACAGAGCGATTCAGCTCTTGCAACCAAATCACAGACAACATGTGAGTCAAAACCCTGAGACTATGGAACTGTTCACTCGAGTGGAGACTGACATGCTTATGCAACAACACCCACCCAAGGGGACACATCACTTTGTCTCCAGAGGGTTGGAAGTCTCAATAGGGCAGCTGGGTATTTATTTGGGTTATGGTATTGTCTGGTATACTCAGCTCATCACAGACCCAATGAAGGCTTTCAGTCAAGAAGTGTGAACCAACCAGAAAAACAAACAGAAACACACAGACACAGACAACAGCATGGTGGTTACCAGAGAAACGGGGGTAGAGGGTACTCAAGGGTAAAGGGGACCAAATATATGGTGACAGAAGATTTGACTTTGGGCAGTGGGCACACAATGTGTCCTAGAATTGTGCACTTGAAAGCTATCTAATCTTTTTAGCCAAACGTCACCCCAACAAATTGAGTTTTTTTTAAAAAAAGAGAGAAAGAGAGAAAGTGATGTGGAAATCAAAACTAAATGGTCAAAATCTTTAAAGACATGTAGCAACTTACCAACGGAGCACAACAAAATTGAGATGGGTGTGATGGTTCTCGAGGACTCTCTGTCTTTGAAGAGTGCCATAAGATTGAGTGTCATGAAATTGATTGTCCTAACTTGAATTAAGTGCATACTTGTTTTTCTGGTTCTTAACAACCCCCCCCCCAGAAAAAATAATTAAACAGACACATTTTAATAAAGAAAAAAAGCAGAACCTGTTGTCATATAGACTATATTAAAGATAAAAGATATTAACATCTTATGCACTTCTATCCCAAATTTTCAGGGATATCAAATTGCTTCTTAAACATTTGACTTTACTTTGCTAGATTATAAATGACGGAACTTAGTGGTTTCAAGTGTTTTGATTCCCTTCATACCATGTTCATAGCAGATATTTGTGATTAATAATATTTATCTTTTAAATCAATGTTGCATTAAAATTTGTGTATATTTTAAAAAGTGCTTATGCTCTCCCTTGGCTAGAATTAGTTAATTTACACTAATGATATCTTGATGAATGAAATTTCCTTTTCCATTAGATTCAGGTGGTTTTCAGAAAATTTCTTTAATAGTTCAATATTGGAGCCACTTTTTTATAATGGGACCTAGGCTTTTGATTTCTTGCATATTAAATGAGGTAGCTACTGGTAACATTCCTTAAATAATTTTTAGTTTATTGCACAGGTGGGTTAAGGTCAAGAAAACTAAATCCCTGCTTAGATTTCAGAGAGGGTAAGACAGATCTGTCTTGATCAGGGGGTCACCACGTTCATAGGATGCCTCTTTCTGGCATCCTAACACATTGCTATTTTAAGATCTTTAATATTTTATGCATTTGTCAGACAGGAAGATACTTTCCACCATAAAATGGCATTTTTATTGAGGAAGTTGTAGCCAAAAATAAGAGCCTTGGTTCCAGTTAATAAGAGTTGACCCAAACTATAAATAAACAAGGACCAATTATGCAAGGAAAATTACTTACACGTTGTTATGAGCCATGAATTTGTTCCTTATCTCTACTTTTGCCTTTAGGTTGTAGTTTGTCTTGCAAACAGCATCATTTTGAAATTAGATACATAATATTTTATTTCTGTAAAAAGGCCGTTGAATTTGAATACACATTGCATGGCCTCTTGTCGATGAAATATGTTTAAAGTAATTCATTCAAGGGAACAAAACTTCAGTATTGAAGGTTGTTTTAATGCTTCAACTGTCCATGTGTAAAAGCATAATTCTAATTCCGCCCTCCATAGAAATGTATTTCCAATTCTTCTGTCCGCCTTCACGGGAATGTAGTTCCAAGCTCTCATCTCTCCCCAAGGTGAGAGTTCAGGCCAGAGATTTGGGCAGAAGGACTACTTGCGATAGAGAGAAAGGGAGGGAAGAAGATCGAGTTGAACCACATTGCCCTGTTCACATCCTTCGGACTCACATCTTATGTCCCTGACTCCTTCGGTTAGAACCCCTGGAACAGAACAGGGACCGTGTTCTGTGGCTCAGCCTAAAGAATCGGTCCTGTCTCCTTCTCTGCAGGCAGAATGACATCAGAACAATAGCAACACCCTTAAAACACACACACACACACACACACACACACACACACACACACACCCACACACACACCCCTCGGAGGTACCACACTGCCTGGCTGGCTGTTTCAGTCATGGGATTGAGTTGGTTGGGAAATCACGAATGGTCCGAAACAAACAATGGAGCAAAAGATCCCTAGAGAGTTAGCCGAGTCCTCGCAGCACCTGTCCCCAGGGTCTTTCTCTCTTCTGCCATCTACTGCTCACTCCAGTCTCTGCTCTCTACCCCTGTCTCCTCGTTTGTCTTCATTGATGAAGTGTCACCTCAGGACAGGAAAGTCAGAGCTCCTGGCTCTGATTGGCAGGAAGGTGGGAAGAAGCAGGCATAACCACGATTTGTCACAAGGATTCCATGAGTTGGAGATGCTTCATGAGTTGGAACAAATGACCAGCAGATAACTCAGGAGCACACTTCTTTCTGTTTTGGGGATGGGAGGGATTCATCTGGGATGAATCCAACCACTTCCTTTTCGTTAACCTTCTATTTATCTCCAGGGACCCGGGATGAGCCATGTTCCCACGTGGCTCTATCTGCAGCTTTCTTGGTCCCTGTACACGGATTGAAGTGTCACCAGTATTGGCTTAGCACTAGCAGCACCATAATGTACTAGAGGCTTAAAGATGCAAATTTCTGACAGCAACTCAACATCTTCCTCGGTGGCCCCGACTGTCTTACGTTAGTACTGTCTCCGGTTTATTGACGACAGACAAGAAACATCTTCTTAGCCTGGCATCCGAGATGGCCCACAGTCTCTCGTTGACCTCTTCGGATTTATCCCTCATTCCTCCACCTCCCCCTGGAAACTCAGCGGCTCCCCGAATATATCTCTCCCTCTTGCCTCTTGTACATGAGGTTTCCTGCGCCTCCGAGCTCTTCTGCTGCGGCTTGCGGCCTGGCTGCATCCTGCTCTTTGGCTGGACTTAGATGTACTTCCTACTCCAAGTCCTTGACTGCCAATCCTAAGAAAATGACTAAGCACCATAGTTAGGGGTTCCCCTGTGCTCCACTGAGCTCCCCACCTTGTAGCACATCACACATGGTTTTGTTTTCTTCCTTCCCTCTTTGATTGTGGGTCCTTCAGGGTGTGTGCTGTTGTACCTCTGGTAGTAAGGGATTCCATAGCTCTCTGTGTCCGTGATAGAAACTGGCTCTGTGGGGTGACCACAGACAGAAAAATGCATTGTCACATCATCAGTGATTCCACAACTAGAAAGGGTTTTCTAGAGAGTCTTAATGCTGGAGAGAAAAATAATGAACCTTGGAAGCTGTTCCGCTCAAACATGCAGCTATAGGCTGTCAAGTGTCCTCAGCCTGCACGGGGTCCTGTCTTTTGTCTTCTTGTGGTATGAGTATTGATCGTCTTGGGGATTGCGATTCTGTTTCCATGCCTGAATTTGACATGTCTTTTGACGCAAGCACAGTATCTGACCCGACAAATCTCCGCTTCATCCTTGACCAGATTTTGGCTTCCTACCCAAGTCTGTATCATATCCACTCCCAAGATGCAAGACAACAGTTGCTATTTTCATCTTTTCTCTGAGGCTTTCATCACTCAAATTTTATAATGACCTTGTCTGGTGATGAGACAGGGCATAAAAAACAGCATGGCTTCCCTCTTCCATACTTGTACAGTTGTGTGTCTTTGGCCACAAGTGGAAGTTTTTATATTTATTGCCATCAGATTATATTATATTAGGTTTGACTCATCATCTGTACACCCTGATGACAACATATTTATCTGGTCTATAACACATCCCCTTCCATTTATAATGGATTCTGGAGATTTAAAAGGGAGAATCAAAGTACAGTTTACTATCATCTTACCAATCGTAGATTTACATTCATTTTATCAAAGCTTGTTCATTCGTTTTTTGGTAAGAAAAATAATTTTATTTGACAGAGCAGTTAGAAGCAAAAGATTAAGAAACTCGGTTTTCCTTTGTATCATTTCTTATCAGTGACAAACAGCTCTGTCTTATTATTATTATCAGCATGCTTTTATTTCATTTTCTTCAGGGAAGTTTATCAATAACTACAGTTTTTTTCTTATGATTACTTGCTTATTGCCTTTATTCCCCACTAAAAAAATGTAATTTATGGGGGTTACACTTTTCAGAAGAACAAGAAAAGAATTTTTTTAATGTTCTGATTTTTTCCCTCAAAAGAGTTATTGTTATTTTTGAATTTCTACAACATTGTTTTTTTTTTTAGTTTATTTATTTTTTGTCAAATCTTTGCATTGTGTCTAGAAAACATCCTTCACTTTCTATTTTCTTGCTTTGTGGTTTATACAGAATTATGTTAGTCCTATGCATCCTTCTTATAAATGCATCCCCCCTTAGGTTCTGGGGTTTCAATGGCAGCCTCATAATTTCTTTAATTGGGCCACTAGGACACTTCACCTAGCATTGACTATGCCTATTTGAATTAGGTTACACTTCCATCATTTCATGTCCAACAGGAGTCTAATCACATCAAGTTACATGGAATCCTCTGAAGTTTATCATTGTGCTGAGCTAAGCCTTAATTTCTTTTAATTAACTTGCTCATAACATAACTTACTCATAACCTATCTGCTGTTCTATTAGACAGCATCAATCTATAAGCTAATATTTCCTGAAATCGTCTTTTTACATTAAAAAAATATATATTTTTTAAAAGAATCAGAGTCTGGTGTGAACATGTTTACCTGGGCGTTTTCTTTTCCATCTTTCCTTCTGGTAGAAATGTTGATGGAACCTGACCTGTGATGGTGCAGTGGATCAAGCGCTGGCCTGGAACACTGAGGTCACCAGTTCAAAACCCTGGGCTTACCCAGTCAGGGCACATATGGGAGTTGATGCTTCCTGTTCCTCTCCCCCTTTTCTCTCTCTCTCTCTCTCTTCTCTAAAATGAATGAATAAATAAAAAATAATTAAAAAAAAAGAAATTTTGATGGAGGCAAGTGGAAGATAATAGATAAAATGTAAAGCATTATATCCACATTGCTTCCTTTGTGCATCATTGACTTAATGCATGTTGAATCTGTCCCAGTCACTCTATGGAAAGCTACATGGGTCTCAGTTGTGTTCACTCATTTTAGTCACTTTTTTTCCTTCCCCCTTGCTAATGTCATCCCAACACTCCAAGGTTGTAGGTTTGTTCTCCGCTCAGGGCACATATGAGAAGCAACCAATGAATGCACGACTACGCAGAACAACAAATGGAAAATGTGTCTCTCTCTCTTTTCTCTCTCTCTCTAGTTCTCTGTCTCTCTTTAAAATCGATGACATAAAAAAATAAAGAAATGTAAGCCAAAGTATGATGAAATTCCATTTTATACCCACTAGTATAGTTGTAATCACATAATGACGTGTTGAAGAGACTGGAGAAATGAAAACACATGCATGGCTGGTGGAAATGTAAAATTGTGTAACTGTTTTGGAAAATAATTTGACAGCTCCTCAAAATGTTACACAGAGTTACCATGTGTCCAGCAATTTCCCTCATCAGTAGGTACCCAAGAGAAATGAAAACCTACATTCATACAAAATCTTGTACAAGTGTTTATAAAGTTATTACTCATAACTGCCCAGAAGTGAAAATCACCCAAATGTGGACAACCCAAATGTCCATTAACCTATAAATGGATAAATAAAACATGGCATATTCATAGAGTGGAATATTATTCAGTGGTATAAGGAGTGAAGTACAACATAAGTGAACCTTGAAAACTTTATAATAAATACAAGAAGTCTGTCACTAAAGGCCACGGGTTGTATGATTCCATTACGTAAAATGTCCAGAAGAGGCAAATCTCTAGACACTTGTAAGTGGTTGTCTAAGAATGGGGAGTAGAATGGGAATAACTGCTAATAGGAATGGGTTTTTTTTTTCCTTTGGGGAGGTGATAAAAATACTCTGAAATTAGATTGGGGTGATGGCTGCAAATACTAAATATACTAAAAACAAAACAAAACATTGAATTGTACACATTTAATATGTGAATTGTATCATATTTGAATTATAGCTCAATACAGCTGTTAAAAATGTGATAGTGCAGCATTTCAACTCATCTGATTTAGAAGGATTCCTGGTAAACTGCTAGACTGAATGACACCAAATACTGACAAGTGACAGCTGAACGGAATACGCAGCCGTGGGAGGTTCAGGATTGGTTCACAGCCCTGAGAATGGAGTGATGCTTTCTAATTTATTATCAGTGAACATCTGTTGCTGCCTGGAAATGCCAATGGAGAGCCTTGCTCAGTTTTAAAATAAAATCTACCCCCTAGTCTTCCTACAGAGGTGGCTCACCTGCTTATGGCCAAAAAACAATATCAAAAAAAAAAAAATGCCTCCCTCCGAAAAATACCCCCCAAACCTAAAGTACATACACCCTGTGTACAGTCACATTTACAAGACCAAAGGAGAGGCATGACAAACTCAGAATCCTTTGCAACCTGAGGTAATGTCACCTCATCTCTTCTCCCAAAGGAAGGGCAAGATTTACACATTTGAGAAAGCAATCAATGAACAACTAAGGTGTTATAACAAAGAATTGTGTCTTTGAAATTCTATGAAACACTTAAATAACGCCATCCCTGAATCAGTTGCTTCTATTCAATCTCTCTTTTTTTTTTTTTTCTTTTAGCATGCTCACTTCAAAATTTCATAGGCCTGTCCAGGTGGTGCTGCAGTGGATAGAATGTTGGACTGGGATGTGGAGGACCCAGGTTTATGGGTAGAGCGCATGGTGCATTCCTAGCAGCTGTGGCTGATGCAATGCTGTGAGAACACTCCAGCACCTGAAACCCTCTTAGGCACACCCAGGAGGGAGCTCGCCCACTATAAGGAAGTAACTCAACACCAACCAGGCAGCTCCCTGACCTTTTCAGCCATTGGTTTTGAAGAACATGCTGTAACACCCTATAGGCTGAACCTGTGTATATAAGCTAGCTTGCTTCCTGAATAAAGTGGATCTGTGTCACTGAACCTGGTCCCTGGAGTCGGGTCTCTGCGTCTCCGTTGTCCTCACCCCCAGTGGGCCTTGTCCACACAGGTTTGAAACCCGAAGGTCACTGTCTTGAGCACAGTATCATCCAGGTTGAGCATGGGCTCAGCCTCTTGAGTCCAGTGTCGCCGGTTTGAGTGTGGGATCATAGACATGACCCCTTGGTCACTAGCTTGAGCCCAAAGTTGACGGCTTGAACAAGGGGTCACTCTCTCTGCTGTAGCCCCCAGTCAAGGCACATTTGAGAAAGCAATCAATGAACAACTAAGGTGTTATAACAAAGAATTGATGCTCTCATCTCTCTCCCATCCTTTCTGTCTGTCCCTCTCTCTGTCTCTGCCACACAAAAAAATTTCATAGCATTAGTCAAATGCATGTTGGGTCCAAAACAAGTTATTTATACTCTTCTGTTATCAATTTCCATTTTTATACAGTACTAGACTTTGTCTATATAGTAAGCAGAAATTACTATAATCTGTATTTTTTTTTTCTAAGAAAAACAACCATTACCCGAACGCAATTTTGTTTCTGAAGTGGATTTGAAGAGTCATCGGTTGGATCTCACGATAAACCGATTTGGGAGGACAAGACGAGCTATAGACATACATCTTGGAAAGTGACTAATGACTTCAAAGGAAATAATAAATAGCACGTCCCCTTGGAAATGCACTGGAAACACCCGGTGTCTGAATGATACTCTGCACCTGCAATTCTTATTATCCCTGCCACCTAAGACCCAATGTTTCTGCCATTGTAAACACAGCTGTTACATGTTTCCCATCACTTCCAAAAGAAATCTTACTGGCTACCAATGCTACTATAGTTTCTTGTATTTGGCAAAGTACTTCAGTGGCCAGCAGATAGGTTGGATTGATTGAAAGACGGAAATACTGTGGCTGAAGGAAGTGGTTACGCGAAGACAGGCAGTGACCAAGGACTCCCTCTGAGGCATTACTGCACCTTGTCCCTAAAGGCTGTGAGTCAGTTCTTATTACTTTTGCTGATAACTTGCATTTACTGATTTACTTCTAAATAGCTTCTCTCCCTGTTTTACAGTTATTAACAACTCTGGGTCTCAAGTGAGCTAAGAGAATGCAGGAATGTGTAACTGGACATATTTGCGGGAAGAACTAGAATAAGGGACCCCCATCTCTCCTTCATAACACTGTTTATGGGTTTGAACTTGCACAGACCAAGACAGGGTATGATCAGAATAACCCTTTTCACTTTCCTTAGTGTTTGCCAGACTACTCAACACCACTTCAGTTTTCTATGTTTATTATTCTGTATTTAAATTCACCCCCTTTTTAGTGTGTGTTTGTTTTTCCATAATTCAATAAAGACTGGCCCAGTATAGGGAAAGTTTTAAGACAGCAGCCGGAAGGACTCAGGTATTTTCTGGACTGTGAAAATGTCCATTTATTTATTTATTTATTTATTTATTTATTTATTTACTATTATTTTTTGTATTTTTCCAAAGTTAGAAGCAGGGAGGCAGTCAGACAGATTCCCGCATGTGCCTGACAGGGATCCACCCAGCATGCCCACCAGGGGGCGATGCTCTGCCCATCTTGAGCATTTGTCCGTTGAGGCTGGAGTCATTCTAGTGCCTGAGGCAGAGACCATGGAGCCATCCTCAGTGCCTGGGGCCAACTTTGCTCCCAACTTGGCTGCGGGAGGGGAAGAGAGAGATAGAGAGAAAGGAGAGGGGGAGGGGTGGAGAAGCAGATGGGCGCTTCTCCTGTGTGCCCTGGCCGGGAATCAAACCCAGGACTTCCACACACTGGGCTGACACTCTACTGCTGAGCCAACCAGCCAGGGCTCCATTTATTTATTTTATCAGAGCGACCAGATTATATATACAATGCACAGGAACTTGGACCGATGAGTTTGCATTCGTTCCTTGTGTGACCTGGAAAACACATTATATATGGAGATGGTTACACAACAGGAAGTCACGTCTACCACCACTTCCACCCCCATGAAAGAACGCATTATGGGAAGTCTTGTTTGGAAAGAAAAAAGACATTGAATTCTTATTCTAAAAGAACATGTGTGCATGCTCCTGAAGGAAGAGAACAGTAAACAGAATGGATTGTCTAATGTTGACATAATTATTTTAAAGGAACAACTTTCTAATCTGCCTTGTCCCCAAGTAGACATGTTGGTGACGAAGGCAAAGATGTGCATACCAAGTTTGACCTTTGAAATTGTGGACTATTATATATATATTTGTATTTTTCTGAAGTTGGAAACGGGGAGGCAGTCAGACAGACTCCTGCATGTGCCGGACCGGGATCCACCCGGTACACCCACCAGGGGGTGATGCTCTGCCCATCTGGGACATCACTCTGTTGCAACCAGAGCCATTCTAGCATCTGAGGCAGAGGCCACAGAGCCATTCTCAGCGCCAGGGCCAACTTTGCTCCAATGGAGCCTTGGCTGCGGGAGGGGAAGAGAGACAAAGAGGAAGGAGAGGGGGAGGGGTGGAGAAGCAGATGGGCGCTTCTCCTGTGTGCCCTGGCTGGGAATTGAACTCAGAATCCTGCATGCCAGGCTGATGCTCTACCACTGAGCCAACCAGCCAGGGCCTGGACTATTTTATTTTTAAACTAACTATTCTTTTGCAAAAGAAGAAGAAGAGAAGCTGCAGACTTTGCAAACTTGGAGAGGTTGAGAGCAAAGGTTTTAGAGTCGGAACCCCTGCTTCGGTCTGGTCCTGTTCCCTCAGGCATTGGCTCTTCCTCCTTGAACGTGTTAGTGTGACCACCTGAGTCTGCAGGCTTCATCTCTAAAACCAGACAACAAGGCTGCCTGCTTTGCAAAAGAATTTCTTCATCATATCAATTATTACTGAACTCCATTTTGCAAAAAGCATTCAATTCAGTATCAGGAAGCTGTTAACTTTACATGATTACTACAACGATACACAGTCATCTCAAAAGTAGGTAAAATTAAAAATACATTAAGTAGATGCTACGTGAGTGTAAGGATGGAAAGGTTATAGTTAATTAATTTTATTAGAGTATGCATACTGTATGTTTATCAAGAACTGACCTATGGGGAGACATGGTCTTTAAATTAGATATAAGCAGATTGTACCAAAAGCCCATCACAGCTTCCCTGCATTTAGGACAATTTTGCAATGTACAGAATTGTAGGTTAATGGGTCCCCCCCCCCCTTCAACATTCTAAATATTTTATCCCACTTTTTCTTTCATGGACTTGGCTTCTGTTGTCATAATTAACGAATCTTTGCCTCACTTTAGGTCTTGATGGTTTTATCCCATGCTGTATTCCACATTGTACTGTTTCTCCTTTCCTCTTTGAGTCTGTGATTTCTGAGTCTTTTTTGAGTTAATTTCTGTGGATGGCATAAGGTAGGAGTCTAAGTTCACCTTTTTGCATGTGGAAGTCCAGTTGTCCCAGCATCATTTGTTGGATGGGCCTTCCTTTCCCCCAGTGAATTCCCTCTACACCTCATCAAATATCAACGAACTAAACAGTCCGTTATCTCATAACGTTATTTAACATAGAGCGAAAACTTAGCAAACACTGTCCCTGTGCTTTCTGTTTCTGAGGCGCTTCATTCTGCAGATTTCCACATGCTAGGACTGTCCGTAATATTTCTTCTATGTTGGTAAAGAATACTTTGAGATATTGTAGGTTCTCTTTCCTTCTGAGAGATATTTTTGGCATGGCACAGGATGCTGGGCCAAACAAGTGCTTCTTTGAATACTTGATGTTGCTCAAACATGTTTTGTTTTTGATGAATGCTCCCTTCTTTGTTCCTCTATGTGTCTTATTTTCCTGCTTCTAATATTTCCCTCCTTATTGATGGTTTTAAACATGTTGATTATGGTGTGCCTTTAACTATTTTCCCAAAAGATTTTTTCATTGTGGTTTGTTGAGCTCCCTTGATCTGCAGGTTTAGATTTTTTTCATCAAGTTTGGAAAATTTTTAGCCAGTATTTTTTCAGGTTTTTTTTTTTTTTTTTTTTTTTTAACATACCCACCTCTCTCTCCTTTTTTTCAGACCTCCCAACTACATGAATATTGGGTGTCTTGAAGTTGCCCCATATTTTACTGTTACTCTATTTATTATTTTGTTTTTATTTTTCTAAGGAGGGCACAGTTAACGTTACTTAGAAAGAGTGTGATTGATTCAAGACTTGCTTTTAAGATTCCCTTGGCAGGATCAGAGCCGCTGTTAGTCTTGGGATGATCTTGACCCATAATAGAGGTAATATCCTCTGAGAACTCTACTTCATTCTGTATGTACTCCAAGGGTTTCTGCACTGTCTGATGGGGAGACCAACTATTCTAGGTTCTGTATGAGTCCTGGGGACTGTTCTGCCTGCTCCTTTCAGATGGGTCCCTACCTGGTCTCAGGATACTTCCTCATATCCGTGTTTTGATCAGAAACCAACTAAAGACTAAAAGTGAAAAGTACTGTGCAAATATCCCAAATTCTATCTGTGCGAGTCTCTCCCCTCCCCGGGACTTGGCTCTGCAGACTTCAGATAAGGCAGTTCCAGGTGAGGCGGTGATGGCTCTATGGCCCAACCGTTATCGAATAGACACCTGAGCTCAAAAATAGTTCTTTCCAACTTTCCAAGATTGTAAATCAAGCCATATACTGAAAACATCTCAGCCAGTTTTTAACTCAATATAGTCATGGCCTATATTTAAGTCACTATAGTCAAAGTCAATATAGTTAACCAGGGTACTACTGTGTGTTCATTAGATAAGATGTGCAGTTAGGAATGCAGGTGGTAAAGAGTCTGATCAAAGAACTGGAAAAGATGGGAAATAAGATTCTGGATGTGTGGTGCCATCATTAAACACCTTTTACACCTGAAAATAAGGAGACATGAAATGAATGGAGAGTGACATGTAAGGGACAGGTCCATCCTCCTCCGTGACCTTCAAATCGTCCCTCCCTCCCTACAGTCTTTCCCTCTTTTACCCGACTCACAGTGTCCACGTCATTGTATTGCAACCAAAGTCGGGCTTCTCTTTTGAAGCACAAGCCTCTCATGGATATGACCGTCTTCAGTGATGCCTCCTTTTCCATAGTCTGGTAGCGCCTAGGGACCTGTCCGTGTTGCTCAGTGATTCCATAAACCGGATCGCAGCCTTTCTCTGCCTCTGACCTCACCAAGGACTCTTCTAACGTCCCGATTTCACAGTTCCTGATGCCATACACTCTTATACCATCTCCTACCACCCACCGGGTCATCCATTAAGACCAGCAGAAGGAAGTTAGAATGGGTCATGGAGGAGGAAGATAAAAAGGTCCCTTTGCGCCCCCCCCCTATGCCAACTAGGGCTTCAGTGACTCTACCTGGATGTGGTGACTCCTCTACCTGTAGGCACGCCTGTGTCTATAAAACGCATCACTCATGTAAAGCTAGCTACTGGGACACATGTGCGGACATTTCTATGAGGACATTGGGCGGATGGTAGATCGCAATACTCCCTTAGGAGGTCATACTCTCCCAGAGGCGAAACGGCATCTACTCTGAGAGAGAGCCAGACGTAAGTGACAGGACTCTGTAGATGAAACATAGGAAAAGCCGGCTGCACAGAAGTTCTCCCACAGGAAGCGGCAGATGACAGAAACGGACAACCAAGTACTTAAGCTAATTCCTCAGAGATCGATAAGAGCTCCCGGTCAACGGCCCAGCTTTAAAATTGAGTCTCTGCCTCTCTCGCAAGCTGCTTGCCTCCTTTCTGTAGGATTGTTCTTAGGGGAGTCCCTGGGACATTCAAGCCAAGAGAAAGTAAGGCCTGCCAGTCATTCCTTAGCCGGGACCCTGGAGCACTCCCGTGAAGCAGTCTCCACGGTGGCAGACCTCTGTGTTTCCACAGTGCTGGGTGGGAAGTTGGGCTGGAGGGAACTGGTGGACCACAGGGAGAACCACCCAATCAGTCAAACTAAAATTCTACTTTGCATCATGCATGCGATCGAAGAAACATCTATGGCTTGTCTCTAACATGTTCCAGCAAATCTGCTGGGCATGTCAGGGATTAAAATGAAGAAGACACAGACTTGACTGTTCTGTGACTTCAAGTCATTCAGCTTTGTTTTTTGAACCCAGGAGCTCTGGAACTGTGGAGGAGACCTCGCTGGGTCGGCGAGTGCATCTGGGACAGAGCTCCGGCATCGGCCTGCCTCACTGGCTGCTGGGGTGAACCTGGCATTCCCAATGCCTGATCCCACCCGGGAAACACTTCTTCAGCACTTATGGAAGCTGTGTCTGTGAGCATTTCAAATTAGATAATCTTGTTAAAGCACATCCATGGCACGTGAAGGAAAGGCTGGGGACTCCGTTCAGAGATAAAAGTTCGAATGAGCTGATAGGCGATAACCATGAGTAGTGGTCAGCATCCACCTCACTGCCTTGGGGAGCGGCCATCTGGGCAGGAGGAGCCCTCTTGGGAAACTGCTGATGCCTTCGGTTCCAGCTGAGCCTCAGCCAGCATGCCCGCACCTCTGTGTACAGCAAAGTGACCTCTAAGTTCCTTCCCCTCCTACCTTTTAAGAGCCTCAAGGAAATCTATTCAACTAGTATGTACATTTTCCTCCCTCCCTCCCTCCGTCGCTCCCTTCCTCTCTCCCTCCCTCCCTCCCTCCCTCCCTCCCTTCCTTCCTTCCTTTCCTTCTTTCCTTCTTTCCTTCCTTGTTGGGGTCAAACCCTTGAGAGAAGCCTATAGCATTCCACATGGTATGTGCTCCAAGAATGCCAGCAAAACCCAGTTCTGGAGTGCGGGCACCTCTTTACCTCTCTCTTTGGACCCCTCCCACCTCTCCAGTGCACCGATCTCTGCCATCTGCCTTGTGGGGATCACTGCCGTCCTCAGGGCTGCTGGGGGTAGGCATACTGCTTAGCTCAGCCTCCAAACAGTGAGCTCGTTAACACTGTCTCTCTTCATCGTGGAAGACACAGACACATGTTTACCCTCTTCCATGCCTTTGGAATGACAGCGATCGTCTATCTACGTATTTCTTGGATCTTTTAAAAATGGGTCCTGCTGGCACCGGAGCTGCGTGTTTTGTTGAAAACACACCCACATACTCGAAGAAATTTATGGCGAGTTCAGAGGGCCCCTGTTGTTTCTAATAGCAATCCTGTGGTCAAAACACTTGTCACAGTAATAAACAAGAGCATAATTAGAACGACTTCAATGACTTTGGGTCAATGTATCACTCTACTGGAACACATTTTTACGTTTATCACAATGATAGCCCAGGGGAAATTTAGCTTTTTGGCATGAGTTTAAGTCATTATTTTGAGAGCAGATTGTACTGAACCCAGAGTTCAAGTGCAGAGAGAGACAACAGAGCACAAGAGCTGAGTCAACGGGGTGGACCGTCTTGGAAGGTCTGGTTTTCATTCCTTCTGTCTACCAGTTAATAGGATTTCAGGATTTCTGGTGATTGTACACAATGGTACTTTTTCTAAGGTTATTAAACCATGTGATAATGGCAGCTTTATTTATTTAATGCTTACTCTGAGCCAGGAACTGTGTGCTATGCTCACAGCGACGCCACGAGTGGTTGCCTCATTTTATTGGCGACGGAACTGAGTCTTAGAGAGTTTAACTCCCTTTCTCAAAGCCATCTATGTAGTAAGTGACGAAACCAGGAGTAAAACCCAGCAGCCTTGGGCAGCACACCTCTGAACAGGCTCAGTTTTTTCTGATACCCAGAGCCGTCCAGGTCCCCCCAAACTCATAGGAGCTGGACAGGAGAAGAGGCGGGTGCGATGGCCGTCCACAGTCTGTTCGGCCTCCCGGTCGGACTGTGGTCAATTCCTGGAAAGCCGTCGGATCTCCAGAAACCACAAGCTTAACACGTGTGGGGAACAAAGACCAGATGGAGGGAGCACAGTGCAGAATAAAGCAGAGAAAGTGATTTAAGAGAGGTTTCATGTAGGGTCTTGTAGGTGATAACAGAAGGCGTGGACTATTCTTAAGATGTTGGAAGGTTCCAGGCCAAGGAAGGTAACGGTACCATGCACGTATTTATACCTTCCCCCCAAATGCTGTCTGGTGAGTAAGCCATCGAGGAACCAGAGAGAATAGTGAGAAAGCTGTCACATCCATCTAAGATGACCGGGTTGATGGTGGGGCAGACTCGAGAGCCATTCCAGGAGCAGAGCTGCTAGGAACTGGCTCTGAGCTGGATGTGAGGGAAAGGTAAGAATGAAGGGTGGACTCCCTGGGGTGACAGAGCTGGAGCTGCCACTCACCAAGGTGGGAAAGATTAGGATCAGGACAAACTCAAGGGGAAACTGAAAGCTCTCTTTGGGACCATGTGAAGTGTTTTCTTGACCATCCAGGAGAAGATGAGTTGATGAATATTAACATGTCTAAACACGGAAGCTGGGGTTCTGGGTCTCCCTGAGCGAGTCACGGAAATAGTGGACGGGGATGGATTTCAGGCAGCAGGGGGTGATGGTCACAACCGGGGTGGGGGGTGCCCCTGAAGATGGGGCATGGGACTCAGAGGGGAGGCTGGAGCTCTCCACCAGCAGTTATTCACCGAAAGCTGACTCCCCGGCATGAGACCCAATATCTAAGGGTTGACAAAGGCCATCGCTTGGGTTGGAAATGGCCCAATAGACAGAGCAACAGATGAGCTGGTACCAGGTACCTCAGACTCCGACAGGTTCTCAGGTGTTCTCTTTCCCAGGACAGGAGCTGTTGGTCCTATATTTACCCTTCCCACTAAAGTCCTTTTAGTGGCCTCCAGGTGGCCTTTCCTCCCCAGGGAACCTTCCGAAGGTGGTATCCTCTCCTTATACTCTGTCATAGAATGCTGCCACGTCTCTCGACAATGACAATTTATTTTTGCCAGGGTGCCCCCTCTGACGGGACCTTCCAGACAGCAGGTCCTGGGTGACTAATTCTAACAACACCGTCTGTAAAATGAGCCTACGATGATGATGAGCACCGAGGATTCCTGCACCAGCGGAACCATTCTGCTACAGTAAAGACTTGATTCTCCCCCCCCCCCCACTTCCATTTTGCACAGAAGGGGGAGCATCCACTATTTGTGACTCCAGAATGTTCCATCTGGACCGTTCTCAAAGAAGCACGTCATTCTGGGCTGTGTGAGTAGAGAATTCGAGCTTCCACATGACTAGGTATTCAAAATGTAAATACAGCCAGCGGATGGCATTTCAGAAACCCCAAAGCAAAACCTTTACCACCAGAGGGAAAAAATAGCCCGAAAGGAGGCCGGCAGGACAAATGAGGACAGCGAGGCTTTTTTCAGCTTATTTTTGTTGGATTCGTTCTGCGTTTTGTAAACCAAGCTCCGGCTAGATCTTGAGGGAAAAAAAAAAAAAATCAAACTGACATAATTCACTGAGTCAACCTCACACAAAAAAGGTTTTGAGCATCGAGGCACCACGAATGGCTTTCTAAGCCTCATGTCTTGATTGATCAACGTAAACAGGGCTAAATGTGTCACTTTAAAAATACCTCGGAGTAGAGAAAACAAGATTTCATTTGTTCTTTATTGCTAGAAATCAAAGCGACGACAAAAACCTACTCTTCTCTTTTAATGAATGTCTAAAAATATCAAACACAAAATTATATCTGCTGTATACGTTTCTCAATCAAGTGTATATATACTTAATGTGTCTCTACCAACTTGCACTAATTTAAAATGCTGGATTATACACTGAGCATGTTACAAAGTAGCATAAAGCAGCTGATATGTATAAAGTACCCCATTTCTCTCTTAATGTCACCGTCTTTACTCATTTTCAACACTATTACTTCTAACCTCAACCTTATATGTTCAACACAACAGCAGATGGGATTCTTTTGGGGACTAAAATTAATCCTTTTGGGTGAGAATGCCTAAAATTTTTGGTTCAACTCCTGCAACATTTATTTGGGCACTGTGCTTCGAAGTTTGTTCTTTCTTTCTTTTTTTTTTTTCATTGCCTTGAAAATATTTCCTTCAGTTTTTTTTTTCTAAATAAATATTAGGGCTGGATTTTTAAGTAAAGAGGCTATTATGAGCACATTAACATTTCTACCAGACGGCAAAGATAGGGCTGGTCAGTCAACCCCAAAGAGAATGCAGCTTGGCCGGGTGCCCCGGGCCACGGCTGTGAGTCACTCCCTCCCGGTCCAGCGCGGGGGCACAGGCGCCCAGTTCTGCTCTGCTGTGAACTTTCACTGAGGACACCACCCTGCTGCTGCTGCTGCTGCTGGGCCACAGCCACAAAGCCAGGAGTGGGGTTTTATTTTGGGGCTCCTCGGTCCCAGATGTCCAAGTCAAAGCCAAGGCGTGGTCCACACCAGGACTTGAAAGAAAAGTCAGAGAGAGTAACGTTCCCTTGCTGGTGCTGACATGGAGCTGCCTCATCCAGATGGTTCTTCCAGGGGGAGGGAGGCTCAGCTCTGCTTCCCTTCCCCCTGGCCGGCTCTGGCTATTGTTAATGACCCACAGCTGTACCAACTCCCCCCCCCCACCCCCGCCACCACCACCATCACCCTGACCCTCTGCCCACACCCCCTCCCAGCTTCTTTCTTTCTTTCTTTCTATCTTTCTTTCTTTCTTTCTTTCTTTCTTTCTTTCTTTCTTTCTTTCTTTCTTTCTTTCTTTCTTTCTTTCTTTCTTTCTTTCTTTCTTTCTTTCTTTTCTTTCTTTCTTTCTTATGCTTCTCTCTAGTGAACCTGGCACAGACGGAGAGAGGTGGCCGGGTTTGACGCCAGGTCCACCTGCAGGACACACCCTGCCTCTGGCTTGTCGTGGAACCTGGCACGGTGCAGACTCCCCTCTCAAGCTCAGGTGCCCATTCCGGGCACACGGATGATTTTGCCTTTCTCTGAACATCCCAACCCATAGGTGAGAATTGATGCAAGGAAGGGCGTTTAAACGTTCCCTTTCGTCATTCTTCTATCTCATCAGCTCCAAACCAGGGCTGAGACAGGATGGGAGGCCAGTGGTGAGAGGGATGTCCATCCCTCTGGTCACTTGGCACATGCAGGAGAGGGCAGAGGGGGCATTTCTGTGACTCAAGGTTCTTATGAATAAATCCCTTGTGCTCACTGCCCCAGTGGCCTTCACCACGCCAACTGATGTGCACATGTCGCCAGGGCAAGGCTTTTGAGGAGCGAGCCCTTGGGAAGGCAAGGGTGTGAAACTCACCTCTGCCATGCTGTCCAGATGAGACCTGCCCCCCATCCCACATGTCGTGCCACTGTCCACCCTTGGGGGACAGGACCCGACTGTCACCAGGCAGGGTTTTAGGTCATACTCTTACTAATATTATTAACACTGACATTACCCACTGCCCTTATTAATAGTATTAATACTAATGCAATTGACTACAATATGAAAATGATAATATTATTATTAATATTATTATTTACTACTATGATCCATGATTAATGCTCAAGATTTTGTTGCTGGGGGGGGTTGAAATCTCTGATAGAACATTTCTCAATTCTAGGGGCCCCCGGACTTCTCTCGGGGGGCTCACCCGTGGTTTGCACCCCTTTCCAAGGGCAGGAGGGAAGATAGGAAGCAAGTGTAGCAGCAGTTTCCACAGCATGAGGTTGGCCGTTGACACACACACACACCACCCCCCTTTTGTGGAAGGGTACTTCCTTTTTTTTTTTTTAATGCACAAGTGGCTCCCACTCAAAATATCCTTTGGTGGAAAGATTCTGAAATCAGAAAGTTTGTGCTCTTGGAGTTCTTCGGTTTCTCCTCTTCTAGCCTTTTTCTCTCTTGTGTTCTGTGAAGCCTTTCCCTTTTACTGGAAGGAGCCCCCCCATCCCCACCTGTGTTTCCAGATCCTAGTTACTCATCTCATTCAAGGGCAAAGGCTACTTCTCGCAGGACAGCTGTTCTGACCCCCTGGCTCCCCCCTGAACCCCTCCCATAGCACTCACTGTGTGCTTCCTACTCACTGCCTTGTTATTAACACGTGTGTTTTCTAAACCCCTACCTGTGCCACGCCCCTCTTCCCGATTAGGAATTCCATCCCGGGAAAGATACCTCACTGAGGTTCCTATTGATTTCCTGCAATGCTGTGCCTCAGCAGGCACTTGTGATAGACCTTTGGAGTGATTTGTCCCAGTTTGTCTACCAGGGGTCCTCAGGCGAGGACACAGGACGTTTTGCGTTGACAACGCTCACTCCTATGAAAACTTAAAAAAACTGAGACGTGAGTGTTTAGGCTTACGTGGTTAGCAATGTAGTTACGGACTACGTGGGCAAACTAGTTTGGTTGCATGCGGCGGGAAGAAGACACAGTAATGCGGCAAAGGAGGGAGGGGGTTGGCATCCCCCAGTGCGCTCACCTATGTCATTTTGGACTGTTAGAAGTGCAGGGTTCTGTTGGTGTTAGGCTAGAGTGTGTTTTGACTTACACCCAAATTCAGGTTACGTCACTGTTGTAGGAAAGGAACTGTGTTGTAACCCGAGGACCCCCTGCATATATGATATTATACCACAAATATCATATACCATATCTATATTATATATCTGATCTGTATTTAATGACCTACTTCAAACCCGGACATGCATATTTATATATACATATATGAGAGAGTCAAATGACTTACTATGCTTTACAAGGCATAATTATTCAAACCAATTACGTCATAAAGATATTTTGTCCATAAATGGTCTGTTCACGTATGTAATTAGACTGCACCCTCCATCTGTGCCCAGGTTTTGTTAGCTGTGCTCACCTCTGTGTATTAAATGAGAAACTATTTCTGTCATCCTATCTACTAGTTAGGTCAAGCCACCGGAGACAGCGTAGGATTAAAGAACAATTTTTATGTGAGAAGAGGCTGTGACAGATGTGGGCAGGAAGAAGTTAAAAATCCTATGGGCGTGGTCTGGTTTCAGAAGTGGGACCCGTTCAAATAAAACCATTCAGAATGCGGTTCTAAAAGTATAGTCCCCAACTGGAAATGATAAAAGCCATTGGAATCATGCGGGCAAAAATGAATCGAGTGTGCCTCACCTGACCCACCAACCCTGGGATGCGGGGTGAGGGAGTATATAAACCCTGTGTGGGTTCTTGGCCTCTTTTAGGTTGTATATTCTTCTTCTGAACTTTAAAAATTGCTCTAAGTTCTGAGCCTTTCCCATCCTGTTGTTATTTATGTTCATCAATCCTGTTCTTGTATCAATTAATCACTTAATAGATGCTAAGCATGAGGAAAATACGATGAAGGTCAAAAGGCAAGGAGCATGAAATACGACATTGACCCGTGCTTGCCTGACCCATGCCTGGTTAATACAGAATGATGGCCATGAACTATTTCTGATCGTTGTTATAATTAAAAGCAGAATATTTTTTCAAGGTTCCAAGTGAATTCCTATGAACCCCAAAAAGTTCAGTTCAGTTCAGGAAAAGGTTAAGTTTGATGTTTTTCTCTGAATTAGATTTCCAAGCCCTAATTACAGGCATAGGCATTATTTTGCAAACTTGGAAAAGGTTCATTTGCATGACAGATCCAAGAAGCAAACCGTCTTATTATTATTATTTTTTTTTTCATTTTGTTTTTCAAATACGGACTCTAATATACTGACACAAGGCAAGGTCCCAGTGATGACTCATAGAATTGCGCCCTTGAAACCTGTAAACTTTTATTAACCAATGTCACCCCAACAAATTCAATTATAAGACCAAAACAAGGAGAGTTTAAACTCTAAAGAAGAGTTTAAAGAGAGGATGTACCATATTATTTTATTAGCTGTAGGAACCTGTATTGATGAAGGCGAAGAGAATTCCTTTGTAAAAGTTAAGTCCTGACAAAAGAGAGACTATGGTCATGTCTTAGGGTGCGACTGACCATGACCATTCCGATTCCATGATGCAAAAAAGCTCGCTTAGTGGATAGACGACCAGTTCCTAGAAGGAACTATCTCACATTACACTATGAAGACTTTTTCCTACGTTTGTTCAGCCAACGTGAGAACCGTTGTTGCTGTCCTCGTTCACCGCTTCTCACACGAAATCTGGCTGCAGGGACACAGGCGTGCTTTGACTGAAGGCTCTGCCTGCCTTTGCCATGTCTGCCCGTGAGCACAATCGGGTTCCCTGTACATTATTGATGAACGCACGAGACGTGCCTGCCGTCTTTACTTGCATAATTTTCCATACTCATAGATTAATTCAAAAAGAGGGGGCGAGGTTGGAAAATGTGTGCAAACACCTTGGTTTTAATATGTGGTTATGCTCTGACAGCCTTCATTAATCTCTGAGGGACCTCATGCAGTGGGTCTGCGCGCGGTCCTGCTGTTGTTTCAAGACCAGCGTGAATGCTCTCATTCATCCCAAACCACACCGAACCCAGCCCAAACCACACATCTGATGCAAAGCCCTTGACAACTGACATTGATCTTAACAATTGGTTTCAGGGGTGCCGGGGGTTGGGGGCACGGGGAGCGATGACAAGTGTGTTTACCTGGCAACACGTGAAGATTTCAGATTTCTCCTTAAAAACCTGCCTCTTCCCTTTGAAGGCCTGGTTCTCAGCACTTCCCGCACCCCCAGATCTCTTTCTTCAGTGATGGGCTGAACTTGACTGTGAAACCCTGGTTCCGTCCTGCACTCGGGGTCTGCACTTCGGCACCGCCCTCACGTCCTTGGGTTCCACAGCTGTGAAGCAGAACTGCCGGTCGTGGGGATGTCTTGTGTTGTGACGAGAAGTAGGCGAGGTATAGAAAATGTAAATTTAGAATACTGCCTGTCCCACAGTAAGGACATAGTAAGTGTTAGTGGCCATTTCTTGTTTGTTTGTTTTTTTTTCTTCTGAGGGATTTTCAAAACGTATAGAGGGTCACGTCATTTTTATCACTTCAAAGAGGGACCTCCGGCTGTGGGAGGTCTCAGGGTTCAGAAGGCTTTAAAACCCTGGAACAGTACTGTTGCTTATTTTCAACCTGTGTTTAGTTTGTTATAGCTTTATCTAACATTTCTTTTCTTTTTTTGCATGTTAAAAAGGTTTCTCCATAATTTTACTCCACTCTCCATCTTTCCATTTCCGTCTCAATTTTTCTT
The DNA here is from genome assembly GCF_036850995.1 of Saccopteryx leptura. NCBI lineage: Eukaryota > Metazoa > Chordata > Mammalia > Chiroptera > Emballonuridae > Saccopteryx > Saccopteryx leptura. The sequence continues at coordinate 164,000,203 of NC_089503.1, forward strand.
AGCTTCTTTTATTTTGGCTTTTATTGTCCTTAATTTTTCTTTTTTATTATTACTATTTTCTTTCTCTGGCTCTAATTACCTGCTTGGTTAACATTATGTGTTAATGAGACTTTAAAGGTAGATTGATGAGATTCAAATCCTGATTCTATCACTTCTAAGCCATGTGGATTTGAATAAGCCGCTAATCTTTAAAAAAAAATTTTTTTTTTTTAATTTCTCTCTTTCTTGGTAGGCGTTTTCTCATCTGCAGTGTGGGGACAAAGTCACGATTTGGCTTTGCAGAGTTATGAAATTAAATCACGTGCCTGACGTATATTCAGAAAGTGAAATGCATCCTGTAAGAAGGTAAACTTCCTGGGCAGAAGGTAATAAGTCAATAGATGGCAGATGGGTGAGACTCCTACTTTAACACCTTCTACCAGCGGGGGGTGGGGGGTGGGGATTCAGACGTATATGCACTTTAATAAGGACCCATACACAGCCATCTTTGTGTTATTCTTGTACCGGGTTGGATTCCAGACCTTCAGCTCTTATGCCTGGTTAAGATTCCAGTGCCCACGGTGAAGAACAGAAGTGTGAGATTTTACAGTTACTACTGTTGCACGGGCCATGGGAGGAGAAGTAGTCTCACACTGTGCACGTGTCCCTCTGGGCGTCAGCGGGGTCACTTAGATGAGGCCACAAAACTCAGGCTCCTCCTCCAAGCTTTGCACTCAATCTCAAGTCGCCGCCACGCCTGTGATTCTTAGGATTTGCTTCAAGGAGAGTCACTTTGCAAAACCCTGTAGTCCTGTGAGCGAAAACATCTTCAAATGAAGGAGATAGGATAGGAATGTTTAGCCGATCACTGAAAAAACCTAAACAAGATCGCTTATATATCAGGAGTTATTTTTTAAGATAACTAACATTTTCAGAGATCCCAGAAGCTTCGGGGAAAATGCATGTGAGAGTGAAAAACCTTATGTTTATCTCTTTGGTCTGTTGACTCAGGGATGCCCCAAGCACACTGGGGTCCCCAGCCTTCCCTGTCTTTACTTTCGGGACGGGCACTGGGAAGACTGTCTTTTCTCCTTCCCGGGGAAGGGTTTTTCTCTTCTCAAGACTTTTCCGTGGTCCTGCCTCAGGTTGTTAGGCATCACCGTGAGAGTTCCCTTCTGTGGGCTGCATGGACCCCCGAGTTGGTGATTGGAGAATGATTCGTGTCATTTCACAACCACATTAATGCAGGATAAGTCATTTTCCTTCCAAATCCTGCTTGCCATGGATTGACAAAAGCCAGTGTGAGAATGATGTGAGCTTATACAGGGTGAGCAATTAGAAAGACGTGTGGCTCAGCGCTCAAATGGTAGTTATCCAGGTCATATCTATAACATATCTATATACATGCAGAATTATATACACACACATAAAAATGTACATATTGGTGAAGATTTTTGATTATCAAGACCAAAAAATGTGGGTTCTTAGGGAAGCATTTCTTGTCTTACTTTTAGGTACAATGTGGAGTGTATAGCATACTTTTTTTTTTTTTTTGCAGAGATAGAGAGAGTCAGAGAGAGGAACAGATAGGGACAGACAGACAGGAAGGGAGAGAGATGAGAAACATCAGTTCTTCGTTGCGGTTCCTTAGTTGTTCATTGATTGCTTTCTCATATGTGCCTTGACCAGGGGGCTACAGCAGACTGAGTAACCCCTTGCTCGAGGCAGCGACCTTGGGTCCAAGCTGGTGAGCCTTGCTCAAACCAGATGAACCCACGCTCAAAGTGGCGACCTTGGGGTCTCGAACCGGGGTCCTCCACATCCCATTCCAATGCTCTATCCACTGCGCCACCACCTGGTCAGGCTATAGCATCCAAATTTTAAAAGTTTCAGAAGTTGTATTTTAAACGTTTATGGGTACGACTCCTTCCACCTTTGTTTTGGTTCATCATAAGAAGTACGTCTCATCCACCATTATGTAGACAACACACATAAAGAGGAGCCCTACCAAGTGTCAGGAGTGTGGAATCCAAAGTCATTGGTCACTTACTATCTGTGGATGAGCCACTTTTTATGTGTCATGTAGTCTTCTAGACTCTGGAGATTCAACAGGGAACAAAACCCAACAACACCCCTGCCCTGACAGCCCTTACTCTCTTGCAGAGTCGACAGCAGACAACGTAAGATGTGCAAGAGGTCAGCTAGGAAAAGTACTGCTGGGAGAAATCAGCATCACAGGGGACAAACATGTTCAGTTGGGGTCGCTCTGTTAGGTGAGTTGGTCAGGGAAGTCATAACAGAGAAGGTGAATTGGAAACCCAATCTCAGGCAGGGAGTCTTGAGACACGTGGACTCTCCTAGGAGGAGCAGCATCCCAAGTGAAGGGTGGGTCCAGGAGGTCACGTGTGGCTACTGCTGCCCAGCCCAGGGAGAAAGCAGCAGACGGTGTCAGAGAGGCAGTGGAAGTCCAGGTGAGACTGGGTTGTAGCATCGTGTCTGGAACAGCCCCCATTGAACGAAGATCATTGTTCTGGTGTGATGAAGAGGCAGCCTTCAACATTCATCGGGGCTCTGGTTTGGATAATAACATACACAGTCAGTCTACTTTTTGTAAAGACTTGGGTCTTTGCTTGGCTAAGGAAAAAGCCATGGAGGGCTTTCAACTTGGGAGTTAGTGATCTGATTGAGTTTCAACCATGTCACTTTGATTGCTGTGTTGAGAAGGGACGTTGAGAGGCAGAAATAAAAGCAAAATCTATCTGGAATCTGACCAGTCCTGCTCCCTACCTCCACTGCCACCAGCTGGTCCACCCACCACCGCTACCTCTCTGGGGTGCCTCCCTAGCTTCCGGTTGAACTTCCTTCCTATCTTGGGGTAGACACACACACACACACAAGCAATATTTAAAGAAAGATGCCTTGGGGAAAATACATTTTTTTTCTCTCTCCATGCTTCAAATGTTCCTGACTTTTCTCTTTCATGCCTTGTACTGTTATCAAGAGGAAAAAAAAATCAATCCTCTGTTTTTTTTCTTATTCAATCTCGTTTCAACAATATTCTGTTTTATTTGACATGAAAGCCGCTGCCTGGCACCTTTGACATGAATAATGATGGACGGGATCTCAGTTCCCCTTTTTCTCAGGTAGAAAGACAGAGACCTGGAGTCCGAGTGGAGAAATCGTATTTCAGTGCCCTTCCGTGAGCGACACTTAACTCTAATGTTTATAGAAGCAACCCTACACACAGGCCAGTCATGACACTCTCTCAGGGCTAGTCAACATCTTTAATTTCTTTTTCTTGATCACAAATCTCCCTGACAGCCCATGGTTTTGAGGTGAGAACTGAAAAAAGAACCCTTTGTTAGGACTTTTTTTTTTTTTAAACCTCCCTGGCTAGGTCTAGTGGGAGCCAGAAGTTTGCTGCCAACAGTTCCCCTTAGGTACCAGCCACACGGAACCATGACTTTCAGAAACTGACCTGAAGAGGACTATATGTTTCTCTAGGAAAAACTTCTCAGGGTGGACATTTAACCAAACAAACAAACAAAAACTCCAAAAACGTTTGATTGAACATCTCTTGTGTCGTTCAGCTACAAGAAAAATATACTGATATTATGAGAAAAAAATCAGAAAGACCAGAATGTCTGATGGCCTGGAGTGACCAACCCTTCAGGCAGGTGTACCAGTCCTATTGAATTCAGCCTCTTCGGTGCCTACAGCAACTCTCGACCACAACCATTCTGTGCTTTAATGTATCTTGCCCCGATTTTTGTTGTTTGTTTTGGCAAGTGCTACTTCATACTTCAAAGGTTCACTTTGAACTCTTAGGCCACATTGGCTTGAAGGCACTGCATCTATGGTGCGAATAACTGTGTCATTCAGGGATTCAGTACTTGCTCAGTGGAAGCCTGAAGGGGGAGACGGACTCTGTCTCTATCTGGTCACTGACTGCTCCCAGCTGCTGGGTGGTGCTCCGGCCATTTGCACCGACAGATGATCCCCTCAAATTTGCCTGACAGTTCATGTTTAGGGTCAGTGTTTACCACTGAAAGACTGATGAGAATCATCATGGTGGTGTCCGACAACGTCCTGTGGGTACCGTGGCCCTGGATAAGCTTTATCAGCCTTAAAAACAAGGAGTGTTGATGTTTCCGAACCTTTAAAAAAATGTAGTAAGTTAGAAGGATAACTTATCCAAACTGACTTTTTCTAATGAACAACTTGAAATGAGTCTCCTTTTATCTATTCAGTGAAAGCAATGGATGGTGTTTGCATTTCAAGAGGAAAGTATTCAAAACTATTTAAAATTTTTATTTGCATTTAATTATCCAACAAACACTCCAGGAACCTCTATCATGTCTAGAATTAATTGGATTCTGAAAAGAGCAACACTATTTACCTTTTATTACCAAAATCTTAGAATGATTAATTTAATTCTTATTTCTTTTTCAATCAAGTTGGAGGCTGTATCAATAGATAGAAGCAGCCGTTGATTGATGGAAGGATCTTAGCCTTTAGGAGAGAAAAACGAACCCACAACTAAATATTAGAAATAAAGTCAAAGGAGAAGCTCAGTTTCATTTTGAGTTTTTTGTTTGTTTGTTTTTTGCAAGAAGGAAGGAGACATGGAATTGCAAGGAGAGAGATGAGAAGCATTAACTCACAATTGCGGCCCCTTAGTTGTTTATTAATTGCTTCTCATATGTGCCCTGAGTGGGGAGCTCCAGCTGAGCCAGTGACCCCTTGCTCAAGCCAGCGACCTTGGGGTTTCTCAAACCTGGGTCCTCAGCATCCCAGGCCAGTGCTCTATCCACTGTGCCACCGCCTGGTCAGGCCATTGTGAATTTTAGTTCGCAATAATTTGAATGAGCGTTGGTGATGGAAAGCGAAACACAGAGAAGGCCCAACTCTGGGAGCCTGGGAGAGCTGCTCCCCCCGTGTGATGCCTGTTGGCCTGTCCCCGTGTTCCTGCGTTACTAAGATCTGAATACCCAGAGTACTCATTACATTTATATTTGGGACGAGGGGGTCAAGCAGTGGCCGGTAACCCTCTCACTCCTGTTACTAGAATACACACCCACAGAAATAAAAGGGTCCTTTCTTCTTCCCATGGGACTTCTCCTATTTGCTAGGAGAGAGAGACTTCATCTTTATAAAATGACCTTGGCTCAGAATTAAGAAGAGTGAGTAGAACCCAGACATAGCTCTTGGGGAAGACCATGTTGTCTTTACAGCTCTGTGTGAGCAACACCGTGGACCTCACTTAGAACCCCCGTCTATTCCAGGCCTGGGGTGGAGGGCATGTCCAAGGTGGGAAAGGACCTGCGGAGCTGCCCTTTCTCTGTTCCGAGTTTTCTGAATGCCTGTATCTGTGTGACAGTTTAGTAAGGCTGATATGGGGAGCACTCTCTGCCTCACGTAAGTCTGTTCTGATACTCCGGTCCTTGTGCTAACCCAAGAGTCGGTCACCCTGTTATGTACAATAAGTCAGTGACTCTCAAACACTACTATGCATGAACATTAGTTGGAGGGGGCTTGTAAAATGCAGATTCATGGACCCCTACACAAAGATTTTGACTCAGTAGATTTGGAGAGGGGACCGCCACCGATTTCTTAACCTAGAAGTGTGCACGTGACCAAAGGATTTGGAATTATCTCGACGACAACCGGATGTTGGCATAATTCCACATCTTCCTACTGCATTAAAAATATCTTTTATGATCTACTCCTTGAGATTGATGTCTTTTGCTTCTTTTCATACATTTGCCCACAACGCAGAAGCTGGGTGAGTGATGGGAACAGAGAGAGGAAATGGCCTTACTGTCTCCTACCCTACAGGAACAGTGCATCTCTTCGTAAAAGGTTATTGACTTAACTCCCTGAGGATGTTCAAAGACTCTTTCCAAACCATGTGATTTTTTTTTTTCTTTTTAAATAACATGTCTAAAAGCTTAACATTTACACTTGGAGTCGAGGGTGAACCATTTTTGTCATGCAATGTATATCGCGCCTTTTGAAGAGGCACACTGGGTTGGGATGGCGTCGTTCATACAACTGCACGCAGCAGCTCTAATGGGGGCCCCTCTTTATGTTCGGGGCTGGGGCTCCGTTCACAGAAAAGCTGTCTGTCTGTCGGGGAGGGGGGTAGGAAGAGTGAGTAGGACCAGGGGCTGCTAGCAAGTCTCTAAATATACAGTATTATCCCAAACAGAGAGCCACTTGGCAATTATAACCCCACCTTCTAAAAGAGGGATGTAATTCCCATATTACTAAGTATAACCTAGTGCAAAGTCAGATTACAGAAGCAATGTATTCTGCAAACATACAATTTTCTAGCCACATCCGTGTTCTTAGGTTCCAGTGTTTAATGTCTCTCTCTTAGAGAAGTATATTTCTTCTCCCCCCTCCCCCCGCCTCTTGTTTCTTCTACCATAAAACATTTTACATCAAAAAGGTAGACTCCAAATTAATGATTAGTCAAGAGCCGAAAATTACATTCAGCCAAGTACAAGAAAACTGGTGGTGTTTTGAATTCTATTCAGCACAAGCCAAGCCCACTTCCTGGTTCAAGTTAAAAAAACATGCACACAGCTCCCTGGTTGTCAACCGGCTTTTACCAAACGACATCTTGATGAATTAAGAGTAAATGAATGAGAACCATATGGGTACATTTCCTTTGAAATCTACCCAGGATTAAAAAGTTTAAGAAAAATAGCTCTTGGCAAATGGAGTTCTGTAGATTTTGCTGGAACAAAAATACTTGAAAAAATGGCCCCAAAGTGCTTTGTTGAACCCAAATCTCCAAGTACCACATTCTGCAACCCCTGGGGGCCAAGGTGATGAGGTTGAACCCTCAGGAATGGAGGTAATGGTCTCATTCCGGGAAGAAGTCAGGGAGAGAGTTATCTCCTTGACCGTTCTGGGGGGAGCCATTCCCATCGGGGTTTATCTCGGGGTTCAGTCCTGCACACTTGGCCTGTTCCTGTGTGGCGGAGATTAAGAGCTGGGTTCTAACCTTGTTGCTCCACCTACGCCTCATTATTTCTTTCCTGAGGGGCCTTCTTAGACGTTTTTTCTAGTCCTCCCCACCTCCATGAAATTCTGTTATGACACATATACTGTGCAAATCTGCTTATGCGCCACATTTGTATATTTACTTCATAATTAAATAGCAGGATTTTTTTTTGGCAACCCCAGAACCAAATTTTGCCCTTTTGAGGGGCAATATGTTCTTCTTTCGAGACTGCATACCCAGATGAGAGGCCAGGAATGCTGTTAAGCATTGTAGCATGTACAGCACAGCCCACGGCACGACACGGGCCCAGAACATTAATGATGCCGAAGTTGAAAACCCCACTTACAAGACAGAGTGTTTGACTCCTAATCTGATGTGCCCCCTGGCCTCCTGGGTAACCTACAGTGTGTAGCTACAAATAGGCGGTGTCCCTAGTGCCGACCGACTGTACATGGTCGGTGTGAGGCCAAAGCGCGTTCCTATCTAGAAGACCCTCAGAACACACGCTGGCAGCGGGTGGGGCGGTGCTCCATAAGAGTTAGCTGTCATTATTCCTTTCAGTCGGATTATTTCGGGGACAACAAGGTCTCACATGAAATTACAAAAAAAGATGCATCAGCATCATGAACATATATATACAGTATATTTTAAATTGACATGCACACCTGTTTGTTTTCCTGAAGCATGAATAGCCAGCATGTCCTTGTGCCGGCTTAAATTCAGAGTACATCTTGGTGGTGATGAGCCAACTCTTACATCTGGCCGATTAGTGACCATGTGAAGTACTATAATGGGGACCGTCAAGTCTGCTCTGCAGACTGATGCAGTCTCATTACCCCGTGGAAAACAGAGACCTGGATACACCCAATACTTTTCTTGGACTCCCTGTGGACAGCCGGGAAGTACCCTTTGATCCTCCATCTATCCTGGAAACACTACTTTTTTAAATGAGATTTTTCAGGTTGACGGTGTGGTGAAATATGAATCGGTCACTCCGGCAGGCTCGTGTGTTATAAATATCTTGGCAAAAATTCTCACCGTCGTCTTTGGGTTTCCTGCAATTGATTCCTGTTCCACGAAGGCCGGCAGGTTCTGTGCATTTGGTGATGACAGAGCAGGCTTGGTCACCGGTGGTCGAATAGTGTCCCCACCCCTGCCTTTTGTAGAATGAAAAGTTGGCCACGGAAGGGCAGGGAGAGCCCTGCCTGCTTTCCTCTCGAGCTTTCGGTGGGCCCTACGGAGGTGCCACTTGCTTATCTGAGCTGGTTTCCCAGGTCCATGGCTCGATTCCCACGTCTGGCCCCATCTGGAGTGAGCGTAACAGAAACAGGTGAATTCACCCCCGGAAGACGGTTTTTCGGAGGTCTCCTCTTTCTCCTCCTGTCCCGCAGCCTGGTACCTGCTCCACGAGACCTTCAGAGGGAGAAAGGGCTCCTACAGAAGTCTAGCTGTGGAAGGAATGGTCCCGGTTACACAGCACTGTCTTTGGTAAAACAAACAAAAAAACCCTGCCTGGATTGTGACTCAGCCACTTCGTAGAGCTGTTCCCAGTACCTGGTAAAGATACAAAAAACAACAAAAAACCCTGAGCAGCACTGGCCGCTGAGCTGTGCCTGGTCACAACACAATGTTAGCTGTCAATCATTTGATTACTGTGGTCACGACAGACACCCCTCCTCCACCCCACTGCAGTGACCTGAGTGGTTCAGGGTTCAGGACCAGGCAGAGAGGATGCCCGCATCCCTTTCTGTAGAATGTGCCTTCCATGGCGGAGATTTGGCACCTCTCGTTTTCTGTTACAGAGGGATCTCGTAAAAGGTGTGTTTTAAAAAATGACTAGCTTCTGAATGTCACTGGCAGCAAAAATCAATTCCAACTGGAGACAAAAGCCAGCCACCAACTGAATGCCTGGATGTGACTGAAAAGCATCTTCGTGTACCTTTTGTTGGTTGACTTGGTTTTAGAAAGTCCCTAAAGCCTGGCAACCCTTCAAATGTCCTCCCTGCTTATGAAAGAAAAGTGTCTTTCTCTGGGGCCAGTTGGCTCTTAACTGGTCACATGCTGCTCCTGGTGTTGGCATAGGAAGAGGGCGTCCAGGGAGCAGGGGGTCCCTCCTGTCCGTCTGGGGCTAGGTCTGTGCTGCTCTCTCCCACATGTAAGCTCTGCCCTTTCTTCTTGCTTTTGTTTTTGGCTCTAACATCATAACCTGTGTTGCCTCAAACTTCCAGAAGTGTCTATACATGCACAGAACATTTTTGTTGAACTCACACGAAGGTTGTTTTCTTCTCCCCACTTCGGGGAACCCCAGGAGAGGAGGGCTCTGGAGGTGTCAGCCAGGTCTCCTAGGTCGTCACCCTTGGGAAAGGGAGGGGGCAGGGCTACCGCGGAGGGTGTGGCACGGGGCTTTCCAAGCAGGCCAGATTCTGTCACCTTGGCTGGAGTCACAAAGAAAGGGCGTGGCCCCCCACCCCCATCCAGTCCGTGAGCTGGAGTCCTACCGGGGCGGCTGACAACACCGCAGTTCTGGAAAAGCCATTTGACCTCTGGGGTCCAAAGTTTTCCTCAGATGCTTGAACAAAACATGAGGGCGGGGGGTGGGGAGAATACAGACAGAGCCTGGGCTCACCTCTCGAGGTCTCTATGGGGATCAAAGCAGGACACAGAGCAGTGCTCTATCAATGACACGCAATGCAAATGTCACAGCAGACTAAGATGAGCAGAGGTCTGGTCCAGACCTGCTGGCTTTTTTTTCCTTTGACCCAACAGTCTCTTTCTGCTCACTGGAACTACTGTTCCTTTTGGGCAGATGGCTCTCTGACACCCCACATTTTATGTGGAGAAATGTTAGCGACAGACATCATTTTCTAGAAGGTGATAGAAGGGAGCCCCATTGTGGCTCCATCTAGAATTCGCCTTGTAGAAGCCGGGGGACTGAAGAAATAAGATGTTATTGAAGATGAAGACACCAGCCCCTTTGATAGGTGAAGCAATGGAAGAAGGCATCGAACAAACAAGACCCGTCTTTGGAACGGAGAGTTCGTCTACACAGATTTCGCTTAGGAACCTTGTTGTCTGCCCAGAATCTTAGAATTGGCCGTTGGCTCTCATCGATAACGAGGCTGCCTCTTTGCCTTGACTCTGATTTGCTGTTTTATTCTTAGGTTAAATGTGTGGGAGGGAACAGTTATTCAAGGAGGGCTGAGAGGCAAAGAGGGGAGCCCCACAGCCAGGAATTTTGCGTGAACAGACCTCTGCTTGTACCAGAGAAAGCAGGACGCATCATGACATCTCAGAAATGTCAGCTCATTCGCTTACTTAGCTCCTCAGAGGCGAGAGTGGACTGCTGAGTGGGCGAGCATAGGGTCTGCGTGCAGACCCTCATGTAGAACGATTCAGTTCTTTTTTCTTTTCTTTCCTTCTTTTTTTTTTTTTTTTTTTTTTTTTTTTTTTGGCGTGGGCACAAGGAGAATTCTATGTATCTGAGCGTGTCATACAGATGGAATTCCAGCCATGCGGGAGGCTGTGGCTTCTAAAGCTCTTGTGTCCACAAGTGTTATTTGGAATACACGGTAAGTGCCTGGCGTTGGGCTACTGATGAGGATTTTGAAAACTTAAGTAAGTGGCTACTGTCTCTCGTTGGGTAGATTAGGTACTATATATAAAAGAAGAAAATCAATGACCAAATAAATATCAGCGGAAAGGGAGGGAGGTGCCCTGGGAAGTCAGGGCACGGCCAGACCCCGAGGGCACAGGAGAGGCCAGGGGAGCATTTCATGAAATGGTGGAACGTGAGCAGGTGTTGAAAGAATGAGCGGTATTTGACCAGGTGAGGAAAAAGGTCAGAGAGCCACCAACACTGCTGGTAGGTTGGGGTAATCTGGGTGAGGTAGGGGGTTCTCGCCAGATAGAAGTAAGACAGGGTGCTAAAGCCAGGTTTAGATGCCACTGTTGTGGCTTCTAACTGTAAGGGGACACAGGGCAGGACCCTCTCCCTTTCCTAGGGGATCCCATGATAAGAAAATATTATTTTAGGTCCAATCAGGTGGTGGTATAGTAGATAGAGTATCAGACTGGAATACAGAGGACCAGGGTTTGAAATTCTGAGGTCGCCAGCTTGAGCGTGGGCTCATCTGGTTTGAGTAAGGCTTGCCAACTTGAGTCCAAGGTTGCTGGCTTGAGCAAGGGGTCACTCAGTCTGCTGGAGCCCCCCCAGTCAAGGCACATATAAGAAAGCAATCAGCAATCTATGAACAACTAAGGTGCCACAATGAAGAATTGATGCTTCTCATCTCTCTCTCCCTTCCTGTCTGTCTGTCCCTATCTTTCCCTCTCTCTGTCTCTCTCTGTCTGTCACACACACACAAAAATGATATTTTAGTAATGGTAACATTACAAATGTTTGCAAGACCCATTTGAGGAGAGAGAACAGCAGGGAGATGGGACAAGGATCCTTGGCATTTGAATTTGGCTGGTGCTGGGGAGACATGTTGAGGACTGTAATGCACACATTAACTTTTCAGATCACAGGTAACTAGGCCCAGCCAGGGAGCTCAGTTGGTTAGAGCATCGTCCTCATATGCCAAGGTTGTAGGTTCCATCCCCAGTTAGGGCATATATAAGAATCAACTAATGAATACATAAATGACAGCAAATCAATGTTTCTCTCTCCCTCTCTGCTTCTCTCTAAAATATCAATAATAATAATAATAATAATAATAATAATATAAAAAGATCACATGGAACTATGAGTGATGACATCACTTTGTTGCTGTGAAGAGCAAACTAATAGCCTTTTCCAACCAAATAATACAGGAAAACCACCACTCTTTCCTCAAAGGTTCTCACTGTTAGTTGAAGAACTTCCACCTTTTTTTTTTGTATTTTTCCAAAGTTAGAAGCAGGGAGGCAGTCAGACAAACTCCTGCATGCGCCTGACTGGGATCCACCCAGCATGCCCACCAGGGGGCGATGTTCTGCCTGTCTGGGGTGTTGCTCTGTTGCAACCAGAGCCATTCTAGCACTTGAGGTGGAGGCCATGGAGCCATCCTCAGTGCCCGGGACAACTTTGCTCCAATGGAGCCCTGGCTGCAGGAAGGGAAGAGAGAGACAGAGAGGAAGGAGAGGGGGAAGGGTGGAGAAGCAGATGGGCACTTCTCCTGTGTGCCCTGACTGGGAATTGAACCCAGGATTTCCACAAGCTGGGCCGACGCTCTACCCCTGAGCCAACCGGCCAGGGCCTGAAGAACTTCCACCTTTTATGACTTCTACCTAGATTCAAAATTCTCTCTCAGAGTGAATGCTTCACATTGGTCCTCACAAGATGCATCATTGCTCTCCTACTGGATGCAGGACAAATGCATCTTTCTGTTTCTAAGAGACTCCAGCATTGTGCATGGCTTCACATATGTTATCCCAGGAAAGCCTCTCAACACTCCCCGGGAGTGAAGGCACCCATTATTGTGGCTCGTTTACAGAGAAGATCACTGAGGCACAGAGAAATGCCAGCCTCGGCTTCACAGTAAAGAAGTGGTCGGCTCAGGATGCTCTGAGCAAAGCCACGGGGTATAAAAGAACACTTGTTACCTGTGACCAGTTTGGTTCTATCTCCCATCTAGGGTTAAATAGACAAAAGCATTTTTTCCTGATTTATGAACTGACATTAATAAAGACACGAATATCACCATCTAGAGATCAAAGGAAAGCATGCACGGGGTTATAAATGATTAAATATTTCGTCCTCAAGATGTCGCTAGATGGCCCCTTTGGTATTTCGTTGGAGAAAGGTGCAGTTTCTTTGACAACTGGCTTTCTCTAGCTTGCCATCAAAGTCAAAAGGGTTATATTCTTATAAGAAGCTCATAAATGTACCAAGAAATGACCTTACAATTTATATATGATTGCGACCGGACACGACAGAGACCTTAGCTAACTAAGAAAAAAGCAGGTGATACATGTTTAGTGTTCAGGACCAGAAAAGACTCTTTAAGTGTCTAGTTGTGACAGAAATACACATTGTCATCTCTTTGTGACTGTCTGTTTATGCCTGCTTCATTAACGCAGACACGGGTCACACCGGGTGCATTAGAAATGTTAGGGAAGTGACAGCGAGTCTCGACAGCCCCTTTTGTCAGTCACCAGGAGCTAGGCCAAGTCTGCTGGAGGAGTTGACCGAGAGCATCCACGCGAAGTCCCGCTGCCTGGACTGCTTTTTCCAGAAGACGAACTTGTACCACCTTAGGGGACTTCTGTGCACCAGGAGAAACACGAGGCGAATGGGATTGGGTTTGGCAGCACTTTGCACATAACTAGCTCAATTTGCAGAACTAGGAGACCTGTCCAGCCTGTGGGCACTTGTCTGGAAGCATCAAATTCAGGTTCATTTTTTCCTGCAGGGTGGTAAGGCTGCATATGAGTCACCGCCTTCACCCTTGGATTAAAAAAGAAGCACGCTTCACCCTGGGCAGTGCCCTTGAAATCACCACCAGGTTTCCCACGTGCTTTGATCTGAAGTGTCTGCTTCCTTGCAGTGTCCTCGATGAGGCATTCTCAGCCTTCTGAAAAGTGCCTCCATGCAGAATTTTATGTACAGAGCCTCCTATGTATTTGCTTGGAAGGGTTTCCGTTCTCCTATCAGACTCCATAGGTGTCCTCAGTTGACACCCGTGTCAGAGGAGGCTGTCGTCTACCATATACCACCTGACCTCCCTGCCTCCCCGCTCTCCTGCCAACAGCGCATTCTGCCCTCCCTCAATCCTGCTCAGCACTCTCCCTCCTGGGAAAATGTCCCTGACTAATTGTGCTCTATTCCCAATGCTCCTTTGCCTTGATTAGTTACATCAAATTTTTTTTTTTTTTTTGGTTTAGACTAACCAACATATTACCTCTTTAGTCAACTAAACTCTTTTTTTTTTTTTTTTTGAAAGAGACAGAGAGAGAGACAGAGAAAGGCACAAATAGGGACAGACAGACAGGAAGGGAGAGATATGAAAAGTATCAATTCTTTGTTGCAGCACCTTAGTTGTTCATTGATTGCTTTCTCATATGTGCTTTGACCGGGGGGCTACAGCAGAGTGAGTGACCCCTTGCTCAAGCCAGTGACTTTGGTTTTCAAGCCAGCAAACTTTGGGCTCAAGCCAGCAACCATGGGGTCATGTCTGTAATCCCACACTTAAGTCAGCGACCCCTCGCTCGAGCCAGTGCTCAAGCTGGCGACCTTGGGGGTTTTGAACCTGGGTCCTCAGCATCCAAGTTTGACACTCTATCCATTGCGCCACTGCCTAGTCAGCCTCAACTAGACTCTTAACTTGAGTTAATATCCTAGGATAACACACATTGGCTCATCATATAATAAATCAAAGCCAAGTAGCAAAGAAATTACAAAAAATTGTGGACTCTAAAGAACACATGTCAGAGCCTCCTTTTGAGATCAACAGGCAGCAGAAAATGTTCAGCTGAACGAGCTCTAATGAGTAATGGAAATCTGCATTCAGCAGCCAGAGGGACATTTGTAAGGTCAGCTCTGAACTCTGCCCTTTCCACAGACTTCTTACCTACTTGGTAAATCTAACACCTTTTTTCCATCTCCTAAAGACTTACTTTAGGCCCTGGCTGGTTGGCTCAGGGGTAGAGTGTCAGCCTGGTGTGTGGATGTCCTGGGTTCAATTCCCGGCCAGGGCACACAGGAGAAGCACCCATTTACTTCTCCATCCTTCCCCCTGTCCTTTCTCTCTGTCTCTCTCTTCGCCTCCTGCAGCCAAGGCTCCATTGAAGCAAAGTTGGCCCAGGTGCTGAGGATGACTCCACGGCCTCTTGCCTCAGGCACTAGAATGGCCCTGGTTGCAATGCCCCAAATGGTCAGAGCATTGCCTCCTAGTGGGCATACTGGGTGGATCCCGGTCAGGTGCATGCAGGAGTCTGGCTCTCTGCCTCCTTGCTTCTTACGTCAGAAAAATACAAAAAAAAAAAAAAAAGAAAAGAAAAGAAAAGAAAAAGAACTTACTTTCCATGCTGGGGGTTCCAGCCACTGTCTCGTAGCATCTTCCCTGTGGCTTGCTGAGTTCTCCGCCTGCTGCCTTTCTTGATATTTTTAAAATACCAGAATGCTCTACTCTGTGTCATCGCCCTTGATGTCCCCTCCACCTAGAATGCTCTTGGTCTTCAGGGTCAGTTACTTCCTTTCTCTTTCTTCACTTCTCTTCCACAAGGTCTTTCGTTTGCAAGTCATCTCATTAGCGAGACCATCCCTGACAACCTTCTCTAATGATGCTACCCTCTCCCTCTCCAAAACCTGCCATCTCTCTCTTATTTTTATTCACAAGGTAAACAAGGACATGATGAGATTGGGGTGGGGGGGGGGGGTTGACATATTCGTCAAAATCCTGTGCCTAGTGCAGGTGTGAAGACATTATAGCACAGGACATGTCTCACACTCCCAGTGTCACTCCAGCAGAAGAACCTAAAAGCGACAGAGTCCAATGTCTTAGAAGAGCACTGACAAATGTGAATTAGAGAGAATCTAAAAAACGTATCCTAGAAGCCACCAGGCAGGAGACTACATAGAAAAGAGTGCCTGTTAACGGGCTGTCTAATTCATGAACTACCGAAGTAGGGCTTGAGACAGACCTGGCTGCCACCAAAAATGTTCACACTACCTCTTGAGTCATTTTCTTTGGAATATAATCTTGAGGTCAGGTGTCGAGATGTTTCTTTTCCTCTTGTGAAACAGTTCTCTCCTAAGGGATACACTGTATTCTCCGTAGGGATTCATGGTATTCTTCATAGGGATAGATAGCATTTCTAGGGATACATTATATTCTCTGTAGGGATACACTGTATCCTTTGTAGAGATGCATTGTGTCCTTTGTAGGGATATGCTGTATTCTCCGTAGGGATACATCATAGCCATACCCACAGGCCGGTTGTCCTCAGCCCTCGGTCCACTCATTTCACTCACTTTCCTGTCTACTCTGTGGCACTGGCTGTTGCTGACTCCCGACTCCTCCTTAGGCTTCACCTCTGTCTAGCTAATCTTTATCTGGATATCCCTCAGCAATATTCAACGGAGAGGAAATGTGTAACTGTTTCCCCCAAACCATCTAAGAAGACTGGGAGTGATCCCAGGCTTCCCCTTCTCATGAAATGTGACAAGCAATCCATTCCCCGGTTTTCCAGGTTGTAGCCCACGGCATTAGTCTGTCCCTTTCTGTCCCCAGTGAGACATTGGTCTTTCAGAATTCTTGTGACCCCTATTACCGCTCACAGATATAACCTACCTGACTCAGGATATACCTCAAGCTAAGTTCACATCTGGGCATGCTTGCCTGTACTTCTATAATTTCCCACGTTTCCTGAGGGAAGTCTATGAGAGACAGTCACCTTGTGCCCTTCATGGATGGACGGTGTCTTTCTAGCTCAGGCCCCTGCTGCTGTCCTATGCAGGGTCTTTGCACCTGCTGTTCTGGATGCTGATGGCCTGCCAAGTACACCACGGAGTTTCTTTCCCATGTCATTCCCTTGGCTGAACTTTTCCTTGGCTGCCTGCTCTATTCAGTTCTCTTCTACTGTCCTTGAAGGCTCAGCATAAGTATTTTGTTGGCGAGGAGTCCATTTGTAATTCCCCATGAGGTTTACACGCCCCTCCTTGGTGCTGCTGTGGCAGTGTGGGTCTATCTCTTTTACACATTCATCATCTCTGCCGCCTCATATTACTATCATTCTTATTATGTGTCTTTCTATACTGTCTTCTGTGAGTGCCCTGCCAGTTAGACTCCTGAGGGTCAACGATGGCATTTTGAGCATCTTTCTATCCCTACAGTCTAGCCTGGTAATGTTCAGTAAGCATCCATGGGAAGCCGGAGAACAAACAAATGAGTGAACAAATGAAAGCTTTACTACTTGGAATAAGTTTCCAGAACAAAATGAAGCTAAGCTGCACCATCAGGGCATTATGGGTAAATCTTACCTGCTGTGACGTATGGACATGAAGATGCAGGAGTACGGGGATAAAGACTCTTCTTATTTTGTAACGGTTAAAAGTAATCATTATTTAAGTTGTATGATATAGTCCTGGTCTCTGTGTGTGTGTGTGTGTGTGTAATATATGTTGCATACATAATTCAATAAGAAAGGAGATAGCTCTTCTTAGCATTAATACAATTATCAACACCTAAAAAGGGCACTACAACCATAGATGGAGGGTTAAAAAGTCAGCACACTTGCAACCCTCCTAATGGCACTTAAAATGAACGGGCCTGTGCGTTTTCGTGCAGAAGCTGAGATTGGAAATGCATGGCTTTGGCTTCAGGCTTGCACGAGCAGCTCCTTTTATTTCCGGCCACTCACCCCCATGTACGTTCTTGGGAACATCATGTGTGTTGGTTTGTATCCAACTAGGGAATGAGGATTGTTGCTTGATTGTTGACTCAGAGCAACATAAGAAATAAAAAAGAAAAGAACTATTTAGCAGATTAGAGTTTACTCGAGCGGGGCATCCAATTGCTGGATCACCCCCACGTCCTTCACCTCAGAAACCCTGCGTAGACAGGGCCGTTCCAAACATTTATTACTTGCAGAATGAGAAAGTGCTTCCTTTCTGTCTGCCTGTGATGCATTTATTTTTTTTCCCTTTAACTTTCATGTAAAGCCTCTCTGTGCTCTCGAAAGCCACAAGAAGACAGTGACCTCCATTATCCCCACTTAGGAGTCCATGCACTTGGATTAGATCCTATGTGTCATTTCCGCGGCTGGGAGGGTCTGCTCCCTCAAACCCCTCCCAACCGGTCTTCTCCAGTGGGTTGTTGACTAGCTTTCAGCCAATTTCTTCCTTCTGTTAAAAATTTAATTTCACATTGAGAAAAGAGAGAAAATAAAAAAGCCTGTTGGGATGTGCTCAGGCACCCTCAATGTCATTCATGGCAGATTCTGTACCTTTAACTAGAGTGACACATACAAGATGGACGTCTCTTGACCAAGTAAACGAGCAGCAGCTCTGATGGGTGATGATAAAATTGCTTCCCCCCCGGGCCGGCATGAGGTTAAGCACAACAGTGCATAACCACTTTTAAGATGGTTGACATCGGGGGCCACCTCTTTTATGTGCTCAGAATTGTTACTGACCCCCCCCCCATTGGCATTTAATAAATATGAATACTGCTCAGCTGAATAATAATAAGAAAAGGAAATGCCGATCTTGAGAAGAGCCTCCAGTGGGTACAATGCCAGAAGATGCAGTTCATTGTCCCCTAAGACAACCTCCTTGATTTCCAGACATAATCTTAAAGACTTACATTTTAATCTGCCCCATTTGAAAAAGAGAGAACCGCGGCTGGTAGCCAAATCCTTTGTTTAGTGCGGAGTGAGATTTTTATGTTCAGATCAAA
This sequence comes from Saccopteryx leptura, assembly GCF_036850995.1. Taxonomy (NCBI): domain Eukaryota; kingdom Metazoa; phylum Chordata; class Mammalia; order Chiroptera; family Emballonuridae; genus Saccopteryx; species Saccopteryx leptura. The sequence goes on from NC_089503.1 coordinate 164,018,575, forward strand.
CAGAACAGAGAGACGTAAACCTGCACGGTAGACCGATTTGTGATGTACATTTGTAGATGCAGAATGAAGGCTGGATGGGACCATAAAACGAGCCCTCAATCTCAGTGCAAATGGCGTGTGTTTCAGCAGAAGGTGTTAGAATCCCAAGCAGGAAGTAGGCGAGACACTGGAACCTTCTGTGTTTTCTCATCTCTCCCCCCAACCCCCACCATCCTGTGACCCACACCTACGTGTGCCTGGAGACTGCCCCTCCAGACTGCAGAGTCTGGAGAGGAAAATGAATGGGACCTGAGGTCCCGGAGGGAGAGGCGCGAGGGTGCCATTGTAAGGGGTCTGTTTCTTCCACCGTGATGCCAGGTGGTAGGAATGAGAAGTGGTACCCCTCCCGCAGCCCGGTTTTGTCCTGCTGACTTGGATGGATCTGAGAAATTGTCTTTGTCTCTTAGAATTACTTATGCTTGGAGATGGGAAGAACTTGTGGCCCTAAGGTCTGTCTTCCTGCATTTGGGTGACACTCGACTAAATGTAGCACATTAAGTCGTTGGCTTTTAGGCTGTGCAGGTCAAGTGGACCCTTTGATAGAAAGAGGATGTGTAAATCAGTCAACCCACAGGTGTGACTGCTTTTACAATACTCTACCGCCTCCAAAATTTGCCTCGTGGGAAGAGAAACTTTATTTTCCTTTCCAGAGGGAGGGGTCCGCTGAGAACCTGGAACTGTCTCACTGAGGAAACATAGATAATAATTAGTATAGTATGAGACTATAGCATAGTATGAGACTCTTAGCCCATAACTTTTGAATAAGAGCAATGAAGAATAAAGGTCTCATCAACCTCTTGACCCTTGGATTTGAAAAATAAAGCAGATGGGGGTGAAAGAATTTAAGGGAAGCATAAAAAATAAGTATAAGGGAGAATATGTAATTATTTTTTCATTCCCCACTTTACTCTGAAAAAAAAAACCTGCGTAGGAGGATTTACAAAGTATGATTTCATGGGGCAAACAACTTAAAATCTTAAAAAATAAAATAAAATAAAATCCACCCCCCCCCTTCCCAAAATTGTGGATCTGAAAATATTTGGGCCATAGATATTATTTTCCCCACAATACTGATTATAACAGATGGAAGACCGAAAAAAAAAAATGGGTCAAGTAGACTCAAGATTACATTTGAACTTTTCAATTTCCAAGGTGTTCTTGGATGCTTCAATTTTGACTCGAGAGAGGTCGGATTACCTTCGTCGGAAACCCCAACCGTGTCAAAGTGCATTAGGCAGTTGATGGGAACAGTAAGCAGGCTTGAGCGGTCTTGCCAGAAATGACACTACCGTTCAAGACTGCGCTGACGGGCGGGAACTGGGCACTGCTCCGGGAAGAGTGGCTTGCCAGCGATAAAACGTTCTGACACATGCGCTCGCGCGCCTGACGTGTCAGTTGCATGTGGCTCGCAGATCCAGGGTCTTCACTGAAGCTACTAAACAAGCTCAGCCCGCTCCCTTCTTGACCGGATTGGAGGCGAACGTGGCAATGGAGGTGACACGTTTTGCACTCCAGACAAAGCCAGGGTGATGGATGGACTCAGGGAATGAGCGGCCCCTGACCTCCACGCGGGTACCGGGTGCCGTGCCCTTGAAGTAAACGTGAAGCTTGAGCCCTCTCTTGAATAAGCCGGGTTCTCAAATTCTATCTTTTTGTGATCCTTCCTTTGTTTTAAGATTTGGGTTTTCTCTTGAAGTTAATATGCCACCAGGAAACACGATCAGTTATGTTTTTTGTATGATCAGAATGCCGTCCTTAGTAAAATAAAAGCAGAGATAGCTGTCTTCTGAGTAGGATCAAGGAAAGGAGCCCCAAGAATAGGAAAGGGTCCAGAACAAGGGTCAAGAAACTGACCCTGATTTGAAATTTTGCTAAAGGCAGTACTGAATGTCAGGTACAAACAATCCAAGTCATCCAAAAACCAAAAGTAACAGAAGTAAAAAACAAAAATAGGCTGAAAAACTTAAGACTAAAGCTACAGGGGTTAAGGAGCAATGCAAAAATGAAAATTGTCTTGTAAAGAACAGCAGAAGGAGTAGTGACGTCACGGAAATGGCGCCGTGAGCAGCGTGTCCGACAGATCTCCCCAAAATCTCAACAAATTTATCAACTAGAAACAGAAAAATTTATCCTCGGAGCATTCCGGACTTCCACACACACACTGAAAGCAGAGGGACTGTTGCCCAGGACGGAGTACACCTGTGGTGAGTTAACCCACACGTGCAGCTGCCCGCCCACACTCGGGGACGGCAGCCTGGGCACTGGCGGCCATCCCAGCATACCCTGAGAAGCTGTGCGCGCGGCCCCCCCCCCCCGTGCCGCGATCCGACCACTGACGCGACGAGAAACCGCACGCCCGGTGCCGCGATCCAGAGAGGCCCCGTCCACTGGCGTGCTGAGAAACCGCGCGCACCCCCGTGCCGCGGTCCCCGGCCACTGGCGTGCTGAGAAACAGCAGGCACGCCCGGTCCCCGTCCACTGGCGTGCTGAGAAACCGCGCGGGCGCCCCGTGCTGCGCGGGCGCCAAGGCTGTCCTTCCTAGTCAGGAGATTCTCTCCGGGGGCGGGGCACCTCACCCAGCCATTCAAGCTAACAATCAAGCGTTGGGGGAGGGGCGGCGCAGGCAGCCTGAAATGATCTCTGGAGCACAGCTGCAGATCCAATCACTGAAATTAGCTTAACCCACGAAATCTACGCACCCACGGGGCTCTAATTGATAAGATCTCTCCCAGTTCAGCGATCCAAGACAAGAGGCGTGATATTTTTCAGTGCCTTTCGCTAAAGGGGCGGGGGCAACTTCTGATTGACAGAGCCTCCATATTCAGGGATATTCCTAACAAGAGGGACTTGGCAGATATTAAGATCCATAAAGCAAACAGCGACTAGTGCTTCAGCCAAAACAGGCTACCAAGTGTGGAAAGCCTGGGTTGAGTGGTCCAACTGAATGATAGGCGCTGAACAGTCACCTTGACAACAATTGACTCCCAGCCCCACCTGATTACGCTGGAGGCTCTGACTGCCAAAGCCTTACCCAGAGCCTTGCGCTGAGTGAGGATAGAGTGGGGATTTCCCAGCTCTTTGAGCCTCTTACTCCCCAGACAGAAGCAGTGGCAGCCTCATAGCTGGATCATCAGGCTGCTAATTCAGGAAGGGGAGACTAGGAAAGAGACTCCAGGAAAGCAAACTCTCTCATTGTTGGACTCTGCAAACGCCAACAAGCCTTGACTACCAGCGAGACTAAAGCCAATTATATGACATTGCCATAGAATCCCATCAACTGCAAATTCCTACCTAAGAGTGACATAGGGGCAGAACCTGGGGTATAGAGTCACCGACCAGAAAGAGGGAGAGAAAAGAAAAAAGGAAGAAGTTAACCTCTCAAAATCAAGAAAAATCCACAGACTTTATAACTTGTTCCACTAATTCTTTGTTGTTGTTGTTTCTTTCTTCTATTTTATTGCCTTTATTATTATTTCTATTTCTTCCACCTCAGTCCTTTTACTCTCTGCCCATCTTATGCTACCCTTTTCTTGAACTACACTACCCATGAGTGTTACATTTTATTTCTTTTCTTCATCCTAACTCTCCTTTAGGGTTACACTCCAAAACCCTTAACTCTCACTCTCTCCCCTTTTGTTTTTTTTTCCTTTCCTTTTTTTCTTCCTTCGTTTCTCTCTTACTCTTATTTTTTCCTTTCTATTCATTTCTTCTTTTCTCCTTTTACTTTTCCTCCCATTTAAGCCTCAATCACGAACAAATTATTTAATTTGGGACTCAAGTTTTTGTGGGGTTTTTTTTTTTAGTTGTTGTTCTTTTTTTTCTTCTTCTGCTTTTGTTCTTGGTTTTTCTTTATTTGTTTTTGTGGCATTTTGGGCACTTTTTACATTGCTTTTTAACTCACTAGCATTCCTCCCAACCCAAAGTCTCCATTGTATTTAATCTTCGCTCCACTTAATACAACAGATTTTTACTTATTATTTTTATTTTTATTTTTTTCTTCTTTAATTATAGTTTTTCTCTCCTTTTTTCTGTTTCCCTCTCATCCCTCTCATTAAATCTCTTAGTCGACCATCACTTACAAGCAAATCATTTTAAGCTTGTCTAAGATTTTCTCTTTTTTTTTTTTTTTTTGTTTTTGTTTTTGTTTTAGTATTTAGTAGGTCCCTAATCCCTTTTTTGCCCCCTGAACTCTTCACCCCAAATCAGGCCCTCCATTATAGGCAGTTTTTGTTCCATTTAGCATAATATAATTCACAGGTCATCACGATATTTCCCTAAGGAGGTGAGAGGAGGGGAAGAGAAGAAAGAAAAAAGGGGGAAATAATAAATTATTACTTTTATTTTGTGGAGTGTTTTCCTTTTTTTTTTTTTCTTTTTTTCTTTTTATTTATTTATTTATTTATTTATTTTATTAATTCTAATTAACACTATCCTCAAGACCACCTTCAGATGCCAATAAGAAAAAGGAAATCGAACATTATGGATACAAAAGACAGAGAGGTAACGCAAATTGATGTGGAAAAATCTATGGAGAAAAGATTTAACATATTGGAAGCCTTGGAGCCAAATGACAGAGAATTTAAAATAGAAATCTTAAAAATACTCAGAGATATACAAGAAAACACAGAAAGGCAATTTAGGGAAATCAGAAAACAACTCAACGATCACAAAGAATATATTACCAAGGAAATTGAAACTATAAAAACAAATCAAACAGAGATGAAAAACTCAATTCAAGAGATGAAAAACGAGGTAGCAAGCTTAGCTAATAGAACAGCCCAGATAGAAGACAGGATCAGTGAAATAGAAGACAAGCAACTTGAGGCACAACAGAGAGAAGAAGAAAGAGACTCAAAAATAATAAAAAACGAGAAAGCCCTACAGGAATTGTCTGACTCCATCAGAAAGAATAACATAAGAATAATAGGTATATCAGAGGGAGAAGAGAAAGAAAATGGAATGGAGAATATACTCAAACAAATAATAGATGAGAACTTCCCAAGCCTGTGGAAAGAATTAAAGCCTCAAATTCAAGAAGCAAACAGAACACCGAGTTTTCTTAACCACAACAAACCCACTCCAAGGCACATCATAATGAAGATGACACAAACCAATGACAAAGAAAAAATTCTCAAGGCAGCCAGGGAAAAGAAGAATACAACATATAAAGGAAGGCCTATTAGATTATCATCAGATTTCTCAGCAGAAACTCTACAAGCTAGAAGAGAGTGGACCCCAATATTTAAAGCCCTGAAAGAGAGGAACTTTCAGCCAAGAATACTATACCCATCAAAGCTATCCTTCAAGTACGAAGGAGATATAAAAATATTCACAAATACAGAAAAGATGAGAGAATTTATCATCAGAAAGCCCCCACTCCAGGAAATACTAAAGGGGGTTTTCCAACCAGATTCAAAGAACAAAAGAAAACAACACCACAAGTAACAGCTCCACCAAGAACACAATAAAACCAAACTTAAACTGTGACAACAAAAGAAAAAAAAAAGGGGGAGAAAAGATGAAGATTAACAGTAGCAAAGGACGATGAAGCGCAGAAATATTCATAAGAAAGGGTACTACAATGAATATGGTAGGTACCCTTTTCATTACTTAATGGTAACCACCCTTGAAAAAACCACCACAAAAACACTTGACTTAAAAAAGGTAACAACAGAGGAAAGAAGTATGGAATACAAACAAACAAAAACAAATGATAGAAAAACAAAAGAGAAGAATCAAACAAGATACAAAACTAACAGAAAGCAATTTACAAAATGGCAATAGGGAACCCACAAGTGTCAATAATTACACTAAATGTAAATGGATTAAACTTACCAATAAAAAGACACAGAGTAGCAGAATGGATTAAAAAAGAAAATCCAACTATATGCTGCCTACAAGAAACTCATCTAAGCAACAAGGATAAAAACAAATTCAAAGTGAAAGGCTGGAAAACAATACTCCAAGCAAACAGCACCCCAAAAAAAGCAGGTGTAGCAATACTCATATCTAATAATGCTGACTACAAGACAGAAAAAGTACTCAGAGACAAAAACGGTCATTTCATAATGATTAAGGGGACACTGAATCAAGAAGACATAACAATCCTTAATATATATGCACCAAACCAAGGAGCACCAAAATATATAAGACAGCTACTTATTGACCTTAAAACAAAAACTGACAAAAATACAATCATACTTGGAGACCTCAATACACCGCTGACAGCTCTAGATCGGTCATCCAAACAGAGAATCAATAAAGATATAGTGGCCTTAAATGAAATACTAGAAAACTGGATATGATAGACATCTACAGGACACTTCATCCCAAAGCGACAGAGTATACATTTTTCTCTAGTGTACATGGAACATTCTCAAGAATTGACCATATGTTGGGCCACAAAGACAATATCAGCAAATTTAAAAAAATTGAAATTGTGCCAAGCATATTCTCTGATCATAAAGCCTTGAAACTAGAATTCAACTGTAAAAAAGAGGGGGAAAAACCCACAAAATTGTGGAAATTAAACAACATACTTTTAAAAAATGAATGGGTCAAAGAAGAAATAAGCGCAGAGATCAAAAGATATATACAAACAAATGAAAATGAAAATACGACATATCAGAATCTCTGGGATGCAGCAAAAGCAGTAATAAGAGGAAAGTTCATATCACTTCAGGCCTATATGAACAAAC